>NC_050483.2:45453474-45756504 GCF_012460135.2 Molothrus ater | reverse complement strand
CACACACACAAAAATAGTTGTTTTGTGTTTCAGTACTTGTAGCCAGTAAGGTTAAATTTGTCTAGCATAATTCCACTTCAAATAGGATTTTATATATAAACTTAAAATAATATTTATGGAAAAATATTCCATGCTGATGTTGGACTTTTTTAAAATGGATTTTAATCAGCAGAATGGAAATACATGCTGTGTTTTACACATGTGTTGGGGATTAGTATTTTTACTTTTGTTTCTTCCTCTCATGGAATTTTGTCCCATCTGTTGCTAAGAAACAATAACTACTGTTCTTAAGAGAGCAAAAGATGTGACTGGGAGGAAGAGGAGGAAGAAGGTACAGGTGGTTACTTTCTTACCTGTGGGGGTCTCTCTTAGGAAAAGCAAAGATACTGGCGATTTTGGCTGGGTGGTGATGGGCTGGGCTTCTTTCCCTCTCTCGCTTTCCACATCGAAGGAGGCACGGACGGTCTGTGGGTGCTGCCCAGAGGATTCGCTGCCATGATGGAGCTGTTGTCATCCCACTCTGCTACCGTGGGTGAGCCTTTGCTCATTAGAGCAGCTGTTGAACTGGGGCCTTCCTAACACCCATTCTGACTGGAAGGGACCCTCACCACCTATTCAGGTACCTCAGGGAAAAAACCCAGGACCCCAACCTGCTCCCCCTTCCCAGAGGAGGTGTCTCCCTGATTCGTGTGGCAGCTGCTACGGAGGAGCTGCTGCCAAGCTCCGCTGCTTCCTGCTGCTGTCTCGGGCTTTTTTGCTACACTCAAACCCACACCCCGTGCCTGCTGGGACACTCCCTGGCTCCTGCTACAGCTGCGGAGTTTCTGACACATTTCCTTTGCTACTCTGGGGCCTGCTCACCCCTGCTGTCCCAGCCGCCTCTCCGCGGTTCCCGCTGCAGCCCATCTCCCACCCAGCCCGGCTGCCACTGCCTCCTGAGGGAGGCTGCGCTCGCGCTGCAGCGCCCCCCGCCGGCGCGGGGGAATCATCGCGGCCCGCCCTGCCGGGCCGGGAGCCAGCAGCGCCCCCGCTGGCTGTGGCCAGAACTGCAGGGACGGGGCAGCGCCGCGCCAAGAGGTTTCCACCGGGTCCCTGGCTGGGTTTGTGGTTGCTGCCATAGTTGCTGTTTGTTCTCCTTGTTATGTACATACACATACTCGTAAAGAACTGTTATTCCTATCCCCATATCTTTGCCTGAGAGCCTCTTAATTTCAAAATTACAGTAATCCCGAGAGAAGGGGATTTTTTCCATTCCAAGGGAGGTTCCTTCCCTTGGCAGACATCTGTCTTTCAAACCAAGACAATGTGTGAAAGCAAACCTAAGTCCTTCCATCTATTGCCAAAGTACTTCTGTATTTTTCAGCCTGAATTCTTCCAGGTGATCTTTCTATTACTTTCATCTATTTCTGTAGCTCTGGGAACACAACTATTTTACAATATGCAACTGTAAAAGGACAGAGTGGTGTTTTATGTTGGAGATTTGGCAAATCAAGATTTACTTTTGTATAATTTTAAAATTTATCCACTTTTCCATCAACTAATCAGTTGTGCAAATTCCCTTGAGATCTGAAACCTAAATCTTTTTTAGCTCATATCTGACAGCCAGGAATAAAAATATTGCAATTGCAGCTTACTGTCATTTACATTTGATGAAACTAACACCAAATGAGTGTAAAATTGATTGGGAAACAGTGTTCAGGCAACAGTAGGTAGAGACCAATAGTTTTGTTTCAAACAGGAAGAAAGTATCGACTCGGTTTTGCAAAAATAGTGAGTCACTGTTTTTATTACGAACTTGGATGATGGAACACAGGACACAATTTTAGGTCTGAAGATGATTCCAGGCACTCAGGGTGGCAAAGATGCTGAAAGACTAGGATTCAAACCAATATGCACATGGGAAAGAGATCTGGAAAAACCAGAAGCAACTCAATAACAATCCATGAAAGTTGTACATCGGAATAATCACCTGCATAATTGGAAGCACTAAAGTTTAGGTAACAGTTTTGAAAAAAAAGAATTTGGCATTGATATTATATGAAAAACTGAAGATGAATCAACAGTGTTTTAAAATAGCAAGCACCAGTCCAGACACAGGAACAGGATAGGTAAGCAAGATGAGGAAAATAATCGTGCTGCTCCATGCTCTCTTAATAATATATTTTCTCTCTCTGTATCTCATTTTGAGCACTGTACTTGAAAGGAAAAGTGACCAATAGATGAAACACAATCTGGAGCACAGTAGAGCAATGGTAGAAAATGTCACATAAGGAAGGGGATATTTCTAGCCTGAGATAGCAAAGACTGAGATGAGATATTGTAAAAAATACCTTCCTTTCAAAAAGAGGGGGGAATATTCTGTTCTCCATATTCAGCAGGGCTCAAATGCAAACAGTGTGCCTCAGCTGTAGCAAGGGAGAGATAAATTTAGTGCCCGGGAAAATGTTTAAAATTAAGATGCTCTGCCATAGGTTTGCAATAGGTTGCCTGGGACAACTGTGAAATCTCTAACACTGGAAATTCATTAGAAGAATCACAAAATTCTCCATTTTCTTATTGTCATGAGCTGTGGTTTGTGGATTCTAATTCCTGCTATTGCACAGACCTATTACATGGTGCCAAACAAGGACCAAATCTTCTGCAAATAGGGTGAACCATTTCTGTAGCTTCTGTTGTTCATGAACAGGGCCTTAAAGCCTTAGGAATCCAAAGCAGGTAAAAGAGTGAAAGGCAAGGATAGAACTGTGAACAAAGTTAAATCCTGGCAGATTAAAGGGATCTCTTTTTTAGAGATGCTAAAATACCACAACACTTGTTGTTTACCCTTTGCATCGATGCTGCAATCTGAGGAGGTGTAAGCTCTGTTTGACACCTTCTCAGCTGATGGGGCATTCAGAACTCTCTGTGCCTCACTTGCTTTTCCTCCTGACTTGCTTTGTGTGGTACATATACCATGGTATATTTGGCTAACAGAAGAATTTGGTGAACTAAGAAAAAAAGTAAATGGAAAGAAAAAAAAAAAAAAGAGGGAGAAAGGTCTTGCAGGTGAGGACTGAGAACAGAAAGCTGAGGGAAAGAACAAGATGACACAAGCAGTCAGCACAGGGCAACTCTTCCTTTCTTTACCCTTGCAAAACTGCAGGAATTTTCATGGAAAATGGGTTATTTGTTAGAGTTTTTTCAGCTGATGAAATGAATGACTACCAAACAATTCTTAGAGATAATAATCTAGGTACTTTCAATTTTAAATTGGTCTTCTTGAGAAGTAGATGATTATTTTTTAGACCAAAAAACGGTTCCTGTGCAATAACTTATTGCAGAACACAACACTGCATGAGTAGAACCAGTATTTGCACAGCTGTTGGTAAAAACAAAGGCTAGTCACATTTCTTTGGATCATTTTGTAAAGTGAAATTAATTCTTGTGCAAAATGCCAGATAAAGAATCCAGTAGCAAAGTCTCCGTTGGTTTCAGCAGAGCAGAATCCATTCTTGAATCCAGCCAAATCCAATGTGTAGAGCCAAAGTGCCATGAATTGCTTGCCAAAAGGATCCTGCCTAGGAGCCTATTGCAGACAGACTGACCTTTCCAGGCCCTGCCATCTCAAATAAGACTGCCAACAATAACGATACCTAGGGATCAAAACACCCATCTGCCGCTTATGAGGCTGAGAAAAGCAGCAGTCTGGATGCTATTTACAAAGAAATTTGTTTAACTTAGAGCTAGTATTTGCCCAAATGTAATGGTGCAGAGGAAGGTCTGTCACTTTCTCTTGGTAGGGGTGTTGCTCAGTCAGGACACTGTGAACAGAGTGCTGAAGAAGTATCACCCAGAAATTACAGATGGGCAGGAACTAGCTAGGCCTGCTTTGGAAAAGGGTGACAGGATGGCATCCAGAGGCATCTTCCATAGCAAATTATTCTGTGCATCTCTGAAATGGTGGTTTGGACAGCATTTTCTCTGTCTAGTTCTGGCCTTGGGCACTAAGTGCAGACAGCAGGACACCCAGAGGTTAATGGCCAGCAATTGCTGCTACTGCAGCAGTAAGGACTCTTCTGGACACTACTCAGTGTCTCCCTGAGCATTGCAGAAATGAGAACAATGGTGATTCCAGCTTTTTGCATGCTAACAAACTTAGAACAGCACCCACTGCTCAGACCATCAGCTCATTGCCTCATTTAACAGATGAACAAATAAAAGTTCTTTCACTTGAGCTATGACTACTGACTAATAAGACCAAACCTCTTTGGTGAGCTGGAGAAATTACTCTGATGTAAACTTGAGTTAGGATAAAGAGAAGGATTTCTGCAGCTCCAAGCAATACATGTAAAGTTTATGTAAGGTCATTTTTATTTTTATTCATGTGAATATTTTTCTTCTAAAGATATGAAAAAAGCAAGGTTACATTTTCTAAGATAAGACAAACAGAAAACACTGACAGTGTTCTATGGCTTTACAAGGGGGAATAGCTGTGAAAAGCATTTTGAAAGATAACATTTGTGAAAACAAAGCCATCTTGCCCCTCTGGGAGCTTCTGTATGTACCTAATAGGAAATCCATTTGAGTCCAGAAATTGCACCCTTGCCTGGAAAGAGTTGATTCTGCCTTTCATCAAACTTCCCCTTTATAGAAAGCTAGACAGCCAGTGGAGAATAATATTTCATTTAAAACATATCTCACTATTGTGCCTCTCAAAATCTTTGCAAATTTATATTTATTCTATTATCACAAATAATTAAAAATAATGAAAACTGAAGACATATATTAGAATGAAACTGAAAAAAATCAAAATATAACATAGTGTATTTTTTCTATAAGGTTGTTCTTAGACTTACTTAGGCTCTTATAAGTTTGCAGTCATGTGGGTTTTGTGTGGTTTGACATAAAACAGCTCTAACAGGCTATATCAAAAAGCTTCTGACTACTTGGATATGAAGAGTCCTTCTTTGTGGTCACAACTTCTCTTAAATCTAATAAAAATAAGACTATGTTGGTCCACCTTGATGAACAATGGCTTTCATTTTCCTAGTGAAATGTGACCTTTCAAGTAATAAGCAGAGTATTGAGTAGATATTGTTGCCAATGCCCATAGATGTTTGGAAAATAAGGAGTAGGGAAGGGATTATATTCTTATTTCCTGGATTAAGCAAAAAAGTACTGTGAACATTCTCAAACAGACACATTGTACTTGTGTATTTGGCAGTATTTTCTGCCCAGGGGAAAGAAAACACTTGCTGATTCTCCACAGCTTGTACATGAAATTAGATAAAATAACTGTACTGTTTCTTCAAGGATCTAAAAAAGTACTGTGTTAGCCCAGTGTTAGTAGCCTAAATTAAAACAACAGAAGATTCCAGCTGTATTGCTTGGAAATGCTGACCCTTCTCTAAGCTAAGGCTCACTCAGCTTCTGTTCCCAGAGTAGGGATATCAGGGGGTCACACAAAGAGTTCTACTTCCACAGCTGTTGGAGAGGAGTCATCCAAACAACTTAATATCCTCCACCTCCAGATAAAGTTTATTAAAATATAATATTAATCAAGAAACTCTTTTCCCAACCTAACCTCTTTCTCTTGATCAATTCAGTCAGAGAAATGTAGCTGCTTTATTTTTTTTATACCTAGCCCAACTTTCTCTTTGCTCTTCAATTTGTAAATGTGTCAAATATAATTTAAACTGACAGAGGCCAAGATTAAGTCAAACAAAATGTAAACATTGTTTGTGTTATTTGGTTGATGCAAAGCTTTCACCATAAAATGCTTTTAGATAAATTAATTCAGCTATTAAAGTGCTGCAGCACTGAAACTTTGCTCCAACAGTTTGAACTTTTCAGGGACATGGTCAGGTCATCTTAGATTCAAAACCTAATACATGGCTGGGGTTCTGAAACTGCCTAAGGGAATCAGGTACCTGACTTCTACTGAAAGTCGGTGTGTGGTGGGAAGTTAATTGACTTCCAGCAAGAATTAAATGCCTTTGAAGAGTCTATTCATGTCCTTGCAAAAAGCAGCCCATGTCCTTCATGGAGATAAATGAATGTAACTGCTTTCACACCCACCTACCAGCAAAGTGGCTGATGCACACATTTTACAAAACCTAAACAAGACAGAAAACCCTTAGAGCTACCTCTACTTTTATTTGATTGTATTTTGGTTAGCACTAAATATTTCCTTTCAATGTAAAATAATTATAGTGTTCAATAACGATATTACTAAGTTGTGGCATAATGGTAAGGTTATATTTCAGCAGATTACTCCATTAAGGACTTTCAGTTTCAGCCTGGCTGCAATCTGCAGTTTAACCCACTGATTTTAGCAGTACTCCTGACCTTTAAAGTGCAGATGCAAAATCTCAATGCATCCAAGGTTTCCCTCTAAGCATTTTTGCCTTAAAAACCTCATCGCTATATCTCAGTGGCCACCATGAAAATTCATGGCAGGCAATAGAGAAACTCAGTACTTTTGAAAACAGGTTTCTGTCTTGTTGACTGAGATTTTAGTGTTAAGCAATCTGGCATTAAAATTTGCACAGCTTTAAAATAGATTCCTGACTATTTCCTTTAATTCCTCATTGCTACTTTAAAAAGTAATGCAAGAAATATGATGTTATCTGTATTTTTATTGTAATTTACTTTTCATAGAGGATGGGAATTTGTCACTCCTGTGTTAAATTCTGCTCTTCTTCTGGTATGTGTACATCTGTATCTCCACGTGTTTTATTATCTTTAATATCTTTATTAAATTTAATATCTTGATATTAAACTATAATATTATAGCTCATTATAATCAGAGCTTTTGGAGATTTCTCTCTTCAAGGCCTTTACTAAAACAACTGTAATACCATGGGACTGTAGCCAGAAATTTTTCTCTCTGATCTTAAAAGTCTTATTTATCCAGAGATATTCTCTAAGAATTCTACAGTCTCCTTGGCAAAGTTACCTCATTCAATGTTGAGTGTGGCTGCTGTAAGGGGAACTCAATGACAAAGTGAGAGGTCTCTTAGGGACAGGATGATGTCATGGTACAAGATGACACAGGGACAGAATATGCTGGTCCTTCATCTCTGGCAATTGACATCTGTATAGAGATGATTAGTGCAGCTATTCCCTCACTACCTTCAGTGGACATGAAATACAACCACAAAACCAGTGCAGAGATCTTGCACCTGGCAGGCTTGTGCCATGAGGAAGGCAGTGCTTGAGTGAGCAGAAGGTCAGGGCTGATCAATGAAAACAGAGCTAGTGTACACCAAAGATCCCTCACAGCCTTGTCAAGTCTCTTGGATAAAGACTATTTATTAGTCCCTTGCTTTTATAACCATAGATGTGTTCGGACTTATTGAAAATAGCTGACAAAGATTCCTCTGTGGTGATGAGAAACCAGCACTGGTTACCAGAAAGAATGGAACAGAGCAACACAGCTGTCTCATGTCTTGAAACCATCTGAAGACCCTCTTAATGACTGCTGAAGCAATGGGTTAAATCCTATACTATTTCTGCTAGTTGGCAGAGAAATACATCAAAAACAATGAGATCTTAGGCTTACAGGCAGTGAACAGAGGTGTTTCTGAATGAATTTGGAAAGAAGGCTACAGAGCAGCACTTCTCTGTTTTTATAGCCAAGTATTTTTATTCAGTGAGATTAAGACAAAGAAGGCCTTGAGATTAAAAAAAAAAGAAAGTGTAACAGTGTAATGGATCTTGGGTATTATAATTTCATCTTAAATAGCTCAGTAGCAATTTTTGCTAAAACATACCCCCCTCCCCAAAAAACCAAACAAAACTGCACTTCTCACAAAACTTAGGTTTGGAGGCTGATTCAGATTTTACATGGATGCAAATGTGAAGGGATACTGCTAAAACTATTCCGTTGCTGCACAGATAGTTGACAGATATCAGAATTTGGATTTCAATTTGAAGATTTCCTTGTAATTGAGAACAGCAGGATTTGACTTAAATCAGGATTTTTACTCCTAATAACATCAAAAGAGCTTGCAATTTTTTCACTAGTTAAGTACATTTGTTGAATATCTTGGGTTAGCTTATTATATTAAAGGATTCCAAGCTTTTGTTTTCAAGTTCAAATATTGATAAAATGAGTATAAAAATGTTATTCTATAATATTAAAAACCTAAGTGAAAGAACTTCAGACCAGAATAAAGAAAAAGAATCAACTCCTAACACAAATGAGACTGAAAAGGCTATCTGCACTGTTCCATATGAGAGAACCACATAATGATGTTCTAAATTTCCTAATATTGCAGTATTCTGAAAGACTTTCCAGCTGTGAGAAAACATTTAGTCCTGATGCATATACTACTCTTTCCAGGAGATGGGGTCCTTTGTGACCAGTTCTGCTTATTTACACTCTTGTATACTGTTTAGCTTTAATGTGTTGCAAGTTTAAAGGAGAGCCAGGAATTCAGCCCAGTCTTCCTTAAATTCTTCCTAGAATTTATGTTAATTTAATTCCTTATTTCTCTAGCTACCCTAATACAAAGGATGATTTCATTGTCATTTAAGATCACTTCTTTTCCTCTTTTCAGGATCTTCTCACTGTTATTATTCTTCTCATTGAAATTTCCTTTCTAGTCATAATGAGCACTCAGAGCATTTCATTGAGAAAACAAGGAATTAAACATTTTCTATTTCCCTAATCAAGACACCTGTCATTATTATCACTGAAAGCCAGGGAAACAGATGAAGAATGACAGAGTTACACGAAAGAGAAAAAGGACACTGCCAAAGTGATTCTGTGATCACAGTCATTTATAATAACACTCTGGATGCTGGCATAGCAATCTAATTGCATACTAAAGCCTGTTGTGTAAACTCAGTTACTAGTTGCATTACAGATGCTGATGCTTCAGTCACAATTGAGCAAATATGAACAGAAATTTGGAAAGTCCTTGATTGCTATTGTGGAATAATTCATACCACTCATCAGTATGTCAATTTTCAATTTAATTTGACATTTTTGAAGCAGAAAGCCACAGTGATTCAACTCTAGAAGAAAAAGTATCCTTGGAAAAGAACCGTGATTTGAAAATGAAGAAAACAAAAGTAGGATAAGTTTTTATTCTATCACTTTTGACAGTATCCTATTATAGGAAAAACTAAATAAATTTTAAAGGCAAAACTCTCTCCCCATTCACACTACAATAGCTCCAGAATATACCTACCAACTTTCATACTATTTTCCATTAAATTAGATCTGCAATATCACAAAGGCTGATTCATCTTTTGGTCTCAGATAAGTCACTTCCAGGAAACAGGCATGATGAGAGTAAGACAGAGAGCTCTAAGCAATCTCTATTAAGAATGTGTTCCATAGACACACTTGGTTTCTTCTCATCCCACAGATTTCTTATCCTGAAATCTGTATGTCACATAATGGAGAACAACAGAACATAGAAATTTTATCTGAAGGCTAAATTAAAATCCTCCTGCAGTAACCTGCTTGAGGAGTTGGGACTGGTACAATGCAAAAACATTAGATGACAGCCCCCAAAAAAGTCAAGAGGTCTTCCATCAGGAGGTATGCTCTTCACATGATCCCACCCTCAGGTGGTGCTCTCTCCCTAGCTATTTCACTTGATTCATGTTGTTTCAATACCTGTTGAAATGGTTCACACTGTTTCACTGCTATTACTGTCATTATTTTACCTATCCACACTTGTCTCTGCCAGTCTGTTATTCATAATTGCTAGGGCTCCTACCCCACCAGAGAATCCGTTTTGTTTTGAGTTAGAGCTTATTTGCCTTGGATACCCATTAGCAGTTTCTGACAGCTGTTTCTGCATGATGGCCAGTGAGACTTTATTGGAGGCCAGGAAGTCTTTCATGGAGATCATCTCCCCTGACAGACGGCGTCCGTCCGTGTCGCTCTCATTGACACCGTCGGTCTCAATGGAGATGTTCCTCCGGCTGCGCACATTTCCCGGCATCACCACGTTCCTCCGTGAACGAAATAATCTTCTTTGGCACCTGTGGCAGCACTTGCAGGCCAATTTCTTTAATATCCAGTTTATGGACTGCTTGATGACAATAGAGATCACATTAAATAAGGAATAGATGCAGCACACCCCCATGAGTATGAAGACAAAGTTGCCAAAGCGGTAAAGGCCTTGGCTCTCATACCTGACGTTCTGGCTACTGACCAGATCACCAAAACCAATGGTGCTGAAGGCCACAAAGCAGAAGTAAAGTGAGTCAAAGTAACTCCACCCTTCAATCGGTGTGTACATTGCAGAGGCACAGCAGGAAATGATGAGGGATGCTACACATAAAATCAGCATTACATAGTACACAGAGGGCTTCCAGCCCGCCAGGCTGTCCACCTCGGAGCTCCCCGAGCCCCGGCGGCCGTTGTGAGGGAGAACCCCTTTCCTCCTCAGCTGTCTCTCGTGGCAGGACTTCATGACGTAAGCTATGACAGTGATCAAGCGCTCCAGGAACAGGTTAAAGAACAAAATGGTCCCTGCACATCCTATAAGGCCGTAAAATATCAGAAAAATTTTGCCTCCAACGGTGGCTGGGGTGGTCATACCAAACCCTGGAAGACAAAAAAGAACAGTTGGAAAAAATAAATCTGTAGGTACCATGTTAGGACTTTCATCACATGCAAGATGGATGAACTGGTGGCAAATCCTTGTGGTACAACTCAGCTTTGAGAAAAAATACATTCTCCCCAGATGTCACCCACTTGTGCTTGACTAAGTCTGAGCTGTAAGGGGAAGGAACACATGCCAGCATTTCCTCCAGAATTAGAATGAAACAAAAAGCAGAACAAAACACATGGACATGAAAAGAGAGTTTAGAGGAGGCCTGAATTTTGGTCTGGTTGCTAGGTTCAATCTTTCTCTCTTTGTGCTTTGGATTGCTTCCAGGCTTTGGGGTTATTGCAGCTGCTTTCTTCTGTCTGATGGTTTCCTGCACCATGGCTCTGTCCCAGAGGGGCCTCTTGCCTTCCAGAGATCCATCTGCACCAAATCTTTGGAACACAAAGTGAAATTTCTCTGAGGCTAACTTGACTCCTGGTGGTAGTGCAGGTGGCACATCACCCAGCACTCAGCACCCACTGTAGCCTGGCTGTGGAAGCCCACACTGGGAGCACACCCCAGGTGACAGCCCCTGACAGGATCATCATGAGTGTCCCAGAAGGAGTTAAAGATGCCCTGCATCTGACTTTGCTGTCTGTCAGTCATTATCAACCCCTTTTAAAATCAGCATTGCTGAAATTTTTCTATTTCTCTGTGTCCCACTCCATAGCTCAAGTCTGCATGTGGATCTTATCAAAAGTCTCCTCTGGTCTGATTCCCTGTAATGGGATTTCTTGGACCAGGGTGCTTCAGTCTACTCTCATATACTTCCCATGCTAAAGCCTGAAAATAGTAATTTTATTTTGGTTAAAGCTGTTGGTAAGATAATCTTGCTTTAATAAGATATTATTAAAGAATAGCAAAATGTCCAGAACATCACTGAGCAAATTGGAGTAACACTCATGACAAATCTTTGCTGGTGTTTTATTAAGATTATTAAAGGACTACATAACTGACCAACTAAGCAAAAACATTTTTGTTGATAGAAGAAAAAAATCACAGGATTTTTTATTTCTCTTTGTAACTATGAGATGCCAAGTATGAAATAAACACATCAGGCTCTGAGAAACAAAGGAAAGTATAGTCAGTATGACACACTTGTACTTCAAAGACATAAAAAGAGCAATGTGAAAAGACCACGTGTCCAACAGTGCCGAAGTGCACCTCTCCTCTCTTCACTGGCAACCTGCTGCCAGCACAGATTCCTCTCTAACACTGGCCCTGCCACACTGTGGAATGTCAGCCCTTACTCTCACCCCTCCAGCCCCACTAACAACAGCTCCAAGCCTGGGCTCTCCAGAGTCTGCACTGCACTTCTGCCTGCATCCACAATCGAACACCAAGTGGCCCTACCAGAGGCTCCAGCCTCCTCATTAAATTTCTGTGCTAGGGAGAGCTGGACTGCAGATCTGTGGTGTGGAAAGCAACATGACAAGTGACAAACCACAGACAAAATGTTCTTCACGACAAGAACTTTTTCCTGTTGTTGCCCTTGGCACTCAAATATTTCCTCTTGCTTTCCACCCTCCCTTTCTGTTCCATGGCTTGATCATAACTACTATAATTATAGTTTTTAATGCTTATTTTCAGTGCAGGCTGGCTTATATGCAAGTCATGACCTCCACCCTGTGGACAGACACAAAAAAACAATGGACAAGGGAAATCTCAGCAGCTGGTGAGATCTGCCCAAAGAAGTTGTGGGGAGGGAAGTGAGGGGCTGTCATGTCCCTGCCATAGCCTTTTCCTTGAAAATGGAAGCAGCTGTATGCTGGGCAGGGATGGAAAGATGAGGAGCCCCTGGCACAGGGTTAACAGCACTTTGGGACTGGCAGGCCTCTCCTAAGCATAAAGCAAATGCCCTAGAAAGAGAAAGGCTCACGCTCCCAGAGGCAGTTTTATGTCTTTGGGCTGCTTCCCACAGGTTCCTCTCGGGATCCTGCCTCTGGCATCATGGCCTGAGCCTGAACTCCTCCAGCTGTTTCTTTAGCTGACTGGATTTTGTTGCTGGGTTTGTCCTGCTACCCACTAGCAAAGGCTTTACAAAGACATTCAATAGGCATTCCAGGGAATCGTGGTGAATTATGAATAAATGACTTAGTGAGCAATTAGAGCACCAATGTGACCCAAAGAGCCCAACAGTGAAGGAGCAAGAAATTACATTGCAGATTGGGAAGCAAATGAAATTGTGAAATCATATAAAAGAGGAAATAAAAGCAGCAGCTGACACTTGGAGACTACTTGAAAGTACAAAATTGCTTCTTGTGATGAAGAAATAAAAAGACACAACTGCAGAAAAAAATGCTGGTGATTTTATGATAGGAGAGAATGCTGATTAAGTTTAGTGATTTTTATTTTACAGGCTGGGTGACATTTCTCGAAAGCACTGTTTCAAGTAGCAATTGAGATTATAGTTAATCAAGTGGAAATCAGATCGTTCTGAGTTGGGAAAATAAAATGTTTTAAAGGTACTAAAAAGTGTTTCAATCAATTGTTTCACATGTCTGCAGTGGCACTATTGACAGAAATGCATGACAAATCCTAACTTCACCAGCCCAGCAATGAAGGCAGCATTCTTAGTAAAAATTTCAGGATCCTATTTTGAAATCGGTATGATACTGATTTGCCTCTGTCCCATGATCCATTGACTTCTATACATCAGTATGATCTTTCTTAATATTCAGCTGAACTGACCAAGTAGATTCCTTAAGCTTCAATTTTTCTCCAAATATTGTGTTTTGGTTTTTTTTACCTATTGCTTAAGCAAGAATTCTGCGGCTTTTTGGTGAATATTCATATTAATTTTGAAGTTCTCTGTAGCAGATCTACTTTATTAGAAGCTGGAGGAAATTTAATTCCAAGTAGAGTCAGCAAAATTTTTCTAAGCACTGCACACCTCCTATGGAAAACAGATCTTTAGATTTTGTTATGGCAGCAAAATTTCTGTTATGAAGTCTGGTGCTGCAAAGCACTCTAAAATTCACCTGTGTGTTCAGATTATATTGTGTGGATATATTAAAAAAAACCAAACACAACTAATAAGGGAAATCACATCAACAGTATAATATAATCACTTGTCATTATTTCTTGAAGTACTGGGTATAAATGGAGAAAAGTGAGCAGCTGTATTTCTTATCAATAGCCAGTTTGATAAGAAGGACTGAGGTCCAACAGGAAGTTCTCCTAAAGCAGAATTCTCCAACAGCAAACAGTGAATAACATCAAGCAATTATTAATCTCAATCTAACAGTAAAAAGATTATACTGAAATCAAACAGAGGAAAAAGGCAAACTGCCTATTCCTGGCCAATATTAGGTAATTTCATCTTTTCTGCTGCAAACTGCTCCAGTGCTACCAGCTGCTGTAAGTGTTTCTCATGGGTCATTATCCACACTCATCTCCCTCTGCCTGGTGACACATAGTTTGGCATTTTGTGTTTTAATTCTGGATGTCCTGACATTCACAGTTACATTAATTAAAACTTCATTTCCTGGTGCAACTGGTGCCATGAAAAAGTATGAGAAATAGTTCATCAGTCCTAATCCCTCAAGAATGAAGCCCGGGGCGCCCCAAATAGTTTGTGAGTAGGGAGACTGGGACAGACATAGAGATTTCACAGTTAATTTTAGATCATGCAATTGGGTCTTTCTATTTTCTGAAAAATATCTCTCTTTTCTGATAGGTCTCATTTCTTTTCTGAATGTGTGCAGTTCACTGCTCCTGCCCTTCCCACAAAGAGGAAGTAGGTAGAAAGAGGGGGCAACAATGAGTCATTGTGATGTTAGAAATATAAATATCAATAAAAACCAGGTTCCAGTTTAGCCTACAATGAGAGCTCTTTGTGATGTGGTGTCTGTACTCCTAATGTAGTTTATTTCTTTTTTTCTGTCAGTTCAGTTTAGACACTCATTGGAGAAATTATTAATTTCCAGTGAAATAGACAATGGATAATAATTGAGGTTCCTGATAGTGTGAACCAAACTAAATAGGACAAAGAGTTTCAACTGCAGTGAAAAAAATCAAGAAAATAGTAATTAGTAAAGAGAAATACAGGAAGACTTAGATACCTGCAAAGATGCTGACCCTCTTTTTTCAGACACATTCTGTACTGAACTTTCTACATAAGGATGTTTTGTGCTTCTAAAAGAGACAGAAGAAATAACTCTAGGAGAAGCTGTACCTCAAAGACTTAGTTGAGAAAATGTCCTGTACTTTGCACTGTTCCAACAGTGTGCAGACACCAATACTTTGGCAAAATTCACTTCTCCCATGATAGCCTCCTCTGGTGCTCGCTGAGCAGGATAAGTACTCCTGACAAGACTACTTCTGCTGGAGTAATTCTCCCCTGTAGAGACTCCTGTAGGAACAGCTAAAGGGCTCTCAAATCTTGTCACATCACTGCCTTCATGACACTGCTATGTCAGCAAGCTTGTAAAAGTGTCCTGTTCCAGAAAGGAAGGAGGACATTAAGTCCTTCCCAGAAAGAGAAGAAAAAGACTCATTTCTGTAAAGACTTCCACTGTATGAGAGGCCACATTGATGGAAGCAGGCATGGTGCTGTCACAGCTACCTGATGGTAACAAACCTGCACTTAGGTCCAATTTCTGATATGAGAAAACATCTTTAGTGTTGTTGATTTTGCTAAGTCTATGCAGAAAAGTGCACACACACACACATGCATGCAGGCACCTCTGATTTCCCATCAGTGGAAGATCAGCATCTGAACTGTGCAGCTGGCTAGTGAGACATACATCCATGCATGTTGTCTTAAACATTAATTTCAACATCTTGATATTGTCTCTTATGAGGAAGGGAGAATGAGCTAGCCATGAAACTTTCCTTTAATGGAAAAATTATTTGACAAAATAATATTTTATCAGGACAGTCTGGGATGTGGTGCCATTTATTTAATTGCCAATGCTGTTTTGTTGTGCAGATGGCTAAGTGGTGGGGAAAGACTCATCCTGCCCTGGGAGGCAGGGACACATGGCTACAACAGCAGTCCTTTGTGCTCTGTGCCTTCTGTTCCCAGATTTGTCTGCCTGAGCAACCTCTGCACCTCCTGCCCAGCATCTCCAGCACTCCAGAGCTGTAAAACCTGGAAATGTCTCCTGGGCTACTTGAGCTGAGTCATAACTGCAGACTGCTGTGATGAGTGCTCAGCTGCTTGGAGACCTGGGACCTGCCCTGAGTGCTGCTGCAGCTGCTTCCATCTGTGTCAGAGTGCACCTGCTGTGCCATGCACAGGCAGGATGAGAGGGATGTAACCTCCTGCAGACCTCCTGGCAGGGTTCAGTCCATTCCAAAAGTGCAAACACAGATGCTGGAACTAATGGTGTAGGATGTCTTGATGAAACTATACATATATGAGATCTTTTTCCCTCTCTAACCTGTTTGGAGACTCATCACAGAGTGCTGACAGCACTCTGGACACTGTGTCAGGGAGGCTGGAGATAATGATTTGAGGACTGCATGGATGCCATGCTTGGTCTGTACCATCACTGGGACAGGAGCCTTGTGTAAGAGCTTGGGCATAACATTTCTTTCCCTCTGAGAAAAGGCTTCTGTAAACCCAACCCTGTGACACAGGTGCAGGTTGGTGTCACACCAAGTGTAAATGGGACTTCAAGGTTAGAAATAGCAAAACCTTGGGCTTTCACTGATTTGTTCTGCAAGGCATAAGAAAAACTGTTTTTGTGTTAATGTGTGAGGCAAAGTCTCTATTTAACAAGCAAAGTTCAGCTCACAGAGAGTCATTGTTAAACCCTCTCTGGAGTGCTGGATGCCTGTTACTGCCCTTCTCTCATCTCACATATGGAAACTGCATGTTCTGCCTTGAACAGAAACCTACCTTAAAAGAAGTTTCCAATGTTAAGAAATTTAAAAGACATAAGCAGAAGGAATGCTAAAGGGACAACATTAAATGAACAATGTCATCAAAAAATCAGTTTCAATAGACATTTTAGTCATTGCAAGATTTTCACATAAGATAAATTATGGAAACCTTGCCATTCTGTTTTATATAGTTTAGGTTATATTTTATTTAAAATTCACACAAGGTCTTCTATAAGAAATGTACACAGCCTTGTTACAGCTTCTGTGTGATCATAAATTCAATCTATAAATGTTTTATGCCTACCTTCATGTTTCTGTTTATAATTTTTATGTAGTTTTTGATGCTGGAGGTGCTAGGTCTAGTGCCTTTCCATCACCCCTAGATAGATTTGTACCTCTGTACAGCTTTCGTGTTACTATCGGGATGGAACAAAGTTCAGTTTTGAAATACCTTATTACTATTTTCAAATTTCATAATTTGTGAACAGTGATTTAAAGGCTTTTATTTAGCTTTAAAACATATAAACATTTATCTAATTAAATAGTGTACCTTGAATATTAAGTACATTTTTTGTATTTAATATTCAATCATATTTTCATTTTAGCATGTTGTATGAAAAGGCACTTGTGCCTGGCTCCAAGACAACCTGAAATCCTGTGCTCAAATGTGCTTAACAGCTTCTGCCTTGGTATGGGCACAGTAATACTGACGAGTGGTAGTTCTGTGGAGAAGGTTCATAACCAAAAAATATACAAAATTACATCTGAGTCAGATATATATACATATATAGAAACCTTCTTTTTTGTTGAATAGAAACATTTCTGTTGAATAGTCTACCTTACTAACAAATAGCAGTAACTTCAAACCATAATTCATCTTGGCAGGATAATAGTTTATCTGAATTGTGAATCCAATTAACACTGTTTCAAGGGTTTGTTTGCAGTCATTCGGTCTGTGTAAACATAATAACCCCAACTATTATGGAATAGGAACATAATACTGTGTACTCATTAAGCTGCAAGTTCATCTACTCTAAAATTTTCCTTTTTAAATCGTACAAAGCTACCTGTATTTCAAGAATTTTCAAAGGTTGATTTAAAATTGCTTATTGTTACTTTATTGCTGACACATACAGCTTTTCTCTGGAATAAAGTTTCAGCATTTCTTCTCATTTAGGGGTAAAACTATGGGAAATAAGGCAGGCTTTTTGGCCCCCTCAGGGGAAAAAACAAGTGCTGCCTGCTTGAATCCTCTTGGTAACCTGAGCTTGGGGACATACTGTTAGCAGCATCTCAGTGTAGCAGATTTTGTAAAATTAAAGCTCTTCTCTGGCTTTATATACCAACAATTTTAAGCAACAATGTCACTTGTGATTCAACTGAAGCAAAAATATCTCAGCTGTGAGTATTAAGCTCAAAAAAGTAAAGAAAAATAAATCTGCAGTATTACAGACTGTAAGGAAGTTGGACACAGATAAGAACTTATTTTTGATAAGTTGAAGAAGGAGTATATGTGCAGGTGTGTTTGTGTGTGATTACATTTTCCTAACCAATTTCAAGCCTTATCTGGATGTCAGAGAGGAAGTTTGGTAGCCATTGCTACCAGAACCACCATATGCCAAGGGCCTCAGCATCACTACTTCCCAGGAAATAAAAACCTCATCCAGAAAATTAGTTTGGCCTGATGCTTGGATACATCAAACTAAAAGATAGACCAAAAGACCATGGCATAAAACCCAGTACAGATACTGCTTTAGTTTCTTGGAGACTGACAGAAAGCCCCAAAAAGTTAAGAAAAATGGGAAAAAAAGTCATAGTACTCAAGCAGGTGCTGCAGGGACTACAAATATGAAGCAAAGCCTGTGAGGTCACAACATGTAGAAAAGGCTGGTGGTATTGTGTGTAATAAGGATTTTGAAATATTCCATATAAAAGCAGAAGCAGATATTAACATTGTAATTAAAATTTAAAAAACTGGCAGATGATGACAGACAACATTATCAGAGATTTCAGTGAATATTCATCATTGGAGAACTGTTTGTGAAGAAATGACAAATCTGAGAGTGGTTGTGATGAGCATATGATGATAAACTTCAACTTTGGTTTTATTAACTCTGAATTTTTTATCCATTAATCTGTGTCTCAAGAGCCAGGAGTTATGAAGAGGACAAAGGCTATCTCTCTTTTTTTTTACATTGTGAAAGCAAAATTTCTTTCTGGGGTGGGAGGTGCTGGTGGATGGACACTTGGGGAAAAAGTGAGAGTTTTTCAAGCAATCATAGATTTACAGAACAGTCTGGGTTGGAAGGGGCTTTCTAAGATCATCTCATCCAGTCCCCCTGTCATGGCCAGGGACACCTTCTGCCAGACCAGTTACTCAACCTGAGTAATGCTGGGCTTCTCCAAAGACTATATCACCTACCAAAAAACCCCATTTTTGGCACCAGGTGCAAAAATGTCAAGACAAACTTAAGATACCATAACGAAGGCAAAAAAAAAAAATCAAAGAGATGTGACAATGGTAGAAAGCACAGTGAATTTTGGCTCAGTGAAAAGAGTAAGTCATTGCTGAAACCTTGTGCTGGCTTCTATCCACACAACAGCAATGTGTGTACCTTTGCTTTTGAAATGTCTGGCTTTTTCAAAATGTAAAAGGACTTGCTGGAGTCCCTGGCCTAAACCTAATGCCTATGTCCCTTCCTATGAGGCTAGAGATGCTCTTTTAGTGACAGTTCTAAAGGTAAATGTCTGTAAGACAAGCATAAATTCAGTGATCAAGCCTACTCACATGATTTTAACAGGTCCAAACATTTATGTAAAACAGGGAGGCCATTTGTAAAATATGACAGGGAGGCTCAACACTCTGCTACTCCAAATCCTCCACAGTAACTTTGGCTTGCTGTTTAAATGTTGTGCCATTGCAAATGTAAAAACACCCACAACACAATAGCTATTTCAAGGGCTGAATCTCTTTTCACCTATCTGGGTGATGATCAGTCCTGCTCTCTGTGCATAAAACATATCCAGTGTCTCAGCATTTGCCTCACCCACACAAACAGTTAAACAAGGACAGAATAGGCATGCAGAGGTGGGAAGAACTGAATGAGATTGTGAGATTATAGCAAGATGCTAAGGAGTAGTTAAAAGCTACAGAGATAGGCATTTTCTGATAAAACTGAACAGTGATGGACTATGGGCATCCCAAAATGAGACAGTGGCTAAGGTAGGAAGGGACCTCTGGAGACTGGCCAGTCCAGCCCCCTTGCTCAGCAGGTGCCCAGTTGGATGGGAATTCATCTAGAGTTAACAGTGACCTCTGGCTTTCCAGTCAGATATTTATAGGTTTGTGGAAATAAAAATCATACCTTAATGATGCCTGGAAACAGAAGTGTTCATACATGCAAAGATAAAACTGCAGTGAATCCTTTCAGAGGTAAAATTGTGAAACTGTTTCTGAAACACTTTTGATTAAAGCTTAAATGGCCCATTAATAGATTTTGACATCTTTATTTGAAGATCTTTATTTAAATTATTTATTTCAAGAGATCTTTCTTCACTTTCTCTCTGCTTTAAGAGATTTTTCTCTGCAAGTGGCTTAACTGAGTTAACAGCATTTGTTTTGTGAGCTATCGCTGCACTGCTTTTGGAAGTGCAAGCCATTCTAGAGAAGCTCTCCTCTCTGCCTGAGGTATCTGCATATCTGCAGCTACTATTTCCAACAAAATATTTGAGAGCCTCCAGGGAAAGTGAGCCCTTCTCTGATGATGATCCCTGAATGGAAATGATAAGGCTGAAAAATACAAGAGTAAAAACTTTGTGGGTGAAATTATGGCTGAACTTCTAAGAGGTTACACGCACTCTGGAGTGCAGCACAGTGTGCTGCTCATTTTCTTGAAGCCTGAAGGTTGTGTCCTGGCCTTCATGCTAAGGAACAGGGACTTCAGAAAGGCCCATCTTTTCAAACATCAGTGTTTAAAGAAGGAAACACATTTTAAAATTCACAAAGAGAAATTTATCACAAGAATCATCCTAGAGATTTCAGATTATTTTGGAAGATAGCTTTTCCCAGTCTTTGGGAAGCTGTTAAACCCAGAAGCAGGAAGGTTCAGTGGTTGGCAGCTTATATACAACACTCAGTTTTGTGAATACCCTTTTCACAGATGTGGCCTGGTTTACTTGATACTGTTAATGCTCATCAGTCAAATAACTAAACTTAATTAAATTGTTTTTCACACTCTGCTTATGAAAATACTGAAGCTGAGAAAGCTTTTACTAAATATGTTTATCCAAAACCACAGTTGTATTGCCTCTTTAATTCATTGAGTATTCTTCCAGAGGAAGAAAAAATGCCCAATTTACTCCTAATACAATCTACTTGTAAATTTTAAAACCCTTGAAAAAATGACAAAATAAAGTCCTGGCTCTTCATAGAAGTTTTGAAGATGCCACTTGTACTAGTAATAGGTTTAAGGGCTTCAAACCTCATAGTTCACAGTACTTATTGCACAGCTGAACAGAATATTTTGCTTTGGAAAAGAAGAACATAATTAAATAATAGGATTTCTGAGGACTCTTAAGTGTCCAGTGACTAACTGTGTAAGTTTTGAGGCCATTTATCAAGTCCTTTCCGGACTAGAAGGACTCTGTGCTGTCTTTTGTCTCTCTATAATGGCTTCCTGGAAGCCAAGTCCAAAACAGTTTGCCATACATGAAAAGGCAAGAATGCTTTGATACAGCGTATAATGTACATACTGAAAAATAGGTACAAAACCCTATGCTACAAAGGATTCTCTTCTAAAATAAAAACTTGTTAGTGAAGTACTTGAAGAGACAGAGTCTATCAGACTTGTGAAAGAAAGGTTTTTGAACTATACAGAAAAAAATCATTTAGACAGGAGCTGAAGAAATTAATGCTTTCAAAGTCACAGCGACTTTTCTAACAGGTAGAGAAATAAGTCACATTCTCCAAATGAGTTTTAAATGAAGAAGAAAAGATTATACTTTTATGTGAAGTTTTGAAAAAAATCTCAATATATACGAGGAAGAATGATGCAGACAGAGAAAAAATAACCCTTTTTCAGCAGCAGAGGCAGACCACAGCTGCCAAACTCCCACAAGTGCAAAAGATAGGAAAAAACCCTAAAACTAAAACCACACCAGACTGTTGTCAGCAGTATAACATGACTTAAGCATATATTAACATAAGAATGTTGAATGACCAAATTAGGTGGTCCAGTGCAAAAGTATTTTGTCAAATAACAAAAGGATTAAAAAAATTGGCTAGTAATTATTCCAAAGTACTCTGCTTCATCAAGGCTATTAGAGCTCCTGGGGTGCTGATACTTTAATGAAACCTGGTGGTCAACCATGGTTGACCTGGTGACGCGATATTTTGCTGTGTGCTGTATTGCTACCTTCCAGGACCTTTGGGAACACACGTAAATATGTATCACACATACTGGATTTGACAAAACCAACCACTGTCCTTTCCTTTCTGGCCTCCTATGAAATGAAAATTGGCTAAAGTACTTTTTGCTCAATGTATTTATAAGTGTGTGAATATATATATATATTTGTACATATTTAAAGATGTGATTTTAAAGTTTGACTTTGAATAAAATTTTGCTTTTGAAGTGTCACAATGAATGTTTTCTAAAAAATGGTTAAAGAAAAACTAGCAAAAACATAAAACCAGCCACCAGCTGTTTTGCAGTCCCAAGAGTTACGGTTTGCTTACAAACATGACAGTAATATTCTTTACCAGATGTATGTCTGGGTTTGCTAAAATTTGTTTTTATATACTCTTGATATCTTTATGGCTTCATGATTTATCTTTCTCAAAAGCATTGCTAATAGTTCTCCTAACAGAAGAACAGGAGTGACAAGCTTTAGGTAATTTAAATGACCACTTGAGAGGGGGATCTCTGCAAACTTCATGAAGTTCAGCAAGGCCCAGTGCAGGTCACAGGGATCCCAAGCAACAGCCTGGGCAGAGAATAGTTGGACATTAACCCTGGGGAGAAAGACCTGGTGGTGTTTGTGGATTAAAAGCTCAACATGACCCGGTGACATGTGCTTGCAGTCCAGAAAGGCAACCAGATCCCAGGCTGCACCAAAACACGCGTAACCAGCAGGTTGAGGGAGGTGCTTCTGCCTCTCTGCTCTTGTGAGATCCCACCTGGAATTCTGTGCCCAGCTCTGTGGTCCCCACACAAGAAAGACATGGACCTGATGGAATGAGCCCAGAGGAGAGCCATTAAGTTGATCACTGGGCTGGAACACCTCTTCTGGGAAAACAGGATGAGAGAGTTGGGGTGGTTCAGCCTGGAGAAGAAAAGGTTCTGGGGAGACCTTACAGCACCTCCCAGTACCTAAAGGGGGCCTACAAGAAAGCTGGAGAGGGACTTTTCAAAAGAGAATATAGGGATGGGACATGGAGGAAAGGCCTCAAACTGAAGGAGAGCAGGTTTATATTAGATATTAGGAAGAAATGCTTTCCTATAAAGGGTGGCGAGACACTGGACAGGTTACCCAGAGAAGTTGTGGACTCTCCATTCCTGGAAATATTCAGGGCCAGGCTGGATGGGGCTTTGAGCAACCTGGTCTAGTGAAAACTGTCTTGTCCCATGGCAGGGGGATCAGAACTAGATGAGCTTTAAGATAATTTCCAACCAAAATCATTCAGTGATTCTATGAAATGATAAATCCTCTAATTAAGAAATAAAGCATCCAATGTTGTCAATTATTAAAAAGCATTTAGAGTATCTAGTGCAAAATCAAACATAAAATCCATCCTTGTTTGAACATTTAATGGCTATTCTGGTAGAGCATGCATAGTTCAGGGAAAGAAGAATGAAGATGTTTTCATGACTGAATAGCAAATTAAACCCCATCCATCTGAATGAATGTGCACTGACAGATGAGGATATTAAGATGCCCTGCCATCCCAAAGAGTTTTCTTTTGTGTAAGATCTGTTATTGCCCATATAACACCAATGTTAAGATGTCACCAAACAGAAGATCTGAATATACTTGAACATTTGGCTAGCAATGGCAGCTGTTCCATGTGCATGTTAGAGCCAATTCATGTTCTCTTCCTTCCATCCTCTGATCTGCAATTTTCAATATCAAGACCTTTTCAACATCCATTTACAAGACTCACAACTGACAACCTAATGTTTAAAGCTGAAGATGTCTTAGCAGACCTACTGAAAACTGAACTCACAAAATTCTGACACCTGGATTCAAGAAGCACCTCAGGAACTGGTCCAGCTGCTTGACCACCCATGAGTCATTGCCACATACCCCACATAGTATTTGGCAGTGCAGAAGGCCCAGCAATACCTTCACCTCCTTCCCAAATCCTGGTAGGGGTGCAGCCCATAGATTATCTGGTTAGAACTTCACTGAGCAGGTGAGCTTATTGGAAGTCACATTAATTTCCATTTCCATGTCTAGCAAACTTGTCTTGAAAAAGACAAGTGGTGGACAAAGGGTCACAAGCAGAGAAGATACCTTCTAACATCCACATCAAAGGACTGTGCATGCTGAGGGTGTACAGGGGGAATGGACTGATGACTTTGACAAGGCTGGCGTTCCCAGATAGCATCACCTCCTGCTGCTGTTGGAATGGTTAGGGGACCAGGGGACCATTGATCTGGCTTTGCTGGGAATTTTTTTAGTTTTTATAGGAACTTTGCTTCCCTGCTAGCTCTGTCAGGATTTCTGTTATTCCAGCTCTGCTGCACATTCTGTCCTTTCTCCCTCCTATCTTATCCTTTCATTTTGGGTTAGATGCCATGTTTTCTGTTGTGTTCCTTAGCAAAAATTCAAGATTAGAAAATCCTTTTAACCTTGCTTCATTACTTAAAAAAGCATGTATATTAGAAAATAACTACTATGAAACTTAGAAACGTCTCATTAATCAGCTTCCAGCATTTCATAGAGATTAAAAATGACATACTTACTGACACAATAAAAAACAAAGACATGAGGGAGGCTGGGCTACTGACATCATGCACATGATTGAATTTTGGGTACCTCCTCCCAAACAAGTTTTGATGTGAGAACCAATCTGTTCTCATAAAATTATTAAGGGATATTAGCAAACCAGATTAACTTTACTGCATGCCAATTTAAATTTGAGAACAAGATTCTGTGGCTAAAAATATATTCTTTGAATGGCAAATTACTGTATTTTCTCCCTACATTATTAGGGTACATATTTCTCTTCAACACAAAATAATCATGACTACATGTATTTCAGTTTTATTTACAACTCAATTATGAAAACACAGAGTGCTCTGTAGATTTACCTCCTACATGTCTTGCCACAGCTGAGGCCTTGGAGCTTGTGGGGAAGAGGATGTGCAGTTCTTCCACTCTTGTCTTTCTACAAAACATTCACAATTTCAGTTTAAGACACTGCCATTTTACTTGGAACCATTGCATCTGAGGAGATCTCTGATGATTCAGGCAAAGACAGCATTCACTTTGCAGCCCATTCAACACATGGAATTATTTTTTTTCAGGGATGTTGTTCACCTCAGGTTCACTGAAAACATCAATGCTTACAGTATATTACTTTTGGTACATTAGAAAATGCAACTTTAAAAAACCCCAAAATTCCACCTTTTATATATCACCATAAAAAGCACCCTTTTAAGGAGACTGTATAATTATGCTTCTTTTAGTACAATTTAATATTGCTTTATTTGTTCTACTCAGTAAAATCTGAGGTTTTATTATGGTATCCCCCAATTAATTTTATTTTAAATAGGCTGAAGTGACTGTTTTTAAACTCAGCAGTGTGAGGGCAGGTAATTCAGCATAGCCACAACTTACTGATGTGAGCAGGAGTGAGGAAATGGCAGATTTATTCCAGTGCTGTATGAGTAAGCACATGCCAACACAGCCTGCTCAAGGATCAGGTCTGCCTCAACACAATGGTACCAACTGGTAGAGCATAGATGTCTCTAAAAATGAAATGTGCTTTACTGCTTTGGCTTGTAAAATGTGAACACATTATTTTAAAACTCCTGCATTCCCCATTTGACACAGCCTTTTGCAGCAGTGCTCTCTTTAGAGTGAGCCAAAGCACACAGTGCTGCCTGTACTGATCCCCAAGAGCTGGGTCAGGCACACAAACAATTCAACAGGCTGAACAAAAGTAAAACCTTAAACCATGGGTTCACTGCTTTGACTAGGAAGGCATCTTGTGAGTAAGTTTTTCTGACCACTGCACTAGCTAAGGAAAATCTAGGTTCCCACTACTGTTTCCATAAGCTTCTCTTCCAAGATTTACACACCTGGTGTGTATTTTCCAAGTCTCTCTAAAGCCCATGCTCAACATGACCAATAGGAATTCACATTCAGTTTGAGAAGCTATCATATAGTCCCATTCCACCATGTTTATTAGACATCTGCCAAACACACTTCCTTTCTAATTTGTATTTGGTCATGAGAACAGCAATAGCTGTAGGAACAGTAATAATATAACTCCGTCCTATTAAGATAAATTAGGGGTAATGCACACTAAATAAGAAAATGAAGGTATTATTACCATTGATGGGGGGCAGACTCAAGGATTTTGAAGCCTCAATGAGCTTGAAACAGAAACAGCTATTATACATCTGAGTTTAAAAGCTGACTTTTATCTCCAGTTCTTTTACAACTGTATTTAGTAGTGTAAGATGGACAAGTCCATGTATGCCACCATGCCTCAGCTTTGTAACTTTTCCATGACCACAGCAGTGAGCCAGAAAGCTCATTGAAAGCAAGGTAACAGGTATGTATGGCAATGCTACTGCTGGAAGCCTGCGACAGTGTTTTTCCTCTGTGTCCTCCAGTTTGTCTTTTCCTGCTGTCCTGGTCTCTCCTGTGGATACTGGTGCAGGGAAACCAGGAGTGCAATACTGCTGCTTCCATCCCAAAGGCCACCTGGACAATCAGATAATTGATTTTTCTTATTTTAATAATCCATCCGATTGCTGTTTCCTTTCTTTTCCCAGATCCAAGATAAAGTTTAGATTAGCTTGCTTGCCTGCTTTATTTGTCCTTAGGCACTTCACTGGCACAAGTCCAAGCCATTCAGGAGGAGAGGGAGGACATTCCACAAATAGTCTTCTTTGGGACACTTTCTGGGATCAGCATTGTCTAATCTTGTTCAGATTAGATTCCATCCACCTCTGCTTTATATGATGGCAGTTCAGCTAAATCAACCTTTTTTCAAGTATGGCAAATTATTCACTTTTTAACAAACTCAAGTAAGACAAAAATCTCCTGGGATCTTATTCAGCCAAACCTTATTCACATGCAGCTTTGAGTTTCATGCTTTATTTATTTCTAAGACAAGAAATTGACTGCAAAGATTAACAAGAACTTATCCTGAAATTTGCAAGGAGGTCTATCATATAATATTTTATTTATTCTTCTATTTCCCAGAGGATAGAATAAAGCTGTTTTAAGAAGTTATAGTTAAATAGTCATTGACAGTTTATATTTCACTGCATTTTTTCAATAAAGGATGATTTTATCCAAGTCAAACTCCAATAAATTGAACTAAATTACATCAGGAACCGATCCACATCTTCAGGTCTCCAAACATCTCCCATCATCATTAAACAGACACAGTAAAAGTCTGCTAACAGCTTATAGAAACCTGAGACAGATTTTTAAGTAGATGTGATTCTACCTGAAGAAAACATTCAGATCTCCTGCTCCTATTTTTTCCTCTTCTCACATTTGATACCGGTATAATTTGCTAGAAATCAACAATCGCACATTCTTCATGTTTTAAGATTCTCCTCCCTACTATTTATGTGCAGGTAAACTAACTGGAACACTGCAAGGGATAATTACAGCTCTGTACACAAAATACAGAAAGAACAAGATTTCACTTCAAAGCAGATGCACAGCACATGCACACCCACAGATGAAGTGCTGTGTTTAGCATCCTGTATAAAATGCAATATTGACACCAATAATTAAGAAATAATTGCTAACACTTCCCACTGCAGAGCAAGTGAACAGTTCCATCAATGTAAGCTTGGTCTTGTCAATTTAAAGTAACAAGATGCAGGAAATTGCCACATTTACTATTAATAGAAAGTTAAGCAACTCTTCATGGGCAATGGATACTTTTGAGTTCTTTTCACACATTCTAAAATTTCTCTTTTTCTGACAAAACCTTCCCCTCCCTTCCAGGATGAATCCCACTAAGTGTCAACAAGCAATATTGTACTGCTATGAAGGGATGCTTGGGTTTAGCTTGACAGAGAGAAATCAAAGCCTTTCAATGGAATGTGCGCAGATGGTGTGTGGCTTATGCCTTGAAAAAAGTGAAGTCAGGAAGCATGAACTTGAGCTTTTTAGAAAGAAAAGCAGTTGTTGATGGCATGTGCAGCTAAGAGGCAGGTGTGCAATGTACACAGTGAGGTGGAGTCTCAAAGACAGACTTCCTGCTGAGCTTCTCACCAAAATATGAATGACTAAAAATATTGTCACTTCTTTCAAAAACTTGCATATTTGCTTAGTTTATCCTATGGTGAGGAACTTCAGGCTTGAAGCTGTGACAAATTGCAGTGCATGACTCTTTGCTTCAAGAAAGGAATCAACCAATGGATGGCCATTCAATCCCACTGATAATTCTTCTCTGCACTTTAATTACAATGGATGGATCTGACATTTTCTTTCAGTGATACAGAAGTCTGATCTTCTGTGCTCTTTATTTTTTTTCCTGGTTTAAACCAATCCTGATAGAGTTATAATTGGTTCTCTCAGAGATAACTTTTGTCTCTACAATACAAATCAAAACCAACTCAAAGATTTATTTTTCTTCATTGTTAGTTACACAGTCATAGACTACTGAAAGTGAGAAAAACAAGAAGAAGAAAGCATTTCAGTAATTGCCATCTGTAGCTCTTTGGAGGATATTTTTAGTTAGCTTGCAGTTAGAGAAAGTGAGTTCTGCTTTTACATCTGGGCAGATGCCTGGGCAGCAATATACAATGTCATAATATTTTGGCTGCAAATACTACAAAAGTGATGATTTAAAAATATTTCTATTAAATGATCACCATGTCTGCTACAATAATGTGTTTATCAGCATATGGAGTGGTAATTTAAGTCTAGAGTAAAACATTAGACTAACATTTTTTCTATTATTTAGAAAAATATGTTTTATGTTCTATGTTTTAGAAGCTGGAGACAAATACCTGCCACAGAGCATATTCTCAATGTAGTTTGATGCAGAGATATATGGGAGGAGTCACTTTTCCCCTGTGTATCACATGAAGTTCAGAAAACATGACAAATAAAAAAAAGCAAAAACTATTAATGTCTGAAAGGAAACACATTATGTAAGATTGGAGATTATGTTTAAAGCAACAAAACTGTTTATAGTCATTTACTTGGAATTATATCAATATTCTTGCTGTCAATACTTCTTGACATGGGAAAGTAATGAAATTTTTAGCAGGAAAAAGAACCCCTTCTTCATAAATTATAAATGAATGAATCTGTCAATGCTGATGGACAAATTCTGCCATAACTCCAACAGCTGAAACAAAACAAACACTGAAAGTCTAAGCTAGTCAAATTATACAAACCCAACTGCTAGACTAGCTGTATCTAAAAATCACTTTCCTGTTTCTCATGCAGGCACAAAAGGATCACAGCCCCCTGCTTTTTCATAGCCTCTAGGCTTTTCTTAGCAAACAAATCTTATGATACCCTATTATTTCCATTACTTTTTCCTAAAAAATTTATCTTCTCTCTCTACTCTTTGTATATAGCTTGAAGCAAGAAAGACAAAGCAAAAACTTGACCAAGGGCGAGAAACCTGGTCTCTGTAACATACTTCAGGTGTCTTACTGAAGAAAAAAAGACAAAGTGCAAAAAAAAACAAGCAATGAAGCAGGATATTAAAGACAATCTGTCAAAACAAATATTTCAGTGACCCCACGTTACTTATTCTCAAACCAGGTGAGGCACAGAATTTCCAAAATATTTCCTAATAATTTTAAACCTTTATGGGGCATCTTAAAAACCCATTCCATTAGTTCAAGTGTACAAAACCCCCTGCATTTGGAGTAAAGTCTTGGCTTGCTGAACTCAATGACAAAGAATCACTTAGAAAACTGCAGAAGCCAAAGAAATGATGATTCACAAGGCTTTCACATTGGTATTTGCTTGTACTTTTCATAGCTCAAACTCAAATATTATATTCCATTGGAATGGAAATGGGATGTATATTCTATTGTGGTTAAACTGACTCTCACTGCAGTTATATTAGATAATTGTTTGCCTAATTTGGCAGATGTTTATAAAACTAAGACAGAGGAAAACCAAAGTCTATCAGCTAGTGGTAAAACTTTGACTCCCTTTTCTTTTAACAACTTACAGCACTAATTCCTTGACTAAACAGATGTACCAGGAGTATAAAACAAGTGCTTATCAGAAAAGCATATTAAAGTAGTAAAAGCAACAAAAACACTTCAACTCCTAGCATCTAACAAATTGATCCTATTGGCTGACCTCTAATTGACTTCCCATGGACCAGTTACTCTACATGTGACTGCACACCCACAGCTAAAGCTGCCCTGTGCTGCTGCAGTGGGGGCAGAAAGGATGAACTGCAAAAGGCCATCAACAGCAATGGCCTCACATCTTCCTGGCCTTTCCCAGACAGCCAGCCTCCCTAACAAGGCAGCATGTTAACCCTGCAGCCCAGTCCAGGTTTGTTGGCCACTTGTGTGCTGTTCCCCAGGTTAGCACCACCCAAGTACTTCTGCCCTTCTGAGAGAGGCCCAGGCACTGACAGTCAGACACTCTGCCTGCTGCACAGTGCTACTGGAGTGTTTGGTTTCCCAGGGAATATAGATATGGCATTTTGGTGTTTGCATGCCCAACATGGTGTTTCCCACCTCTGAAAATAACCAGCTAACCAGTCTTTGTAAAGGGAAGGACTGCTTCCAGTTGCCTGTGAGACAATATGTCTATATCAATTAGAGAGCAGTTTAGTCCCCAAAGCATAGCTATTTACACAGCTTATGAAATGATTGACTTTATTTTTATACATTCTCATCCACCATATACAGATGTTCACACAGGAAAGTTTTACACCATTGTCACTCCTTTCCTGTGCCTTTGTAACTCCATCACAAAAAATCTGTTTACACTGGGGAAACACAATGGTGAGTCAGACACCAAGACAGAAAATTAAGTGACATATAGATCTGCTATCAACAATAGATTTAAAACTTTGCACAAGTGACTCAATACCTAGAAAACAAAATAAGCATTTTCTCAAGGTTGACAAAAACTGGAGGAAAACACCAAAATCTCCAAATAATTTCAATAGCCTAGCTGAGTAATAAGCTACATAGTATTTCAGCTACATTACTTTTATATTATGTAGAAAAATATGAAAAGATTTAATATTCTGAAAGCTACATGTTGGACATAGCTTTTCTGTTAAAATAAAGTTACATGGTATTCCTGAATTTAAAATAGGATTCTTATTATATCAAGATTTCTAACTCACTGAAATTATTAAATTGGCTAAAATGTAACATGCAGTAGGATCTACATAACATCTAACAAAATATCCCTCATTGACTCATAAAATAATCAAGAGTCTTTTCCTGTGCAAGAACTACATCTTATTAGAAGAGATGCTACATAGGTGCCTCTTCTGCTTGTGACTGAGCATGTAAGTTCTCTCAGCATCTGCAACTGTAGTTCATCTCCCACTCCACCTGGCACAATTAAAACCTTGTATGGAAATAATAGGCAATTATTCACAAAACTTTTAATTGTCTTGCCCATAACCTAACAGACAACCCACGTAATCTTCTAGACCACTGCTGATTCAAAACCACAATCTGATATCTCATGATTAATAAAATTCCCAATTTTTTCCCTGATATTTATCTTATACTTTTTCTTACTTAATATTAGTCCATTACTATTAATCATGCTTTTTCATGTTAACTAAATCCACTCTTCCCGTAAGGTTATGTTTTCAAATACCTGTAGATTGTCACCAGTTTATCTTGGACTACAAACAAGCTACTACATAACAGACTCTTACCATGCAATTAATATTTGCCTTTTTTAAATCCTGTCGCCTATTCACACCTCGACCTGCTGGAAATCAGTGAAGCTCTCCCTTAAGCTCTCTTTATTTGGGAATAATTTTGTTTACAATAGCAAAAAAATTAGTCAAAAAGCTCTGTGTGTTTACCCAGATGAAGTTGTGAGAAAGCACTTCAGGGCCCCAAAAGCCTCTTCCACTCTGGCCAGGTGTGTGAGGAGCTGGTTGGGGCTGGTTGAAGAGGGGACCTGCCCCAGCTCAGTGCCCACTCTGGCACCATTTGTCTCTCCTCTCCCTGGCTCTGGACAGGGATGGTGGCAGAGGATCTGTTTGCTCCCCTGCCAAACCCTGTGCAGCCCTCTGGTATCCAAACAAGCTTCTAGGAGGCTTCAAGAGGCATCAGCCTGAGGGTTTTCTATAGAGGCTCTGTTCTAGAGAGGCAGTACAATGGTTGCTGGCACTACCCCACCACCTAAATGAGGGAGGCAGAGCTCCTAACTGCAGACATATGCAGAGCAAGGAAAATGACATCTTTCCCCCACTTCCTTCACAAAACTCTGTGAAGTGACTAAGCAATAACTGAGTTTTCTGGTTTCTAGAAGTACAGTGGAAATACATAACTTGACTTGCAAAAAACAATTGTATTTTCCTTGGTGCTAAAGCATTTATCATGAGGACATGCCATTAGTGCTTCTAGCAGTTGTGACTCAGAGAGGGAAGGGAACTGTTGGGTTCTATTTTAAAGAAAATACTTCCTTAGAAAAGTGTGGGCTTATTTTTAGAAGTCTGTAAAAGTCACTTTGATTCCTCAGAGTTCTTTCAAAATTACTGGAATGTGTGATGCATTCATACCTACAATAATCACATTAGGATATTTGTTAGGAAACTCATGCTTAATAAATACTGTTATTTGCTCTAAAACTCGATTTCCATTGATGTTCATGTTCTGAACAATGATCTATTAGAGTTAACTCAGGGCAGCTCTAACAACTACTTAGGAGAAAAGTCTGTATGTAGGCCCCTGTTAAAGCCTGTGGTGACTCCAAAATCCAGAGTTTCAGTGGTAAACAGGCAGTAAATTTATCCCTCCAAATATCCTGTGTTATAGATTAAATGGAATTTTTTCAGTGTTTTTTCAGATAAAGACAGATTCATTTAAAACTTTATTTCTAAGCATCTATTCTAAACCACCATTCATATTTATGTGCTACAATGACTATCAAGGGCTACTTAGACTGTAGCCTTTCTGATTTCATTATATACTCTATACAAAATTAAAAGGCATACCAAGTGCTAAAATGGCAATAATACAAAGTATAGAGAGGCTGAGTTAATTTTATCACTAGCAATTTTGCTGTTACTATGGCAAGTGTGAAAGCTTTCCCATTACTTAAGGCAGGATTTTGCAGTGCTACAAGTCCTCATCTCAGAGATACTTAAACCCTTTTTTAATATATTAATTACTTCTACTATCCATCTTTGACTTTTCCTTGTGGACAAATATTTCCAGCCCATGGCCTCATTGATTACAGCTTTCAAGACAGTTTCAACACAGCATTTGGATCTGATTCTGTCTAAAACTGCATACATGAACTGGCTCTGCTCCTGATTTTACCCTTGGCCAGGGAGACCACCTGAATTGAACCTTGAATATTGCCAAGAGAATGGTTCAGTAAAGAGTCTCCCTGAAGAAACAAAAATCAGACTGTTGGAGGGGAAAAAAGAAAATATATATGGAGGAAGCAGCATAAAATATATTAAAAAACCTATTTAAATGCATCTATGCATGTAAGCCTCTTAACTAGTGAAAGATTTCTTCAGCAAACTGTGCCCAGCCATTCCCTGAGAATTTAAGTCAAACTCCATGGTTTGTCCTCCAGGAGAAAAATCACAAAATACTCTCCCCCTAACTTTCTGGTGCATTTGCTCATTTTCAGGGGACAATTTCACACACTGCCCTTCTCTTGTCTTTAGTTTCCAAGTTATTAAGTGGTTAATCCCTAACAAGCAAGCAGCAAAGCCATCACAACAGGTAAGGAGCAAACCTCCTAATGCTCCAATTTGTCTTCCTACCTGCTGTTTAAGGGCATACTGCGAAAAAATGCTTCATCCTTGCATGGGAAAATGTGGGATGACAGCCTCACGAGGGTGAACATTTTTCTCCCGATTTCTTTTTGCCTTGGCAGATTATCTCAAATTATTTCTATTTCCTAGAGCTTCTAGGAAAGCAAGGGAAAGTAACACCAGCAGACCATTAATCCTACTGTGGTAAAGGCTGGGGGCTTAAATCAACAGCATTTATGCATGTTGCATAACATGAAGAATGTGTGTGTAACAGCTGTGTGTTCAGCCTCACAAATGCATCATAAACACTATATACACATACGTATACTATCTTATGTATCTCATATATTATATCTTAAAATCATTCAAGCATTTTACTCCTGCTACATTTCTGTAAGGCCTCATGCTGAGACATTAAGCCAGTGTTTCCTCTATTCATGCATGGTTGCTGTGGAAGCAGGATGTAAAGATCCCACAGCATTTACAAGGTGTGGGGAAGTCCTGCTGCCCTACCCATACCCCCACCTTCCTCTCTGCCAAGGCACTCATTGCTTTCACTCTGAGAAGGGTATGCCCCAAATATCACTGTAGTATGAGATCAAATTTGGAAATACAGGAAGATCTGCAGGAAAACATCACTTCAGAGAGAACTAATTTTCAGTAGCTGGCAAATCATTCCTGACTTATATAAACAGGAACTCTAAGGTGACTGAAACTTAGATTATAACATAGTCCATTTTAATGTTCAAGACTATCTGTAACAAATTGACAGCAACATCTTGGCTGCCACATCTGCTTAAGTGTGACAATTAATTTTAGGGTCTAGTCTCTTGCACTGAGATAATCAAGTCCATATGGTCCAAAAGGGAAATTTTATTCCAATTTTCTACTTAAAATACCTTGTTAAGGAAGGCAAATTAGCAAGACGACACTGTGTGCAGTATTGTAAAGACCTTAATCAAGTCACCCCTTTGAGCAATATCCTGCAAGTGTAGCTTGCTGATTTCTTGGCATTTTTCCCATTCCAAAGCACTGAGCCAATCTTAAGATATTTCAGGACTAAACACAAATCACCACAACTAACACAACTGGATGCATTAGCATGAAAATATTAAGTTACCCATTCCTTAAATACATTTCTTCCTTCCAGATCCATGTTTATTTTTAAGAACAAAGCACCACTTCTCCAGGAATACATCCAGTAATGCAGAGTTTGGGGTATGGAAAAAAATACATAATCCAAACTCACGTAGGCAAGAAACTGAGATATGTCCTTTTCTCCTTACCTATTATAAGCTGACTAGTAAGAAATAAAAGTGTTGCTGAGTTCTCAAATTCAGGACTCTCTAGGCTTAGGTAATACCATCAAGCTCTAATCTAAGAAAATAGATTTGTGACTCAAAACACACTTAGTTCCCAGCAACAATCAGTGGCACTGCCTCTATAAGAGAGGAACTAAAATCGCCATTAACAGCAAATTTCATATCCCAGTGTGCTAAGCAAAACCATTACCACTGTAAAGGTGCAATCACCATTTTTCCCCTAATAGCAGAGCAACTAATTTAATTGCAATATGGCTCCTGAAGTGAAGACAGAAGTCTTAGGATGATTTGCATTTCAATATGGAAACAAGAACCTGAGAGCTGTAAAATCAGCTTCATACACTCATATTATTAGCACTGATCTCTTCCTAGCAACTGACAAAACTCCAAGGACAGCAGGCTTTCTTGCCTGTACTTGCAATACTCTTCTTTCTAGCTGGTATGTTATGCTGGTTCTAAATGGTGGTTCCATGTTTTTTTAAATTATAAATATCTGGGTGAATTGGTGTATTTTTTTCCATTCTTTACATTTCAGGGTTTATTATTTGTCCTGGATTTTCCCTACTGAGTACTGAAAGCTCTGATAATTTATGAGCCCAAGGTTTATACTGGGGGATGGAAGAGTGAAAATCTCCCCCACAGAATCTCCCTCAACTGACTCAAAGCCTGCTTTCTCTGGTAACTCTTATCTTACAACTGCTGAGGAAGATCCATTGTACTCTTGATTTTCATTAAATGTGATCATGAGCAATGTGCAAGAGTGAAAGATGAGTCACTGAATTTTATGGAGGAGAGAAACACAGCTGTTCCATTTATACACAGCAAATTTTTTCATAGTCCCACAACAATGAAGAGAAATAAAATATTTCAGCAGAAAAACTGATGAAGGTAACAATAAGGATGCCACATACTAGTTTCTAAAAATGGAAGTAAAGTTTCATCTCAGTCATTTTCATAAAAGATTTCAGTTTTGTTTTACCCATTTCTGCTTCCAGCTCAAAAGTTGCTCAAATTTTAATCCAAGCACATGTGAATATCCAGTCTCTAGCCTTCCTTCTTATCCTTTATATTCTAATATATTTAGATAAGTATTATTTTCAAAGCAAAAACATTTTTAGACAAAGATCATGGTTTCCCTGCATATTCTGCCATGAGAAGTCCTCCATAAGTCTGTTGAACCTATGTATGTACATTTACATACTACATGTGAATGCAAAACTATTCTTTCATGCCTAGCTTTGTATTAGAAAGAGTAATTACACCCACAAATATGTCGTGAAGCTCAAAGCTTTCAGAAATCTAATGAAAAGCTTGGCATAGGAAAATCCAGAACTAATAGCATCTAAAACAATAACAAAAAAAGGCATATTTGTAGTATTACTTGGGCTTTGCAATAAAATGGAGCTTATGTGCCCACTTGCCCCCACCTCTCTGATTATCTGTCAGTCATACTATGCTTCAATAATTTTTGGAGTTGTTGATCAGTCTCTGTCAATTCTCCAAGATAATTATGATCCTACACATTTTCTGACAATTTGAATTTAGGTGACAGACAGAGATGCTAATTCATGTTGTTGCAAAAGAAGAGCAGCCTGATAAAAGCTCAATATATTATGTTTGACAGAGATCAGCATATTCACATTTCCTAGCATCTAGCAATGTAGCTTCATAAGACACAGCATAGCCTGATTTTTGTGAAATGAAGGGGATCAGAAGGTAGGTAGTTTCTGTAGAGGGGGTTGGCTCAAGTAATGAAAGGAATAAATCAAAGGAAACACAGTTCAAGTAAAAATTAAATTTTAAAACAAATCTGATCAAATTGTAACAATCTTAATCAAGATTCAGTAGATCCTCACCAGGCCATTTGGGATGTTAACACATCCACAGTTCACTTGAAACATGAGTTATAGCCCTGCTTTCTTTCCTGAGGTTATTACCAGATGTGTGAGTACATCAGGTACAGCTAGAACTAAAATCACCCCTAAACTCAGTTCCTCTATAAGGACTTGACAGTCATTACTAGTCTCTGTATGACTTGGATCAAGTACCCACATTTTCATGTTCAATACATGGTATTACTCCTGCATTTTGATTGCTTAACAAACACAGATGTTATCTATATGATGTATATGGTTACTACATGAAAATATCCTACCTGAAAAACAGAAAATCTCATATCAAGTACTGTCACAGCATCTATCACAGTTGAGACAGCCACAACTCAGAGTACCACCATAGAATTTTAGGCTTTAAGCAGTCACCCATACAGCATAACACCAGACCTCATCAGAAGACTGCAAGCAGCTGCCATTTCTTGTTCTTCAGCCCAACCTTTTATCCCCTTATGTTGATGCATTGCACCTGTGTGCCTCTGTACCCTTTGTGGTTGGTCAGTGCCCCTGGGCACTCCAGGGCTCATTGCTGTCAATGCTGCTCACCTGCTGCTCACAGCTGTGCCCACTGGGGATGAGGCTGGGCCAGCCCCACTCCCAATCACCACAAACTGTGTGCCTACAAAGTACTGATAAATTTGAAGGAAGATTTGGAGGTCTGGTTTGTTTTTATGTATTATTTCACTTTTTTTGTGTAGGTGTGTAAATGAATGCAGGTCTTCTACATCATGGCACATGTCAAATACACATTCACACAGAGGTATCTCAAAAGCCTGGGCAGCCCTTCTCTGTAACTTCAGCAAGGAAGCAATCTGTAAGATAAGAAATCTTCATTTCTAAGTGCTGATGCACTGAAAAAAAGTAGTTTCTGTCCAAGACTAAGCCAATCACAGCCCTGCATCTGCAGATCAGCACGGTCTGCTGGCATGGTGGCCTTGGCACTTTGGCTCCTGGTGACACGCTCAGGCCCCCTTGGCAGCTACCTTGTGACATAGGGGCAGAAAGGCTCCCAGTTTAGGCTTCACACTTCAGGCACAGGCTTTGACTGATGACCATGAAACTGTTTCTGCCATGGCTCATTATGTTATGTCTAAGGGGACAATGACAGTTTTTCCAACAAAATGCTCTTGATTTAATGAAACTAAACTGTTATCAGTTGCAATCCAGAAAGGTTCAAAGGAGAAAATAATCTCTCAAATGCTGCAGGGTTGTTGTTTTAACTGCTAATTTGTGCATATTTGGACAGTAATCATTGAAGCCTGTGATGGTCCCAGAGGTTCCCATGGTGCTGCTATAAGATGTTTTGGCAGATTCTGCAGTCCTGAGACCAACACTAGGAGGATTTACTCAAGAGCATACAGTGGGGTTTTTCCTTTGCTTCATACATCAGAACTTCAAGCCTACATAGTTTTGTCACAATACTTTGAAAACTAGTCTTTTAATGTAAAATTAAATGGACACTAAAGACTTGAAATCTAATAAATCTAAAAAATAGCTACTTTTTTCTACTGAGATTGAGGTTTTACAGAACACTCTGCTTCCTTTTCTGTTTCACCTTGCTGTAAAAAATGCCAGTATGAAGAAAATGAGCAATATTTCATTGTCCTTTGAAGAAATTAATGGAGAAAAAAAGCAAATAAGAAATTTTAATTTATGTTTTGTATGTAATTGTAGAAGGAAAAATTAAAATTTAACTCTGCAGGGACCTGTTTATATGTTTTACTTACCCCAAGTAAGAAAACAAGTAGTTCTGTTACTTGAGGGTCATTACTAAGGATGCATAAGATTAAGCATTTGCATAAATTTGGACTGTATTTCAGACTGTATTTTATTGTTTGTCCACAAAGTACCCAAAGTGCCTTAATATCAGTTTCTGTGAATAAGCTACAGCAATTCAGCCAGACTTCCAAATCCTGCATGCTAGGAGTCATGTAGAGAGATGTCCAAGCTCTCTTTGTATCCTTGACTTATATTTGTTCACTTTACTAGACACTGGCAATTATGGATTCTGCTCAAAATCACTAGTGGTGTTGCCTGAATTTATTGTACTGCAAGGACTGAAATAACCAAACACCTGTGAAGTCAGAAGCTTCAGCTTCAAGTCCTGCTTGGCCACAGAGAGGCTTCAAGCATTGCTTTTATTCCCCAGAGCAGTATCTAAACCAACCTACTTTGAACACAAGGCTGAGCCTTTTCTGCTCCTTCTTAGGGAACCTGTGCCATGGTGCTAACTTCACAGGAGGAGACATGGAGCATGGACACAGAGCTGCCATGGAAGGCAATGATTGCGTTGCCCCTTCTTTCATTTTACCAGTATAGGGAAATTTTGACACTGACTGTAACCACTTACAAATTTTGTTAAGGGGTCATCTTTCATCCCTGCCCTAGGAAAGTTAGGTTCTTCACATGAATCTGCTTCTGGAAAAACCACTCCTGTCAGCCCCCTAGCTTACTGCACAAGACAGCTGGCTCAGGTAAAAGCCTGAGGGAGCTTCTCCAGACCTCTGTCCTAGAAAAGCATTCTTCAGGGAAGCCAAGATCCAGTTCAACACAGCCTGAAACCCTCAGTCATGCCTGTGTTGTCATCAGGGGCAAGGTAATGGTCAGGAAAAAATGAAGAAGTAAACAAAGAGGGGGGCAGAGGAAGATTGAGTGCAAAGTCTGTGGTTGTTGAAAGCAATTTCATATAAAGTGGAAAAACCATTCATAGCAGTGTCTGTTGAACTTCTGCTGACTTCAGACCCTACAGCTTTACTGAGTCCTGAAACAAAAAACAAGACCCGGGAACACTCTGAGAGGGATTTGTTTCTCTGAAAAAAATAATGGCAAACACAACATTCTCCATTTTAGAAATAAACTGAAATTAAAAAGCCTACCACTATTGCTGCTTTTTGACACAAAACTGGATTTCATTATTTAAGGAGACAAAACCTAGCCAGTTATGCTATTTCTGAGTCCTATTCAGTGTTTGATTATGCATCTACTTTGCTGAGTATCTTTTTGTTCTACATTGCTTAGTTTTGTGGTGTCTTGCATAGATTTACTTTTTTGGATTTCCTCTGAAAGGGCAAGTGTTGAAGACAGTACACAGCTACAAAAACAGTTGTCATGTGCTTCAAAAGTAATTGTCATTCTTTTGGTATGGCTGTTATTCCCAGTACTTAAAAGCTGTCTTTGATGTAATTGAGGCTTTTACTCCTCTCTATCTATTGGGCTTTTAATCACCTCCTAATTAATGAAGTAATGACAACCAATTATATTCACATCTAACACAAAGCATATTGTTAAAGTTTGCCATTACCACTTTCCTTTCTTGCATGCTAACACAATGTTGTAACCCTAACATTTTCCGCCTCACTGCTGCTGGGAGCATTAATCAATAAAGTTATTTATTCCATTTTAACATTTTTATTGACTGTCAATTATGCATGAAGAGATGAAATGTCTGCATAACTCATGACTCTCATAATGCTTCTTTCAAGCAAAGTAAAATTATTTCTTCCATTTTAACATTTTTATTAACTGGCAATTATATATGAAGAGATGAAATGTCTGCATAACTCATGACTCTCAGGATGCTTCTTACAAGCCAAGTTTTCAAAATACTTAAATGTATCAGGATCCTATTGTTTTGCTCTGGACAAAGCTTCATTAAAGCTACAGAAGGGAGCTACACCTCTCTCTACAGGTCTACATCCATGTTTTATCACTGGTTTCAATTATCTAGTCAGAGTTAGAGCTCTGCAAGAGCACAAGCCTCAGAAAAAGTGGGGAAGGCTGACTTCACTTTCTTATATTCTTGTTGATCAGCACTGCTGGGTTTTTTGCCAAGGAGAATTTGAATTTGGTGCTGTATTTAAGGCAGAGGTTTCTGACATTCTCTATGAAAAAAAGTTTGTTTGCTTTCTCTGGATTTAAGTAGGATTCTATTGGTCACCACAGATGAACTTCACCAGGACTTCTTACCAAGTCCCATAATAGTTACTTGACGTGAAGAAAAGCCCATGCTGCCAGTGGCTTGATTCTTTCCTAATTTTAAAAATAGAGCATCTTTGAAAAATGAAAAACAATAAGGGAACAAAGAAAGAAATTACTTCTATTAGAATTGTTTCTGTTTACTAGAATAAACTAGGAATTTTCTAACAAAGCATTTTTTCATGGGATATAACGAAGCTTCAAACCCAAGTGATTCACAGACACATTTTGGTTTTGATATACTTTTCCCAAAACAGAAACAGGATTCTGACAATTGAGCAGCCATCATCCTTAGTGCTCTGCTGAAGAGCTCTGGTTTCCTTGTGTGTGGCTCAGGGACAGCCCCCCCACTCCGTGGCTTGTCCAGTCACAAGTAACTCGTAACCCCAACATGAGTTTGTCACAGAGCCAAAGGTTCATGACAGCCCAGCTGTGCTGGCACTTCTCAGATACACAGCACTTCTCAGCCTCCTTTTGGCATGGGGAGAAATTATCCTTATTCCAGGAAAAGGTCCCCAACTGTCCCAATACCAGAAAGGTTCCAGAAAGCACTTTCTTTTCTAAATTCAGCAAGTGGAGTCCTTGGAACACTTGGCAGTGTGCAGAATCCCTGGCATTACATATATCTCTGCTCCATGCTGCTTTGAAAAAATAAGAAAAATATATATTCCTGCAGATGAACTTTTGTGTATGATCTGTAGAAACTTTTGGAATCTCTGTATCTGAACAGATATACAATCTGTATAGAAATACAGTGCAATAGATGGCTTTTAAAGTGATTGAAAACTCACTCCACTTTGTTATTTACATGCTCAATTTTAAACACAACAGGAAAATGGTTCAAAAGTTTCTACAATAAAACCTCATCCAGTTAATTTCTTTTTCCAGTACTCTCCTGAATTAGCTCTTGAGGCAGGAGACAAATCATTCTAGGGGAGCAATAGAGAAAAAGCATCTCAAGTAGGAACCTTTCTCCTTATAAAAGGACAATTTGCAAAGCTTTTTTTTATACAGCTTCAGCTGCATAAATTACAAAATATTTAGTGTTTTGTCATGACAAGCCTATTACCTCTACCTTCTGTTGTTCTGCTCTTTTGGAGTCCAGACCAAGAAATTGGAAGGGACAAATGTAGGAACATTGAAACTGTCCCTAATTGCCCTCAAGAGTAACTAAGGACACTCATGAGTAACTATTTTATTTCTTTTTGCAATATTTCAATACTATAACTTCTGAGAGTTGTACCCCATGGGACGTCAGACAACAGCCAGAATACAGCACCCAGTGAAAACATGGCGAGAATCCTTTTATGTACCTTTACCTGGAGGATCAAGATTAAACTATGGGCAAGGCCAAAGTTTTACAGTGGGTGCCAGGACTCTTCTAATGTTGCAGGGTTTTGGTTTACAGCTTATCTGAAAGGCAGCATCTCCTTCAGCACAAGGATGTTTAAATTTGTGGTGAAAGAGGAAAGAATGGCCAGTACTGCTCCCTGGAGCACGCAGACAGTCTTAAGACCTTCTCATTAAGGCACAATCCAGTTGGACCTGCTGACTTGATAAACCAGGAATATTGCTGCCTGAGAGGGATGAGGTAGACTCTAGCTCTTTGAGCAGATGAGAATTTCTATTTAAAGAATTATACATGAAAAATGAAAGGAAGAAGAGCAGCCTGTATAACAAAATTAACTCCTACTTACAAAAATAAGAGAAACTGGCCATTACAAAATATTTTTCTTAGAATAAACAGCAAAACAGTGCCAGCACATAGCATACAGGGAACTGAAAAGAGATGTGATATAGGAAGACTACAAAAGGAAGACACATTATAAAAAGGAATTGTTCTGCAATATGAAAGAAAAGTTACATATATAGAGATTATTTTACCCTAACAGCACTATTCTACTTATATCTTTATGGAAATAACTTCAGAAAAAAATATTTCTGCCCCTAACTGGACTATAATATTTCTTTATTTTCCATGCCATTAATGGAACATGGTTTTGCTCTAAGTGGTGTAAAATTTTTGAGCTTGATTATATTAATAACTTCATGTGTGTGCATAAGAACACAGAATTCAGTATTGTGCCAGTTTGGTGGGCATTATCCTCTACCAGAGAGAATCAACAAAGCTCAGCTATCCCTACAAGCAGGTAAGAATGAGAGAATCACTAGCACAGATGTGCATGAGGAACAGTCTATTTCAGCAAGAAGGCTGGACAGCTGTTTCTGTGAAGTTCTGACCACTTACAAAAAAAAGAGTTTTGCAGAAAAGTACAAAATGGATGCAAATACATGCTTAAAATAGGAAACTGTGCTTAAAAACAGTCACTACTAAAATAGGCATATTAGTTCTGTGTGAATAAATCATATTAAGTGTCTTATTAATATTCTCATTGTGAGAACAAAACCACCTCAAATTCAAAACTGGCTTGAGGTTGCAAAAAGCCTGGGCTATATTTGCAATCAAGAGCACCTACTGATATATTGAATTTTCACTTGTCAAGAAGTCTGAGACACTTCCAAAAGCCATATTCTGCCTTCAGGGATGGCAGTGTGAAATCAATGGAACACTAAAACCTCATGAATGCTATAAAAATCTCCATGCTATAATACTAAATATTTTTCCTAGGAATTTAAATTATAAAATAATATTTCACTATTTAGCTACAAAAGTTCTTTTTTTTTTTTCATTTTTAATATTGAAACCATTCTAGTTTTAAGTATTCTTAATGTGCTGAAAAAGCTTTAATATGTGAACTGCTGGTATACCAGTCAGCTGAACCTTTAACAGCAGAAATAATTCCACTGGAAAAAGTACTATCTATCAGTAAACAGAAACAGTAACAAAGCCTTTATCTCCAGTATTTTATATCCTGACCAAATTATTTAAAAACTCAGTTAAGACAGTCAAAGACAGTCAGCTAACACTGGGATATAAGTTTGCAAGCCTTCCCCCAGCATTTGCGATATAATTTTAAACAAATTTCTCCCTCTTTGTATATGTGGGTTAATCCAAGTAAAAATAATTATTTTATATTAATGACTATAATATATATCATTATTTAAACTGATTATTAGTTAATAATCACTTAAGTCAATATAGTCTTTTTTTTTTAACCATCCTTACTATTCTGCATACCTCTTTGTTCCTAGAATTCATCCATGGGACAAATTAAGACTGGTCCTGTAACCAGCAACTAATTTGTTTAAATAAGTGTTTTTCTTTTCTCCATCCAACTTATCCCACTTCATGGCATGCCTAATCTTCTCAGCCCTGATTAGGCTTCTGTTTTCAATTAAAAAAGGAAGCTTTCCTCCAGGAAATAGGAGAATTGTGTCGCTGCTCCAGTCAGAAAACCCTCACATGCTGAGTGCCACAGGCCATAGCACTGATCTCCAGCTCAGGCTCCTTAGGGAACTTTTGGTTTGGAAAATGAGAGATTCCTTGGAAGAGTATTAGGCAGAAGCAGTAGGATGAGAGCAGGGCTATCAGTCCATGAGATCAGCAGGCTGGAGAGTGGCCTGGCTGGGGAATGGGTGCATTCTCCACTTGGATTATCTGGAGGAAGGCAACACCTGCTGGAGCTTTCCTTGGCCTGGTGTTTGCGTGCCCAGTCTGGCAGGGAGCTGCCAAGGCCCTGATCTCCTCCCCTTTGGGCAAGGGCTGCAGTGCAGTACCCTGGGCATGGAGGCCAACATTTCATTCAGACACACAGGGCTCCTACATGGTCCCTGCTGCATGTCACCTGCACTACATTCAATTTTCAGCAGTGTTTTGTGCAAAAAATGGACAATAACAGTACTTTCCTCACGCTCTTTGTCCTCAAGTCATACCAGTATATCAAACACAAGCAGAAAGAGGTACAGCTGCCAGAACAGAGACTTCCAGGAAAGTACTTAATTCCTTGCAGGACCAAGTCCTTCAAAGTAACCTCCTGTTTATTTTTAGCTGGTTTTCTTGATGCCTATTTTTCCATCCAAGTTTTTTTTTTTTTTTAATTCCAGCATCAGTAAAAATACTGTTATATCTGATTTCACTTCTTTAATTAAGTAAGTACTTCTCAGTCCATGATCAGTTCTATTTTGTTCTGGTTTAAAGTTTATTTAATTTGAGACATATTTCAACCAGGGTAGCATAATGGCACGTCTCAAGGCCTGCTTGATCCTAATATTAAAATGTTAGTTTATTTCCTGAAGGTAAAAAAAATATCTAAGAAGTTTAGTGTAAATTTGTCAAAAAATTCTTTTTATCTGCACTCTAAAAATAGAAGTCAAAAACAGCAAAAGAACAAGACTCTATATTATGCAGTGTGATTACCACCCTGCTTCTTTTTTTTTTTTTTTTTTTTTTTTTTTTTAAGGCTAATAGGAATAATGAGCACATACTATCACTGAACCTGGGGAAAAAAGCCCTGGCAGAGGCAGAAAAATGTAATCTCATCCATTCACTGCACAATGAGGGAATTAAGGATTGTGTATAAATCTTGTTAAGTGTCTGGTTAACCTGAGTGCAAAGGATTCTGGTGCTGAAATCTCTGTGTCATTCCTAGGCAGACTGCACACTTGCTTCATTTCATTCAGAAAATTTTTTCTCATATACAATCTGAATCTTCTGTGTTGCAATTTAAGCCCATTGTCTTTTATTTCTTCCTATCATCATTCTTTTTTTAAAGACTGGCAAAATGTTTGTCATTTTAAATTGCCTGGAATTTCAAACCCTTCTACGAGTTGCCAAAGTGCCCATTACTGCTTTAGTAATTTCTTTGAATATTCTAGAATGCAGTTGAGTTAGCTTAAATGATTTTAAAAGATCTGACAGATTTAGGGATTCTAACCTATTCTTTTACTTTCCGCTTTCTTACAAGTGTTAATTGTACCACACAACAGTTCAGAGTTGACCTTTTCAGAAGACTGATACAGAAAAAGCCATTACAGATTTCAGCCTTCTTGGAATCATTTGTTGAGAGCTCTTCCTCTTTTCTGTACAGCAGAGCAATGTTTTTCTTAGTCTTTCTCATCACTATTGTGCTGATGAATCAGTTCACATCACCCATGATACCCCTTGCTAATAGCATAATTTTGTATCTGTTCCTGTATTTCCATTTTATTCCTTTTATTTGTCTTCACTGATCTAATTTTCTATCAGTTTTCTGTATGTTTTCTTCTTGTGACAGAAATTAACTTAAAATCTCTATCTTTCTCTTTTACTGTAGTTCCTGTCCTCCTCCTGTATTTCACGTTTGGATCCCTTGAGCCAGAATCATTCATATATTTTGTCCAGGAAACTGAAAGTCCCCCTTAAATAATTTTTCTTCAGTTTTGGCTCCTCTGAGATTCTAAACTGCAGATCTGTATTTAAAGCTTTACTCTCAAAATTCCCTGGTTTTCTGTACTTCTTCCTTTCCCTCTGAAGAATAATGAACTCTGCCACTGCATGGTCATAGAATTTGCCTTCTACACTTACTAGGTTAAAGTCAAATCAGAAAGGTTTTTTCTTAAATTTATTATATATTTCAAAAACTTACTAGGGAATTTGTGCTCAGGTCCCAGCATATTCATCTGGAAACAGAGAAATCCCCATACTATTATAAAGTCATGCCCTGGAAAATGCCAATTCCTCACAAAAATCTAATCCTGATCTTCTTAAGAGAGTGTAACTGATAACATGATTTCCTTTACAGAATTCAAGTGTTTTTAACTACTTACTGATCTCATTTAAATGAGAGAGGGAGAGAACCTGTGGCAGAGAAGTTCCAGTCAGTACTGCCAACAGTGCTGATCTGGTTCTGCTGCTGCCTGGGTGTCCACCTGTAGATTGACAGGGTGGGATTTATTTCACCAAAATTTCAACACTAATAGAAGTATGAACCTTTGCACATGACACATCAGCTATTTAATTCTAGCCATGGAACAGGCACATTAGGACATATAAATTCATGTAATTTATTTTAGATATCTTATGTAAAACTGGATGACTGGCAGTAACAGATGTAAGAAAATTTACATGTGAGACCAGACCTGGCCCTTCCCCTAACCTTGTGGATTACAAACAGATGGCTTAACTTTTATTTTAACCAGTGTCCAAGAGAGAACATGCTAGGCTATCACACGTGTACCTTTTTTAGATCTTGCTTATAAAAGAAGATTTCCAGGTTGCTTTAATTTTATACTTCCTTTCTACAACATTATTTGCTTTAAGTTTTCTACACTGTTCTGCATATAGCAGAGACTGGTGACAATCCTATCATTATAACCAATGTTCTCCTTTTCACATTTTCTCTACATCTTTGCTTTATAAAGATCTATCATATATTATAGAAAGCTTTTGGTAAAGTTAGAGTAAACTATCTAATAACTTGTCTTTCAAAGGTGGGCAATGTTCTAGTTTATTAACGGATGCAATCCAAGGCTGGTGGCAATTGCAACTTCAGTGAGTTGACAACTACAGTAGTCTCTGTAAATGGCTTCAGTTCACCTGCAGCTTCCCTAAAAAGCCTTTTGCTCTAGAGATGCCTTCTTGCTCTACTTATGGCTCAATGGCTAAAGCAGGCAGGTCATTTTGAATTATTAGAGCTGTTTGCAGCTTGTGTGCAACAGTTTTGGGCACCACAATATTAAAAAGACATTAAGTTGTTAGAGAGTATCTAAAGGAGGACCATGAATATCATGAAGGGCCTCGAGGGGAACTCTATGAGGAGCAACTGAGGTCACTTGGTCTGTTCATCCTGAAGGAGACTGAGGAGAGACCCCACTGCAGCCTACAACTGCCTCGTGGAGGGAAGGGGAGGGTCAGGCACTGATCTCTTCACTTTCATGACCAGTGAGTGGACTGAGGGATTGGCCTGAAGTTGTGTCAGGGAAGATTTGGGTTGGATATTAGAAAAAGGCTGTTCACCCAGAGGGTGGTTGGGCATTGGAGCAGGCTCCCCAGGGCAGTGGTCACAGCACCAGCCTGACAGAGTTCAATAAGTGTGTGGACACTGCTCCCAGGCACATGCTGTGACTCTTGGGGCTGTCCTGTGCAGTGTCAGGAGCTGGACTCGATGATCCTTGTGGATCCCTTTCAACACAGGAATGTTCTACAGTTCTATGATTCTAAATTCTTCAGGCATGGTACTGTTAGGTAAGGGCAGACAGTGTGGTCTCTGTGAGACCAGGAGTAAGCTTGGCCATGGCCCCAGGTGGAGCATTTACTGCAGCTGCCACTCTCTGCTCAGTCTGTACACAGGTGGGGAGGGATAGAATGTAAGAAAATAAAGATAGTGCAGAAGGTAGTCTCACACCTGAGGAGTTGCAGCTGTACTAATCACCAAAGATTAGGAACAGGCCTGCCCTTAACAGGCCACAGCTGTGTCCAATAAGAAGAAGAGTGCTACAAAAGAGTGGGTTAGCTAGGTGAGGAGTTGTTGGAGTGTTGGAGTTTGCTGTCTATGTTGTGAAGAGAGATGGAGGTTGTTATCTGTGCAGTGAAGGAGTCAGTGCTGTGAGGAACTGCCCATGAGAAATCACTGAGAAGGTATGGAACTTTTGAAATAAGAGGACAACATACAGGAAGACAGGGTGATCTCAAGGCTCTAAGCACTAGTCCAGCTCTCTGGGTTTAATGACCTTGGTGGTTTTCTGGGCATTATCACATACGCTTTTCTTCTGCACAGCTGTAATTCCACTTAGCAGGAACTGCAGTGACAGGTGAAAATGAGGAAACAGGCACTTTGTGACACTTTTCAGAACTCCTTCCTTCACTCATGACACAGCTGTAACAGGAACACTGCAGTCGTTTCACTCCATACAGACTTTCCCATTAGCAAACAACACTTCCGTGAGCAATCCTTTCTATGAGGCTGCTTAAAGAAGATGCTATGACTCCTTCTATCCCTTCTGTACAGTACACCATGTGGCTGCTTATTGCTGTCTATTATAAAAATCCCAGCCTTCACTCCACTCCAATTTTATCTTTTGGGCCTCAGGTAATGTATCAGTTGACAAATTTCTCACCTTATATCCAGAATTTACACCTCCAGCCCAATTTGCTGCAACTTTTTGTAGAGAGGAAGGATGCAAAATTTAACAATTTCTCCAGAAAATGGAACTGATTTTGTGAAGATGATATAATTTTCTCCTTTGCCTCACTGTTCACACAGAGAAGACAAGAAGCAACAGGTTCAAATTGAAATACAGGAAATTCCATTTGAATAGAAGAAAAAGACCCCCTTATAATGTGAAGTTGGTCAAACACTGGCACAAGGTGTCCTGAAAGAATGTGGTTTCCACCAAGAGAGATACCCAAGCTGCAACAGGATGCAGTCCTGAGCAGCTGACTGTCATTGACCCTGCTTGGAGTATGGGGGTTGGGCCAGACAATCTCCAGAGATCCCCTCCAACTTCCAGCGGCCTGTGAAAAGGGCAGGAATATCATAAGTCAGTTTGAGAAGTTGTTTCATGTTATGTGTTTTTAACAAGATACATTTTATTCCAGCTCCCTACTTCTTGGAGGCACTATTGTGCCAAGGTACCACAGTAGTCCTTGGATATCAGAGCACCTGATGATGACTGTGACCCTACAGTCTAAGGTTGCTGAATACCCAGAGCCTACCTAATATGTCTCTGTATAAAACACATAAACATTCACTGAATTGCAAATTGGGACTTAGATGTTGTTTTATTTTCTGGTCTGCAGATGTTTCATTAGGCTATGCAAAGTGGAATAGTTTCAACAGAAAACACTGAGAGTCCCACCTTGAAATTATTCCTCAGACTGGTGGGCAGCGCACTTGGATGAGACACAGGAATTGCTGCAAGTCCTACTGAGAAAGAAGTGGCTTTGAACTCTTCCATCCTGAGATATTACTACTACCACCACCTTATTTTTAGGCAAAAGGGACAGTACATTATGTGACAAAGAGTAGATTGAAAGCAAAGTGAGCTTTTGGAGGAGCCCGCTGGACATGTGTGGATTAGTTAGGCACCTGCCTTAATGGGATTGAGGGGCTTTGACACCATCTAATTCCTTGGGATTGCTTCCTGGACAGTCTAGACAGTCTCCTAGTTGGGCAGGTATTTGTGGTTATGTGCCTTCATTCCTGACTTTTCCCTTACTGCAAAGGAAACCTTAGTACTGGGTCACACTGGAGACCACTGCTCAAAAGACCCATCAAGATTAGAGGTTACAGGCTGAGCACTGATAGGAATAAACACTTTTATGGACGAACCCTTTAATTACTAACCTGAGAAATTAATTAATTTTACTAGTTCAGCTCTGTTTAGCTTTGTATTTTCTTGACAAATGAAAATAGGCTGGTTATATTTAATTTTGACCTCTTGACTTGGTGCACTGATACCATGTTCCAAAATCCACTGGATTGTGGATGTGTGTCTAACATTTTATGCAAATCTTCATTAAAAAGACAAGATTACTCCCTTAGTTACTGCAAAACTCTACTTTCCTCTGAAATACATGATGGTATTTCTTTCTAGCTAAAGTCCAGGGAGCAGTTGATGTGACATATAATGTTTGACTGATGCTTTAGCAGTAAATCAAAATGGCTAGGTTCACCTTATTCACTGTGGAAGAAATAAATTTATTCTGGTGGAGTAGCAAAATAATTCCTATTATGCAAAAGAGAAAAAAAACCCATAAAGTTTACCAAAAAAAATTTGTTTTTACAGCAACTTATCCGCTAAATATAAAGCTTCTATACCAGCACATAGTAGTGAGTGTAGAAGGTGAGCTGGTATTAAGAATATGTCATAAGCACCTTTTCCTAAAAAACTGTTTTTAACCGAAGACATCAAATTTTGTTTAGCTGTAGGAATGTACAGAGCCACCAGGAGTATAGACTGAAAAACACATGAAATAAGCTTTCATACTTTCCTCAGAACTAGCAAGGCTGCAGCTAGAATAATACATTAATATTGGAGCACTGTACTAGGGCATGAGAGAAGATTGGGCCATTTGGAAAGAGCTGAGAAGAGAGACAAAATATTGATTTCAGAGGTGTAAAACAAAATCTATTATTAGGATGCCAATATGGTTGATACAAATGAGCTTGTAGTTGCCTTCAGGAGAGCACTGCTGAGTGGCACATCTGAGGAGACCTGGTTGAAGCACAATCCTGAGAGCCCATCCTGCAGCACAAGCTAAGTTAAAGGATTGAAATGCACAGTCAGTCCCACAAAGCAGAAGTTCTACTAAGATTAAAAAAGAGACATGCTATTGATATGATGAAGAAGTGCAATGCTGCTGACAAGATTAAGAAAGAATGACGTAATTCATAAACACGCTGAGAAAGTGTCATCACTGATAAGACTGAGAAAAGCAATGTCAGGTCAAAAGAAGGGACAGGATGTAAACTGCCAAAGTCTCCAGACCATACACAGTCTGAAGGAAAACAGAGTCTTGAGGAGATTTCTGCAGAAACATTAAGGGAGCTGTAAAATGTGAGCAATGGAAATCAGCAAGTCATAGAAACTACCAAAAAGTGTGAGTGGCTAAGTGGATACTTGTGTTTGTGATCATCTGCAGTTAACAGGATCACAGATATGCTTCTCTCCTTAACAATCTTATATAAATAAGACAAAACTTAATGTAGAAATACTGGCATCAGTTAACACCTGTGAAAAGCAACTGTATCACTGCAAAAGGAGTTACAACACTGTGGTTTTCTGAACTGAGAGAAGGCTGAAGGGACACACTGACAATGGTCTTTGAGTACCTCAGAGGCCATTCTCTGAGTACAAAGGATGGCAAGAGAAAAATAACACAAGTCACTGAACTGCAGTAAGGCAGACATCAGAAAAACCCCAGGGTAATAATGCACAACGCTGGATTCCTTGCTGAAGCTGTGGAATCTCCAACAGCGCAGGTCTGAAATGGCATCTTGAACCAACATCACAAAAAAGTCCCATATAACTGACTCCTCGAGGAATAGAGGCAAGGCAGGTGGAATTTTTGAGATCTGGTCCAATCTGATCTGATCTTTTTACTACAATTTTATGGCTGTAGCAAATATTCGCAAAAACTCTGCTTAATTATTTTGATCATACAAGAAGCACACTTCAAGGGACATGTTATAATGGCAAACAAACTACAGCAATCCACCAAAATGGGCTTAACAGTTATTTTCAGTTGCCAGTTCAGCAGAACACTGAAGCACAGTTCTTGGGTCTTAAAGACTTTAGGTCTAAGGACACAAACCATTCAAATCTTGAAGCATTGATGAAATACAAAACCAGTCCAATGACATCTTTAATAGAATAACCCCAGACTTAGAAAACCTCAGTATTAGAGAGGAGTATGCTGCAGGACAGGGCAAACTCTTACACATCCCACACAAGTAAGGCATCTCTAATCTCCTCTTCAGAAAAAAAAACCAAACCAACTGTTAGTGGAGATTTCCTGAAGAACTAAATAACCATACCACAATGTATATTTCATTCATGGAGAGGGACTGATGTGAACTGGCTGTACCATTACTAAGATTTAATGATCCCATTTGTCACAGTGATATAACTGCATACAGATTGCCTGTCTTTAACTGAAGAAAGCTCACTTCCTCCGAGGCTTTTAGCTGTCTGCAGATGCCTAAATGAAGATTTTCTGTTGACACCCATGGGCTCCCTGGGGTGCTTATGTCAGTTCCTGGTGCTACCCCTTTTCATCTTAATGTACACCTGTCAGACTGCTCGGAATTTCTATTCAGTATCACCTTCCCCTGAAGGCTCCTTCAGCCTGAATAAACTTGGGTTTATTCAGGCGGGATAAGTGAGATAAACTGTGCCCTCCGACTTGACGGTTCTGCCTTGAAAAGCCTGAAGGAGCAAAAAGCCAAGTGGTTTGAAACCCAATCGTTGTACACTTTGCAGCTGGACACCATAAAGTCTATTTAAGGGTTCTTTTTAGGACTAGACGATCCTCAGAAAGGGCCCTGAGCGTACAGCCTATGAAACCACCAGATCTAAGATTTTCTGTAACATTTCCCAGAATTTAAAGACATACAGGACTGTTTAAAGCTTTCGGCTTTAGTGACACCCGCGAAGAGCATCCTTGTGTCCACTGCCCTGCTTGCCCGGAGCTCGGCCCCCAGCGCCTGCCCGGAGCTTCCGCGGCGCTCCCTGAGCTCAGCGTTTCCCGCGAGAGGCGCGCCCGCCGCAGCGGCTCTTTGGAGGAAGAAGGCGAAAAAAGGAGCAGCGAAGAGACAGGACCGTGCCCGGGCACCGACACGAGCCCGCTGTGAGCCGGCGAGGAGGAGAGGGACAGCGCATCCCCGGCATCCCCGCCGCCGCCCCGGTGCCCGCCCGTCCCGCCGCTCACCGATAGTAGAAACGACGGTGCCCACGAAGTAGAAAGCGCCGGTGAAATCCCATCGGGGCCGGATGTCATCGACGCGGATGCCGGCCACGCTCGCCTCCTCGTATTCGCGGAGGAAGTGCCGGAGCTCGGCACGGCTGAGGTTGTGGCGCCGGGTGAAGTTCTCCAGGCGTTCCTCCCAGCGCTCCTTAGCCTCCCGCTCCGTGGGCAGCTCGATGGCCGAGAAGACGGCGGCGCCGCACAGCATGTACAGCACGATCAGCACCGCCAGCAGGAGGAACCGCGCGTTGTCCGCGTTGAGGCGACCCGCGCTGGAGCAGCAGCAGGCGCCGCGACACGCCATCCTCCGCCCGCGGGACCGGGCTGCCGCGCCGCCACGCTACGTCGGGACCCTGCTGCCGCCGCCGGGCATCACGGCGCCGCCCGCCAGCCGTACGCGGGGCTCAGGGCGCCGCGGAGCCCGGCGGCGGCGAGCGGCGCTCCCGGGAGCCGGCCGGCACCTTCGCCCCGGGGGCAGGGCGCGGCCCCGGCACGGCCCCGCGGCGGGCGCGCTTCGGGCTGCCGAACATCCTGAGGGCCAGGGAGCCGCTCGTCCCGTCCCGTCTCGGAGCCCCTCAGCCCCAACGCCCGCCGCGCGGGGCTCCCGTCCCCGCCACTTTCATATCCCCTTCCTGCCCCCGCCCCGAGCACGTCGGAGCGGGGCGCAGGGACAGGCACCGCCAGGCGCCTCCTGCCTGCCGGGGGGGACGAGGCGGGACCGGCGGCAGCTCGCCCCCCGCCCTCCGCTTCACCGCGGGGCTCCGCCGCCCGGTCCCCCGGGCCGCCCGCACCATGGCCTCAGGGGAGCCGCGGGCCGGGCCGGGCCGGGCCGCGCCCCCAGGTGCAGCTCCCACAGCAGAGGCGCGGGCCGCCGCCCCCGAAGCCCAGCGCCGGCAGCGGGCAGGGCGGGCTGGCAGAGGGCGGCTGCCCCGCGGCCTCCAGCCCTCAGAGGGGCGGGGGCCGCCCCCCTTCCCGCCTCAGGCTCGGGCTGTGGGGGCGAGGAGTGCCCGAGGCAACCGGGCACGAAACCCGTCAGTCGGTGATATCCCCTCCTATCAAAGCCATAAAAATTAGCGCCCTTTGCCAAAAGATAGCTCCTTCTCCACAGGGTCTGGTTACCCACTGCCTTCCCGACAAGGTGCTACATCTCTGTCCTCCAGCGCATGGTAGTCGAAGGGAAATTGTTTAGGGAAGACAGAAGCAGCCTTTCCAGCTGCTATGTGGTTTTAAAATTAGTTATTTGCAGGTTCAAAGAGCAGAGCTGTCGATCCAAATCTGCTGGAAATATCGTTCTCACTATAAGAAGAAAAAGCTAAACTCAGCAATATCTGGTAGTTGCTACAGTGCTGAATTCTACTTTTAAATAATTGGGGCTGGAATTCAGCTGTGCTAAACGTAATAGTATACAAGCACATTCTTTCCAGGGAAGGACAACCTACATATATTTTTTCAGAAAGCAGGTTAATGAACTATAACATCCACTTCGCTTCCCGTTCTCCTCCACCCCCCCCCATTTTCTAATAATTGTGTTGCAGTCAAAATGCAATGGAAGTGAACACTACGATCTTAGAAATGTCCCTTAATGGCAGATAATTGTACACGCCATATAAGAGCCATTGATTGTCTCACAGCCTGAGGTATTTGAGTATTGGTCTGAGCCCTAAGGGTGCACTGTGAGCAGTTCCAATGCCAGTGTTTGAGAGGATCACCACCTGTGTGACAACTGCTAGAGCAGCAGGCACAGGGAAAATGAGTCCTTTTCTTATGTTGCACAGTAAACCAGCAGCCGGGGATAAATGGAAGTCATATTTAATTTTTTCCTATTTGTTGTTATTCATAGGTGATACATCATGCTGCAGGTTTTTATTCCCTCTTAATTAGTCTTTAGCATAGACTTTAGCATGGAAATTAAAATTAGCAGCAATACTGGAAGATATTAAATAGCCAAAAATAGGAAGATGAGATGCCAGCCAAACTAACCAGACTGTGCTAAGTGCTAACGGTAACAACACCCTTCCATTAAAATATGCTGCTGTATCTTTAAAATTATTGGCAGTTCCTATTAGAGGAAAAAACCAAAACCCACCTATACTTCCTGCTTTGCCAGTCAGAAGGAAGATGGAACTCAGCCATTACATGCTCAACCAACAAAGGCAGCAGAACTGAGTGTCCACCCTTTGTCCACACTTATGGCTCCATCCATCAAATCTGTTCAAGGGTGCCTTGGATTAGCACAGTGGGAAAAAGAGCCTTTAGCTGCTTGCAACCATCAATGTGATTTTTTTTGCCCAAAAGAATATGAACAACAATAACACTATTCAAAGGAATATCCAAGGCAAATTATTCAAGGTTATTGAGTTCCTCCTTATTTACATCTTTTGTTAGTGAGGAATGTCATTTTTGTGTTTGTCTTAGGCATAGAGATAATTATTGCATTAAAGCAGGTAAGATCATCTGGCAGTTTTGAAAGACACATGTACTACTGTCATTAATCATCAAAAATTGCAAATTCCCCTAATTTGTCAACTTTGATCTTGGCAGTGATTTAATCATCTCTTGAGAAGGTGGCTTTTTAAGGATATGCTCCCTATTAAAGGATAGAACAAGAACAAGTTGATATTGACCGGAATCTTGAAAAAGAAAATTAGACTATGGCTTATTCTAAAGAATACTTTATTGTAAAACAGGTCACCATTCCCACTGCTCTTGGGTAAATAGCTGGAAAAACTGGAGTGTGTGGAGAGCAGGAACAGTGTAATCAGTCAGCCATCCATAACATTTAAAGCAAGGTAGAATACAGAAATACAGTGTGTTCACTGGCATAAGAAAAATAAAAAGTAACTTTTGGTTTCAGGTTAAAAAAAAAAATAAGTAGTTAAACATGTTGCTGACATTTAAATAAACCCCAAATCAAAGTGAATACCTTGCAAGCCTGAGCCCTGAATGCAATGGCACTACCCTCAGTACAGTCACTTGGCATCACTATCAGGAAATATGCTGTTTTCCCTACCTCTCAGCAGCACCAGCACACAGCTCCCTAGTCTGTGTGTGCAGGCATTTGGGGACAACAGATTGGTGGTGGTAAGGCTTAGCACAATTATAAAATAATATGAAAGAAAAATCAATACATTTACCAATTCTGTTGATATTGACTGGCAGCCCTGTAATTAAGAAAGCTAACAGTCACTGAGTACCCCAATAATGATTACTAGTAAGTGTCTGGTCAGAGTAGAATTATTATTAATGCATCATCAAATTACTTGGAAGACTCATGCAGACGTTTAGTTACTCTCATTGACGTGTCAGTACATTTTAATTAGAGGTCTCCTTTGGGTGATTAGCTGGTACACTTAACCAAAACTCACTGATTTTCTTTGGTGAAGCTATGGAATGGCTGCAATGTACTCCTGAGCCAACTTTATGCCTAATGAAATATCCTGACAGAGAAGCAAATAAACCAGCCCTCCATTACTTTTGATACTGAGCAAAAATTCTTCAGGAACACAGTTAAGGAACATCATAACCTTGACCCTAACAAACCAATTTGAACAATGCCTGACAACCCTCAGTGAAGGATTTTCCCCTAATATCCAATTTAAACTTTCCCTGGTGAAACTTCAGGCTCCTCTTGTCCCCTCACTTGTTACCTGGGAGAAGAGGCCGATTCCCACTTGGCTACAACCTCCTTGCAGGTAATTGTAGAGAGCAGTAACATCTCTACTGAGACTCCTTTTCTCCATGCTAAACATTCCTAGCTCCTCCAGCTATTCCTTGGAAGACTTGTGCTCCAGACCTTCCAACCAGCTCCACTGCCCTTCTCTGGACATGTTCCAGCCCCTCAATTTCTTGTCATGAGGGGCCCAAAACTGGACACAGCACTCGAGGTGTGGCCTTAAAAGTGCTGAGCATGGGGGGACAATCACTGCCCTGGTCCTGCTGGCCACACTATTTTTGATCCAACCAATGTGTTCTATTAATGGGATGCTGTCAATTTTATAAAATACCTGGGAGTACACTTGCAAGATACAAGTTCCAACCCAATCCGAAATGTACATATTTAGAAGACAGAAAAAAGGATATATTAACAAGATTGCCTTTATTTTAATTTGAATTTTCCATATAATAACTTTTATTCCAGCTACTGGGGTCAACTGAGAGTCTCACAGAGCAGTAATTTTAAAATTAATTACACCTACAAATGCAGAGAGACTCTCTGAGAACAGTTCTTGTCTTGAAAACCACAGTAAAGAAAAAGCATATAAAAAGGTATTCAAAAAAGCAGCTTCACTTGTAATAATGTGGTTACAGATTCTCCAGTAATCTCTCCCTTATTAACATTTTAATGTTTCAACTACAAATTAACCATTATAGCAGACATTATAGCTTACAGAACAGAAACAAGCAGTTTTTGCAAGTGACACAGCAGGCTCAGTGTTAGCAAGTGGAACATCACAAAGTACTGGAAACACTTATGATGGAACCCACATATTTCCATGTGTATCAGGGGCATCAGTGTAAGGAATATTCCAAATCCACGGTTGATCTGTAAACCAAAGCAGAAACATACTCATGACAAATTAATTTATCAAATGCAAAATTTGGTTCTCTTCCTCTTTTCCCTTTGGAGGGAAGAAGAAGGTCCAAATTCTCACTGATTTTCAATTGACATCATGTGCAATTTCAGTTTAGTGGACATTTTTGTTTTCTTTTTTTAAAACCGTAAGATAGTTTTCAAAAGGCTTTGCTTTTCCCCCAGATATTATTTTAAATATAGTTATAACCCAACATGCTCACCAGCTGTATAAGAATTGTATTTCAGATAACATACAAGTACAGTAATGCAGCCAAATTTGGTATGGCCTAGTGCCAGCAAGTTTTGTGCTGCATCTCTCTTAACCCAATGTAATTATAAATAAGCACTGTAACATATGAATATTTTTCACAGGGACAGTGAGAATTCAGTACCTAAGAATGACACTGCCTGACCTCTGAAAAATTCACATTTACCCCTCACTTCTTCAAACATTACACTTTCAGATGAGCAACATAAAATTTGCTCAAGGTAGCTATTATTGGTTTGCACCACACAGTTCCCTCCCACTTCTCAGAATACAGAAGCTCTTTCCATTCTTGGGAAAGAGAAAAGGCAACACACCAGAAGTCAACTGCTAGCTCTGCAACCTGCTCTGTGCTCTTCCTCCTACCATACATGTGGCAGAAATGCAGCTGTTCTAAGAATCCAAGGTATTATTCTACTCCTTGCAGGCTACTCCTACTGAAATACAGAAAAATCTTTAACCCTTTTTTCAGTGATTTTTCTCAATTAAGAAACTTATGTAAATCTATCCTGCTTCTTCTCTCCATGTACAAAATGAGCCCTGAAGGAATACAGTGACATTAATCTGTAATACGCATATATTAAACGGAATTGTACCAAGGATGACAGGAATAGCTATTGATTGAGATGACTTTTATCCAATTAAATTTACAGGATCCAATGACAACTCTTGACAATACAGGAAGTGAGAATTACTGTAGCAAGGAAAGGAGAGTAAGAAAGTGACAATATCAGTAATGAAGGGTTATATAAAGTACACAACAGCACATTGTGACAAGTACCACGGGAATTAAACATGGGGCAGAGGGACCACTGCTACTAAGTACTCATTATTACTTGCCACAGGAGTGTTCTTAATTCTCATACTGTAGTTCCATATGTTGCAGTAAAACATATCCCAGCTATGCAAATGTTTTAAAATGTGTCTGTTTACAGCAGGAAGAGAGCAGTAGGGTAGGTGGTTGGTTTTTTGTTACAGTGGACAGGTGATTTCAAAGCATATAAAAAATAAAAGGCACCAGAAACCAGAAGAAACTATAGCACTTAAGTCACAGTGCACTGCCAAAACTCTCTAGGTTTCTGGCTCAACGGCAAGATATCTAGACTTTGAGTCATCTCTTAAAAAGAAAAAAACTAGCACCATTATTTCCCTAAGCATGTTTTATCAGTCTCCTGCTGGAGAGCCATGTGTACCTTTTGTACTTCAGGTGAATACCTTACCAGATAGTAAACATTAACAGTTAAAAAAATGGGTACAGAATAAAGCAAATTGGGAAAAGCATTGAGGATTTCAAACATACATTCAGATTTAAACACTGACCTCTATCTATGACATCAGAATAAATCCAGTCCCACTCAAGCACTGGAATCTGTCACTCAAGAGTACATTATGCAGCTTAGACCTATCCATCTTCCCTACTTTCCTACCATCTGGCAGTGACTCTGCTTAATTCAGCAGAACATGCAGGCAGAGAAAAACTTCAGATGTACAGAAATAAATCCAGTCACCTCCTTAAAGCATGCTGAGAGGTCTCAATGCCTAATTTAGCTCTTTCTAATTGTAGCTATCTAAATAAAATTTGCTCAAGGTAGCTATTATTGTACTTGGAACTTTGTTCTGTTAATGGGATGCTGTTGATTTTATAAAACAGCTGACAGTATTTTAATAAGTCATGTGTAGAACTATTGCTGATACAAATTATAATTCAGTTATTTATAAAATGGCAGGTTCAATTTAAAACTATTCATCACTTTTAATAGGATCTATAACACAAGAGAAAAGGCAATGACTGTGCACAAATACTGTATGATGGCAGCTGTTTACTGTTGCACATGAAAATGACTGCCAAGCTTCTCAAAGTTAATTCTTTTGATCTTCTTGGGGAAGAGGGGGGTGGAAACAAAGCCCCAAAAATTTCTTAAGCGTCTTTAACATACCTACCTTTCACACATTTCAAGATCAGTGCTTCATTTCTGATAAGCCAACTGCACCTCACTGGAGTTAGTGTTATCTACTAGGCTGGTACCACAGCTTCACTCTTGCCTCATTTACAAGCAGCAGAACTCCAGCAGTGGAGTCAGCACTCAGTAAAATGGGGCCATTCCTGTCCCACTGCTACTTAAAGATCGTCTGAAAGCTCAAGTGGAGCACTATTTCAGTTATACTCAGATTTTTGAACATTCTCTCACAACTTAAAAGACCACCACATTTCACTTAAAGGTAGAGAGGCTCTGGAGAACAAGACAAGTTCTTTTTGAGTAACGCCTGAGTATCACTCAAAGAATCCATGCTGGCAGGCCACCTCAAGCCTTCATGTTCTCATAAAGATGACAGATGGCAGTACAGTCAAAACTAGGCATACACAGTTGAATAGCAAAGGATAAAACACAAAGAAAGCACCTTTGTGATCCTCTTCCTATGGGTGTCTTTTGCACTGTGAGTGGAGATCTGGATGAGAGAATTCCTGGTTGATTTCTAAACTCAGAGACTGGATTCTTACCTCTACTTAATTTAAAATGATAGCTTCAAAGCAACAAGTATTCACATATATAGAAAGGTTGTAAATAACCAGACTTCAAGTCATTCTACATGGCAAACACTCCCTGCTGCATGAATCTGGAAAGTTCTTCCTTAAGCATTTGCAAAAGGTGCACACTGCACTTCAGTCTCTCTTGTCCCCTCCCTCTGGATAAGCATGGCATTTGAAAAAGAACTAATCTTGCTCCTCTCAATGCAAAAAACATACTTAAAGATTTCAAGAAGGAGGAAAGGCAGATGGGGAACAAATGTGGGATCTATATGAATATTCACAAACAAAGTGATGATTTCTGAAGGCCAGACAATGACCACTTGTTTGGGGGAAAAAAAAAAGGGAAAAAAGCACCACCCAGTACTGCAGCTTTAAACACAGGATTTGCTTTGTTTCTCAACAAAGTGCTGATGTGATGAGGAAAAAGAAAGTATTTTGCACTTCTCAGACCTCCCCCAAATTGTTATTAAAGACCCTTGATATACTTATGTATTAGAAGTTTCGATGTTCCTCCACACAACAGATGATTTCCTCAGTCAGTAAACCATTTAATATCTATATCACAAATGAAGTGAAACTCCTTGACTACAGTAAGCAACGTGTATTGGCAAGAGAGATAATAGCAATAGTGCAACTGAGACGTGACGATGGGAGCTCAATGAGAAAATGTTATACAACAAAATCTCAGTACTCATTTAGAAGATTCTACAAGAAAATAAAAATCTGAGTACTGTTAAAGACACAAGAATTTTATTTATAGGCTATTGTGTGCATGATTCCCAAACACCAGATTGGATAATTTTCAGCTTCCCTTCCAAGGAACTCTCAACTCATACTGCTGGTCTATAGGTTTCATTTATCTTAGTATCATCGATACATTGAGCTTTGCAATAGTCTTTTTTATTATGACAGCCTGAATCTGTTGGTTAACTACAGAGACCTTCAGGAGATTGATGTAGGATATGATTTATTTATCTAGATATTGAGTAGTACTGTCAGCTACCAGATTTTTTTTTAATTCTTTAAATGTTTTGCCCTAAAGATACATCTGCTGACCACAAATGGCTTTCTGCTGTTCAGCTGACTATTGGAGGTGATCAACTGCAATTGCTCAAAACAGCAACGTGGAAAGAGTTAATAATGTACATGTTGCACACAACAAATGTTATCTGCTAAAAATTAATGAGGTCATGCATAATACAAGCCTACTTTTCCTCTGAAGTCACACCTTACCTTTGCTTCCATACTGTTCTGGTGGGAGGTCATAAGGTACAGGAAAGTATGTTGCTGAATCTTTCCTTTCTGGAAGCTTTTCCCTTCCTACATGAAAGTAACCTTTGTCCAATCCCTATGAAAGAAGGGAAAAATACAGAAGAAGACTCATTAGTTTCTGGGGGAAAAGACAAACTTAATCTACAATAGATACTTTCTCAGTAAGCTATTTTAATGAACAAAACTTTCCTACCTCCTTTACTGAGATTGGATACTTCATGAAGCACCATCATGTCTTAAAAACTCAGCTTCTCTTACTTCTACTATTTCAGCTCTCTTTTATTACAACCGTTGGCTTGGCCTTGTGGGTCCATATTGGATATATTCTGCCTTCTCAGACCCCTACACATACACTAATTTATTTCCATATTCACGAGGTGAAGTCCTTCAGTGTTTAATATTTAACTGAAGTGAAAAGCTTCTAAAATTTCTCTTTGCTGCTTAGTTTCATTCTGACCACATTAACTGGATGCTCAGTATGTTTCATGGACTAAACTAGAATCACTTGGTGTTATAGAAGCAAGTCTTCAAATCTGTGTTTTTCAGACATGTCGGGTAACATCATCCACAGACACAAAAAAATTTAATGAAGATTTGAAACTGCTTGCACAAAATCTTCAAAGACTTCACTTATATTAGAATGACAGCATTACTGTCAAACAAGGTTAAGGACTAAAAAAAGAAAAATGCAATACAGTACAAAGGTAGACACATTTAAAGTGATTTGAGTAACTTGGGCAGATGGTATTGCTTAGCTACTTCTCCAGAGAAATTGGATCCCAACTGTAGTGAGTTACACAAAAGCAAAATCTCTTAGTTCTGAGCTTTCAAATAGCTTACTGCCAATCAAGTAGTTTGATTAGAACAGACTAGAAATTTAAAGGCTATCAAGTTTCTTTATTTGTAAGATATTACTGCAACTATTTTTCTTACTAAAATCAAAGAATAGTTTGGGTTGGAAGGGATCTTCAAAGGTCATCTAGGTCAATCCCTGTACACTGGACAGGGATATCTTCCACTAGTAGCAGGTTGCTCAGAGCCCCATCCAACCTGATCCTGAATGTTCCTACGGATGGGCTATCTACCATCTCTCAGGGCAACCTGTGCCAACGTTTCACTACCCTCACAGTAAAGCATTCCTTCCTTAGATCTAGTCTAAACATACCCTCTTCTAGTTTAGAACCACTCATCTTGTCCTATCCCCCACAGTTCCTATTAAGAAGTCTGTCCCCACCTTTCTCATAAGCCCCCTTCAGGTACTAAAAGGCTGCAATAAAGTTTCCTTGGAGCCTTCTCCTCTCCAGGCTGAAGAGCCCCAAGCTCTCTCTTGCCTTTCCCCACAGGAGAGGTGCTCCAGCTCTGACCATTTCTGTGTCTCTTCTCTGGACTCAGTCCAACAGGTCCTTCTTGTGCTGGGACCCCAGAGCTGGATGCAGCCCTGCAGGTGGGGTCTCAACAGAGCAGAGCAGAGGGACAGACTCCTCTCCCTCCCCTGCTGCCCATGCTGCTTTGGATGCAGCCCAGGACACAACTGGCTCTCTGGGCTGCTCATGTCCGGTTATTAACTTACACTTGATTCAAGCTCTATGGTCCACCAGTCTGAGTTTCACAGCACTACTGTTTTGTGATAGTACAAGCAAGCATCCTAATTGCCAAAAAATCCTGTGGTATTCAAACACACACACTGTCTGAATGGAGAGTCCCAGCTATACACAACACTGCAAGTCTTTCTTCACTGGAGTTTTACACCATCAAATGTCATCATTTTAAGTTGGAGACAGCAACATCCACATATGACCACACAAAGCATGGGAATTAATGCAGCCTTGTGCTTTCTTCTTTAATATTCAAGAAGAATAGTAACCTAGAAAAAGGAGAGCTGCCAATGACAATGTCAGACAGCTGTTCTAGCAAGTCAGTTCAAGAATCTCCTTTAGAATATAGATGCACCTTTTGTCTCATTACCCAAAGTAAGAGCAAACTATAGGTTATGATGTAAGAAACATTATATATTATTTCAAGGACTAGGCAAAAGCCACTGCCCTTTAAATGAAAGAACAGAGGAAACAAACAAGGTCTAATGCTAAAGGACTGCGTGAAAGAAAATCCAGTTTGAATGTCCCTTTCTTATATCATTTCAGTGAGATATTTTGATAAATCTGCATTAAAACCAGCCTACAGCATTTTGTGGAACTTAGCCTTGAGATAACAAGTACTATGTTCAAAACAGACCAATGTAAATATGCAAGATTGTTTTTAAAAGCTCATAAACATCAAAGGGTTTGAAAATGACTGTAAAAAAATCATAATTACTTACACAAAATGCAATCAAGTTGTATAGCCTTACTTCCAATGAATTTGAATCACTCAGGAATTGGTAGAAATATCATGTAAAAATGCAAAAACCATACTTCTGTTTGTAGTGGAAAGAACATGATATATCCCAGGAATTCTATAGCTCACAAACAACAGGAACTGTGTAAATGCTGAAAGATATTTTTTCATAACTCACAGCAGTCAGGTTGCACTTGGTAGGAGGGTCTGGGTGGTGTGTATTCATAGATACTTAAATTGTCAGCATGTATGTGACATGTGGTCTGATTGCCCAGGCATCCCATGAGTTTCTCTGATCTTCTACATCACCTATGGAAGACGCGTGGAACAGCAGGGAAGGTTCCTCTGCCATACTGTGAGATGGTTTTATGCTACAACCAACTTCTTGTGCCCGATCGACAGCACCACAATTACAAAGCTGCTGCCTGGCACCATCTGAGTTGGACATTTGTGAAACCCTTACTATCACAAAGCACAGTAAAACAAAGCCTACTTCAGCCTCTACCTACAAAATAAGGACATTTTTCATCTGGTTTTTTTTTCCTCCCTGTTACCCATTGTTGTCTTCAACCTAGCAGTATTTTTGTTTCTACTTCATTTCTTCTACACTCCATGCCCTGTTACTTCTTCAGTGTTTTTCTTTCCAGGCATTTTACTTCCTTCGCTTGTTCTACAACTGTGGCTTTCCTGGCCTTTTCTTCCTCAGTACTCAGCAATTGTATTTCTCTTTCCTCTGATGCTGTCCCCCAGTGCAGCTTGACTCAGTTCATCCCAGAACAGTTTTGTCTGTCAGAATTTAACCTATAGAGACCTTCCATTCAGGAAATATTTATCTAAGAAAAGACATTGGGTTTTCCTCAAAACACTGGAGTATGTGTCTAGTTTGTGGAATATATTCTTTAACAAGGCTCTCTGAGGAGATTCACATGCTTTTAAAAATAACTCATGTGTCTATCTTCACACAGAAATTGAAGTAAATCACACACTTTGTCTGTTTTGAGCATTTCCTGAATGTTGACAGCTCTCACTATGGTTTCCAAAAAACAAACCAGCAGGATCTTGCATAAAATAATTTTATCTGACTTATAAATTTTCCTCGGCCATATTCTATTCTTTCAGAATTTTTCCCTCAGCAGTTTTATTTTGCTCTTCGAATAGAAGAACTTACAGCAATACATTTTGAAATGCTGATAAATACATATCTCAATTGGGGAAGAATTTTTTTGTACTTTTAAAACTTTAGGTGCCGATATGGCTTTTATTAGTGCCTTAGCATCATGCTTTGAAAAAGCAGACATTGGGAAGAATGGGAAAAGGAAGTTTAACAGCTTTTCAAATACTGCCTTCCAGCTTTTGAATGTTTTTTGCCCCAAACACAAAGTATATTGCACGCTATAAAAAAAAGAGATCACAAGATAAAGGTAAGAATTGCTAGCCCTACTGAAGTGGGAATTAAGACTGATGCCATTACAGAATTTTGATCCTACTGAAGTAACTTTAACAGGAGACAACTGATTATCCCACTGGATGATTATGGGAATAATATTTCCAATGCCAGTAAGCAGAAAAATAGTCCTTTTTGACAAAACTTTAAAAACTTGCTGGTTTCAGCAGCACAGAATTAAGGATGCACACAAACTTTACAGGGGCCAGGCTCATCAGGCCAGCAGAATACACAGCAAAATCCTTCCTCAACACTGGGCACAATTATTCCAAAGACAACTTTATCCAACTGTACCAGAAGACTTTTTTTTTTTTTAATAGGAAGCCAACAGTGACAAACTAAACCCAAAGTTTCTTGGTTTGGATAGTATTTGTCTGGGTGTCTTTAACACTAGAATTTAAAAACCTTGTGGCAGTTCTGTGAACACATAAAGCAAGGCGTAACATCTTGAAGTCTGCATACAAAATCTTGGTTTACTTACATTGTATTAGCTTTCCCACTCCATTTTACATGGGATAAAAGACTTCATCTAAAACTAGAGAAACCAAAGAAGAAAGTGGTACTACATTGCCTTGGAAGTCGATATTACAGTCAAAGAGCTTAACTGACTTGATTTTGGTTCTGCTCTAAGTTGAGCTATGGCTGAAGGTGCCTGGCTCAGTTATTCAAACACAGCAGAAATTTAAGCAGTTCAGTTCTGAAAATCACATGCTAATGCCTGACTGATCTCTAATCCAGTTCACACACCCAGACCCAGAGTCAAGTACAAAACAGCACTTCACTCCAGTGAGTATTCAACATCAAATACAGCACTTCAGAATCTGAAACATTGTTGTAAGTTGTCTGAGTTTGATTATCTAGATATAATTACAGGATTTGACAGCACTAGGTAGGAATTATGGGTGGGTTTTCATTTTAATAGCATCTGTTATATTTCTGAGCTTGTATTTCTAAAAGCTGACTGAGCCAGTATCATATTCAACAAACCTCTAAAAAGACTTAGGTATTTCACAAATTTTTATACTAGTGCAAGTCAAGCTCAAATTATCTTAGCATCTTATCAGACACAGAAGCTGTGAGGAAGAACCATTTACTTAAAAGGCTTTCCATTAGCCACTTCCAAGATTTTTCAAACAAAATAATTACTAGAACATGCTTTCCAGAACTCCATACTTTTTGGTCACTGCATTCTCACTGCATGTTTTACCTGTTAAAGATGTACTTTATCTCAGCCTCTGGAAAGGAATCCCCAGCAGCTGAAAGAGCAAGTTGAAAAAGAGAGAGTGTGGATGTAGGAGGTGAGAAATGGAGATGGAAAGGGAAATGTAGTTGAAACACAGGACAATCTTTCTTATAAACATTATTTTTTACTCAATAGAAGCTTGTGATCTAATGCCAGCATCAGCTGATTTTTCCCTAAACACTAGAACTGTAAATGATAACAGCTGCTGCTATATTGGGAACAACTATTCAACATATTTTTGAGAGTCTGTATTAGCACACCAGGCCAAAACCCAACCTCAAAGCATAATTCTGGAAGCATTTAAAAAAAAAAAAGACAAAAGCTGGCAGTCAGCTGATAGCAAGTGAGGAACGACCCACTTCCAAATTTGTATTCAGCAGAAAATAGAAGGCACAAACTGCAGAGCTAGAGGAGTTCTTTAGATAAGTGACATGAAGTGTGTGCTATGCAAATACACCAGGGTAGTGTGGCCAAGTAGTCCCAGGTGCTGGATTAAGGCTCCAGTCTTTTCTGGGACATGGGTTCAACTTCCATCACAGCCAGGAATATTTTAATTGGATTATATGATCTTAAAGGTCTTTTCCCAGCCTAAATGATTCTATGATGCTAAGTCTTAACTTCTACCAGAATAATTGTCGTGAACTTTGTGATAATACTGCATGAAATAACCTAAAGAAACAGAACTATCAGAAACTGGCAGCATTAAATCAGCATTCTGATAGCTAGAGCATGGTGAGTCCCTCGAGGCCTAGGAAAGCTCAGTTATGTTTCAAAGCACTGCATGTAGTTTATATTTTGCATAGCTTTAGTTGTGAACAAGCATTTCTGTTTCTAAAAATTTTAGTCTATTCCCAGTTCTCTGTTATCTTCACTTAACACTACCCCACCACACAGCATTCTAAAACCACAATGAACCAGTGTGACTAGCAGAAAACTTATCAACGAAGCACTTTTATGCAGTTAACTGCAGGGCATATGCATAAGAAATTATAAAGTAAGCAGTGGAACTTGAGTATCAGATGACTGCATGTACATAAACCCAGTATCAGTATTTGTCTGACTACCTCCTTGTTACCAAGAGTGTCTGCAGGCATGCACTTCTCAGTGAAGAAAGGAAAGCAGCTGCAGTGTCTCTCCCTCCTTTGCTCCCACGTATACTGTGGGATATCACATACGTGTGATTATCAGCTGACTTGTTCTCTTCTGGTTGCCAGTCTTCACAATTAATTATCAATATGTAGGAAACTGGGGAAGAACTAAGTATTCTCATCCAAAATATGTACTGTTATATATTCTTGCAAGTTTTAAATGAGTTTCAATTAAGTTGTGCTCTGAGAGGTCTGAAACTCAAACATAAGATTATCTTGTGCACACTGACAGGTTTTAGTACCTGGTTTAGTACCAGGTTTTAGCCATCTAAAAGCTGTAGAAATTATAGAAAGCACAGGAGCTTTCTATAAGAAAGACAAAGACAAGGGAGGTGAGGGCTGTAGAGAGAAAGCATTGTATTCACACCATGGTTAGCTAACCTGTTACACACCACTTTGTAAAAATACAGCAGACCAAACAGACCAGTGAGAACTCTTCAGCACCTCCACCAATAACACAGACAGCAGGACTGAGCGTTCCCTCAGCAAGCTTGTCTTGACACCAGGATGAGTGATGCAGTCAACACACCTGAATGATGGAATGCCATCCACAGGAAGCTGGACAAGCTCAAATGGGCCCACAAGAACCTCATTAGCTTCAACAAAACCAAGAGCAAAGTGCTGTACCCAGGTCAGGGTAACCCCAGACAGGAGCACAGACTGAGAGAAGTCGCTGAGAGCAGCCCTGTGGAGGAGGACTTGGGGTACAGGCCAGACATGACCTGGCAATATGCACTCGCAGCCCAGAGAGCCAGTTGTGTCCTGGGCTGCATCCAAAGCAGCATGGGCAGCAGGGCAAGGGAGGGGATCCTGCTCCTGCTCTGCTCTCATGAGACCTCACCTGCAGTGCTGCATCCACCTCTGGGGCCCCCAGCATGGACCTATCACAGCGAGCCCACAGAAGGGCCACAAACATCATCAGAGGGCTGGAGCACCTCTCCCACAAAGACAGGCTGAGGAAGTTATTATTAGAAAGTTACATGACTGGGTCATCTGGAGATCAGTTATGTTTATACAAACCCATAATTTACTAGGTGCAAATATACCAGTACCATAGATTCTATGCCTGGCAACACCCAGAGATATCCAACTTCCAAGAACATTATCCCTTTCAGGTCAGTTGCTGTTAAAAGTCAATTTTTTGCACAACTTTGCCCAATGCTTCATTATTCTGTTATTAATAGTTGTTTACACAAATGGTGTTTCCTTTTTTTAGAGCTCATTGATATAAAAAACAATGCTTCCTACTAAAAGAAGTCATAGAATTTTTCTTGTTTCACTCTCTGATAAACACATCTTCTTCCACATAAATGATGCTGGAGAAAAACATCTCTAAGGTTCATGATATCAGAGACCTCACTACTATGCAAACTCATTACAAATGTCAAGAGTGAGTTACAGGAATTCTTTAGCTGCAGTCAGAAACCATCAATCTAAATATGCAATCTCAGGAAACTACAATTATCCAGTTAGGGAAGGCAAACATTTTTACAATGTCATAATATTAGTAAATACTCATTTGGGACTACATTACTAATCAGTAGAAATGACAGAACATTATGTGATCTTCTGTGAACATTATCTAGGAAATAAATACTCTTTATCAGCAAAATATTTCTAAGGACTTTTAGCATACAAATACTTTTTCAGAGAAAATTGCAGTGGTCTTCCCTGAAAAGAAGAAATTTCACATAGGAAGAAGTTTGAATGGTTTGTGATCATAGACTAACTGCTGTTGAGAACATTTTGGTATCGTCAGCTCATCAGAGAGAAGGAGGAATCAGCCACATATTGCATCTCTCCCCCGATCAGGTAATAGACAAAACCCAACCTAAACAAAGAAGGGAAGCCTTTTTCTTAAATACAATGTATAATTAAGGACTTTCTACCACAGGATTTCATAGAGGGCTAAGAACCAGGAAGTGTAGATCAATAAGGAACTTGATATTAAGAGAGAGTCACGTGACTGAAAATGCATTTCAGAGAATGAGCAAGAACAGCGACTGGTGCAAGATTAGGAATCATTTCTCAAGTTACAACACACACAACACACACCCCTTACATTAATGTGAATATGCACTCACAGGCCAGTTTTAAAAAGCACAAAAGAAGAGATTTGATCATCCTTTCCAATAACATTTAGGTATATGTTACAATTTCAAAATATTATTGCCTGTCAGTAAGAGGAAAAAAGTCACAGCAATACCAAATCTATACCCGCTGTGTAGGAAAACAAGACTATGAATACCTCACAAATCCAATTTGCTATTAACTTTTTTATCTGGAAATAGAGAACCTACTGATCAGATTATTCAGTTATGCTTGTATTCATAAATATTTGCAGATTTTCATGATATCCCAGGATTTGTGCTTGTACTATGGACTTACGAATGCTGAAGGCAGGAAAAGAACCCCAAGTTCGTAGGAACGGATCATCAGCTGGCTGCCATTTTTCTCCAGAGCTCCCCAGGCTGCTTTAGATAGATTGGCACTGTTAAGAGAAACAAAGCATTTTAGTGAGGCACAATCTTCAATGCAGAAAACGTTTAAAGAACATAGCCTAGCAATGTCCTTCTAGCAGGAGAACTTAAATTCAATCAGAATAGTCTTCTCACAAAAAGTGACTTGGTTGTTATTCCTTGTTGTTATTTTTACAGCACAGTGGGAGCAGCAGAGACAATATGTAGAAAGGCATTCATATAACACATGTGGTTAATTATACAAGCCTATTTCTGTCATACAGATCTACAAGACAAATTCAGCCTTTTGAATCTTCTTTGCACATTTCAGAAAGGAATTTGGTACTGGTAAATAGCTTCAATTTGATGACTTATAAAGATTAAAGGCTAGCTCAGTTAGGACTAGTTGCAATACCTTCAGTACAGAGTGGGTTTGCATTTTACATTTAGTACAGAGTGTTAAACAGTATCTTTTGCTCTTGGCATTTTGTTCTTGGATCTATTTACGATAAGAAATACTTAAGAGGTTTTTATGATAACAAATACAAAGAGGTTTTGTTTCAATTTGCTATTCAGCACCATTCTGTATTTAATCTTTCATCAGTATCTACTACAAAGTAGATCAATTTGGGAGTCAAAAATATATGCAATTCTGTTGTCAAAACCTACTTCTACAGCACAATACAAAATTTACAGCTTATGTTTCACCTGATGGACATACTGGATACTGTTTGGTAACAGCAAATGGTGGAGCAAAAGAAACATCAGAAGAAAATAAAGCAACCATGAATTTCTGTATTAGATGGAGTGAGCATCACATTTAAATGACTTAAAACCTTTTAAAAAGCACACTAATCATTACCACTATGGCAAGCAACAGTATCAATGAGTGATGAAATTTAAAGAGACCAAATAAAAAGAGAAAAAAATATTAAAGTAACTGAGCATTTAAAAGTAAGGACGGACAGATCATAATCTGTAGAATATAGGGTTGCATAAAAACTGAAACATATCTGTATTTTCGTTTACAACAAGTCATTCTCCCTTCAAGTCAAGAAATTCTTGCTTCCTCTTCTGGCTTTTTTAACAACTAAACAACAGAAATATAAAGCTTATACTTCCAGGCAGACTGCTAAGCCACTCAATCTGACAAAAGATCAGATTTCAAATTCTATGTATCTGTATGTTTTATTACAGTAGGGCAGCCCAAGTACAACTTCAGCTAACCAAACTCTGTTTTGTAGAAACCAGCACATTCATACTAAAGCACACCATATCTTTAAGAAACTTAACCCAAATTTAAAAATATTTATCACTTTAATTGGTGTTGAACCCCAAAACTGGTTGTCACTACTCAGACAAGATTTTAGTGTGATTATCAACTGTTTCTGACATAATCTTTTCAATCTGCAGCCTCAAATGGGGCAATGCAATGGAGAAACATGAAATATGGACAAAAATTCACATCACTAATTGAAATTCTATGTGGGTTATGGAAGTAACTCACCTGGGCCTGCAGCTGACAAAAAACCCCATATATAAAGTTCTTAATGAGAACTGTACTGGTTAGATGTTTACCTTGTTACCAAGAACCAAGCAATCTTCTGGAAGTCAGGAGAGAGTCTCATGTAAGTCTTAATGTGAGGTATAGCATGAGTTCGACCTGTGACTTCTGCTGACCATTTGCTAGAAAAGCAAAAGGAATTCTTTTCATATATGGTTTTATTTTGAGGTATAAAAAAATACCATACAACAGCACCATGATTTCAGGAACGCTACTTATACTTCTCAAACTCAATACTTCTCCTAGAAAAAAATCTTAAAATACCACATTTAACTGAACTGTTAACAATTCTACTAGAAGTCAGAAGGCGAGGGTTTTTTTCCTTAAAACTAGCCCAAAGAGATATTCTCCTCAGTGTGTCAGGTTCTCCTAACAATTTTTTTCCATTTCTCTGTTCCAGATAGCACTTAAGGAACTAAGTCTAAACTTGTAGACAACACATGTCCTTTGAAGACTATCAACGGTTATGACTTCAAGCAACTGAGTTTGGCACCAAACTAAACCTCACAGAGTTCTGAGTTTACTACAGTTTATTATCCATGACATAAAGGCAGGGAGCAACTGGTAGATTGTTGCTGCTACTCTTCCTCTTCCCCCTTCTGTGCCCCTAAGCCACTGAGAAGTTTGAGGGTTTAAGAGAATAGAGATCATATCTATGTGCATATAAAAAAACCCTAGATTAAAATAACAAACCACTGCTAGACTGATTCAGCATCAATGTTACAGAACTAAAGTGCAAGCAAGCAGTAAATATATGTACATAACTGAAAGTATATAGCCACAGCATTAAGAAGCACTTTATGTTCACAGCTGTTAGTCCTCATGCAAATTCAGGAAGAAAGCTTCTTAACACACTTTCCTTTACCCAGAGACATTTCTTTCCACAGATTTGAAGGAAGACTCTGGTTCAGTTGTCACAATCTTGCTTCCCTAACTCAGCATTCTATTCTAATACGCAAATCAAAAAGGATCAATTTACTCTGAAAAACTTAAGTGCACTGTGTTCCTCTAAAAGCCTGAGCAGACTGACTTGGAAGGGCTGGAATTATTTACCTATGTTGACTTTAACAACTAACACTTGCATACAGTGCACTTAAAATTAAGAGGCTTTATATTTCATGGGTGAGGACCTAGTTACTTTAACAACCCTATCTCCCCTGATCAAGGAAAAAAACCTCTGAGAACTGGTCCTGTATTCTTAAAGGGTAAAAGCTGAAACACTCTGCACATTTGATGCAAACTAGACTTCTTTATGTTTTGATGCAAGCCACATCAAAGTATCTTTCTATAGGACAGATGAAGATATATATGATACAGAATTAGCTGACTTAACTTGTCTTCCCCTACAAACTCCACAGTTCCCATACATACAAATTATAAGGCTGAGTCATGACTCAACCACCCTGGTTAATAGCTTTTCTCTCACAACTGACAGTTTAGACAAGCATCTTTAAGTTTATGGGACCAAAATACTTGGGTAATTCCAATAAAATTGTAAAAATGAAAAACAGGAAAAACTGGGAATTTAAAATTTATTTTCTTTAGATTTACCTCACTGCTTTGCCCTGGGACAAACTTCTCCCCTCACCACTAACTGCAGTTATACTGAGATACTATCTCAGTCTACTGCCTTTTTGCTTCCTTATCTAAGACAGATACAAATAGTGTGCCTTAGCAAGAGTAATACCACTTCTATCTATTACCTACAGCACTCTAACTGCAGTTTGATTTCATCTAAAGTGATTGAAACTCCTATTTTAGAAAGTTAAAATCAGAATGGGGAATATATATTTTGGCCATGTTTTCCCTAGTAGGACAGCACAAACATGTAAGGATTAAAAGGGGAAAATGCATGCTAGTTTTGGCTGGGATAATTTTCCTCATGCTGGCTAGTATGGGGCTATGTTTGGATTTGTGCTAGAAAGAGCACAAACACACAGATATTTCAGCTGTCACACACAGCCTTTTCTGCCTCTCACACCACCCCACCAGTAAATAGGCTGGGAGGGGACACAGGCAGGACAGCTGACTCCAGCTGAGCAAAGGGATATTCCAGACCATACTCTATTATGCTCAGCACATGAAGCTGAGGGAAGAAATGGTGATGAAAGAAAAGATGGAAGAAATGGTCATTCAGAGTGATGGCCTTTATCTGCCCAAGCAACCATTAGGCACAATAGAGCTTTACTTTCCTGGGGATGTCTGAACACCTGCCTGCCCAGGGTGGGGTAAACCAACTAATTTTGCTTTGCTTGTATGAGTAGCTTTTGCTTTATTAATAAACTGTCTTTATCTCAACCCATAAGTTTCCCCATTTTACTCTTAGGATTCTCTCCCCCATCCCACTAGGGGGGTAGGAAGGAGGGTGGGGGAGCCCAAGTGGCTTTGTGGTGCTGAGCTGCAAGCCAGGACTAAGCCATCACAAAATCCTGGAAATTTAACTGTACAGACATATCCAACTCATAAACAGAGACAGGAATAACTAATTTTCTACGACACCACCTCTTTCAGCATTTGGTTCTCTTACTTCAAATACCGAAAGAATTTTCTAAAGATACTGGCAACAAGGCTTGAGACAAATTAAAACAACTCATACCATTAGTTTCAACCTAAGAGAACACTTATGATCTCAGTCTCTCATCTTGTATGATTTTAGGGGAACAACACTGTACTTCTGCAAATTAAGAAGAAAACTCAACGCTTATTCAAAACTTTATAAATCTAAAGAACACGCAAAGCTCTAATACAACAATCATTGTGGACTTGTCAGGCATATGTCAAACAAACTCTTGTCAAATCAATTTCTTCCACTCTTTGAAAATAAATATTTGACAAAAGTAACTGCACAAACATAGGGCACACCATATTAAAAGCAAATAAACTAAAAGGAACGTTAAAATACAATACTATTAAAGCTGATCAAATGTTTTGAAAGGAGCAATTAACAAAAATTATTAATAATTGCAAATCTGTCCTCATAAATTAGTAATACTGGAAGGAAAAACAAGCAATAATACCAGAGAGAAAACTCTGCAAATTACTCTGTTTACACAGTAGCTAATCTAACAAAGCAGTCTAGTCATCATTTGCTACAATCAGAAAAGTAAAAGCAATATTAAGTTCAGTCACACTCTTTAAAAAAAAAAATTAAAGTTCTGAGCTGTATTACAGGTTAAACACACTCAGCTGGCAGAAGAGAGAAAATCAGCCCACAGACATTATAAAAAGTCATGTGCTGGGGAAGACATCCTGCCTCTTCAGTTGAGAGGCTGCAGGACACCATCTTCCAACTCCATTTATCTCTCCCTACTTGCAAAAAAAAATTATTCATTTTCCTTTACTGTAAGCATAAAATACTTAGGTTGTTTTTTTTCCTTGCAGCTTTGGTAGAATCCCTAATTTCCTGCTGGTTTCTTACTATTTTCCAGTTTGAAGAAAAATTTTCTAAATTCCTTTAATCCCTCCACTGCCCAAAGATTTGCGTTATAGCAAGTCTTTCAAACAGGTCATCTTGTATTTACATCTAGTGAAACCTGCTGTTTTCTGTGTGTCCCAGGCTCCACAGATAAAAAGGTGCCTCCTGCCCTATGGTAAGAGTCTACATGCAGGCTCTGCTCAAGGGCTGCTGTGCTGCATTCTGGCAGGGTAAGGGCCTGCACCTGGGCAGTCACTACAGAGCAATTCTGCAGGGCCACTGCCATCCGCAGCCAATTCCACAGAGGAACTTCAAACAGCCCTTTTGCTGCCAGAGCAGGCCCCTGGAGACAGCTATGTGGGCATTTTCTCATTGAAAAGGAATAAATCAATTAATTATATCATGATTAAGTAACATTCTGTGTACTAAATAAGAGACTAACTGAAAAAAGGTTACATCTTTTCTCTAATAAGATTCTCAGGAGGTATGACTACAGAAACCCAATTAAGACTGCACAAACTCCCCAGATTGATGATTTTTTTTCTTTCTGAATCACAACTGAACAACCTTGAAAGTTTCAAGTTGATTGCAGCTTTCTTCCTTTGCTGAATGTGTTCAGAGGACACAGTTTAAAAGCAGGAGACAAAGCCTCACATGCTTTCTCACTGAGTTCCATTCCTTAGACATTGACCAGCAAGGTTCACAACAGCAATCACCTTCACTCTAGAATGGGGGATGCTCTCTGCCACAAGCAATTCTGTTTCAGTCCCCTGAATATACACCCAACTGAACACAATCTTACTTGGTAAATTTTCTTACCAGAGCAACTTCCGTCCAGAAGAGTTAACAGTTTCTGATGAAAGGAATGGGAAGTTGTGGTCTTGTAAGAGGTTACAAGTTCTATTAATTTTTTTTGATCTTTGCAAAACAACTTTTCCCATTGTTCTCTAAACATGCATAAGTTTTTAACAATTCAGCCTGAGGGAGACATCTGGCATGGAATGTGTCAGACTCCTAGAATTTGGCACAACTAGTAGCATATGGAAATACAAATTTTTAATAGAAAATGTCAGGCATCTTTAACAAAAGATATTGCCACAAGGGACTGAATTTTTGCAGCAGGACTGCTGTACTTACAAGAAAAAAATAAAGCAACCACCAAAAAAAGCCTTTCTAGTCGTGTTGTGGCTCAGTTGAAATCCCATTAATACAGAGGCACAAGTGGGGAAAGAGAAATACAACTGGAAGTTTAAAAAAAAAGGAGTAACATTACTCCTGTTTGGAGAAGGAAACATTATATAAAAGTTTACAGAAACCTAAATCCAGTAGCAACATTATCCCACATAATTTTTCTAGGTAAACAGCATGAACAGCATATTTTCTAGCAGCTGTTGGAGAGAAGACCCAGCAGATAAGGAACTAAAGGCCTTTATTTTAAGGAGTTTAGGAATATCATACCTGTAACCACTTCCACTTATTTGCTTTTAATACTCAAACATTATAGCACTAACTAACTTTAAACATACAGTCTGAATTTAAAAAAACCCCAAAGAACTGAGTTCTACTTACTGAAAATAGGAATGCAACCACAGCTGTTTCTGTGCTGTCTGTATACTGTACGGAAGTGAGCCACCAGCTTAAGGAAAAAAGCAGAACATGTACATTTATTTTTTGGAAGACATTCTAAAGGCAGGAAGCATCTTGGGGAATAAGCTATCTGTCCTACCTTCATGAGTTACTTTCAGGAAATTGTTAAGTGCTCCAGTAGTATAAAATGGTATATACTTGCTGGAGTTCTTTCCATTCTTATAATTTAGCAAGTTCCTAAACACCACACAGCACATTTACACTAGGAAAATCAGAAACTGTATATAGGGAGAACTGTGGGTAGTTTTTTTATATGATACTACTTGATATCAATAGATTGGAATCACTACCCATACAAACTAGAGGAAATAGATCAAGCAGCTTTCAAAAGAAAGAATAAACCTTCCAAATCCCAAACAATGTTATTTTAAAAAGAACTTCTATGATAAAATTACATTTGTATTGATTTGGCCTTTGGCTAATGCATGTTCTGATTTCTTGAAATGGATTTAAGAAGAATCAGCCAGGCATACTGAATTATATTAGTGTTGTGTAGCAAAAGCATGATGCAAAGCCTACTCTATTCAACGTGTCCTAGAAGACACCAAAAGAACTCATTACAAAAGCTTTACTACTCTCAGGAATGCACTAACTACAGGAGTCTACAGAGCTGTTCATTTGCACGGAGTCGTAATTCACCAAGTGTAGTGGGTCTCACCCTCTAGAATTATTTACTCATTTACTGCTGTGAGATAAGGACTAGGAAGAGAGCAAAGTAGGCTCAAACTTTAAAGCGTATAAAGAAAACTTAACAGAATTAAAAGCAAAATAATAAGAAATCAGAATAAACCTTCAGAACACTTTTCTCAGAACACACCCTATACCTATAAATTCTCTGGCTGCAATTTCTATGTATGTCCAAACACTAACCAGAGGAAAGACAAAAACTTCTGAAAATATTCATGCTAGCTCCATGTTCAAAATCCACCAGCTGCTAAAATTCAAAAGCTAGTCATGCATAGGAACATAGCTATCCTATATAGCTTTGAACAGCAACACTTTTAATGATTCAGCAAAGCCAAAGAATTCCTGAACTGTTGAAGTTGAAAGCAGCCCCTGGAGATAATCTAGAGTAACTCCATGCCCAAAGCAGGGTTCAGCAGAGCACACTCTTCAGTACAGTGTCCTCTCAGGCTTTGAGTATGTTAAAAAACAGAGACTCTACAGCTTCTATGAGCAACCTATTCCATTTAAATATCAGAAAACAATTTTGCTGTAAGGATAAATTGAGATACAGGAGATTCCTATGTACATACATTGCCTTTTGTTCTCTCCCTGGTCACCATGCAAAGAATCTGCCTCTACATGGCATCTTCTCTTAATTTATATATACTCATAAGATTTCTCAGGAAAGCATTCTTCTCCGAGTTCCAAGAATTATCCAAGTCTCTTAGCCTCTCCTTTATTACAGATGCTCCAGTCCCTTATTGATCTTTGTGGCTTTCTGCAGTACTTTGGTTCAGAATGTCCATATCTGTACTGTCCTGTGAAGTCAAGAACTAGACACAGCACTCCAGAAGTGGTCTCACCAGTGCCAAATAGAGGGGATAGATCACTTCCGGGCAATGTACTTCCTGATACAGCCCAGGATTCTGCTGGCCTTCTTGTCTACAAGGATGTCATGGACATATTTTATGAAAAATTCTTTTGCTAGGATTTTTTCTCCTGAGACGCTGAGAGGCCTCAGAAACAAAATGTAAACAATAATTATCTGCTGCTGTGGAATGCAACAGGTGCATCTTTGAATGGTCTCATGTGGTTGTTTTTAATTAATGGCCAATCACAGTCCAGCTGTCTCGGACTCTGGTCAGTCACAAGATTTTACTATCATTCCATTCCTTTCTATTCCTTGCTAGCCTTCTGACAAAATCCTTTCTTCTATTCTTTCAGTATAGTTTTATATATAATTTTCTTTTAATATAATACATATCACAAAATAATAAATCAGCCTTCTGAAACACGCAGTCAAGATTCTCATCCCTTCCCTCATCCTGGAACCCCTGCAAACACCACTGCACAAGGCTGCATTGTTGGTTCATCTTCAGCACTGCCTGAGGTTGCACTGGGGGAGGTTGATGTCTGCTCATTTCTCCAGCCTGCACAGTTCCTCTGACTGACTGCACTGCCATCCAACACATCAACCATTCCTATTCAGTCTGTATTATCTGGAAACTCCCTACAGGTGAATTCTGCCCCACCATGCAGGTCACTGATGAAGACATTAGCACACGGCCCCAGCACCCAGTGCTTGGCACATGCCACCACTGACCTTCTGCTGCCCTTTGTGCCAACGCTCACAACTTCTGAGACCTGGCAGCTCAGCCAGTTTCTAATCTGCCCCACTTTCCACTCATCCAGCCTGTACTTCATCATATCATTGTAAAGATGCTGAAGACGACAAAGTTTTTAAAGTCAAAGGTAAACTTAACAACATCTAGGGGCACTCCCTCATTCATCAAACCACTTATCATAGAAAGACTTCAGGTTAATTAGGCATAATCTCTCCTTTAAAAATCTATGCTGACTACTCTGAGTCACCTTCTTTTTTCCAGGATTGGAAGTATTTGTTTGGAAGAATGTTTGGAAGTATTTCCAAGATTCCTTGTTCCATTACCTTCCTAGGGGTCAAGTATAGGCTGGCAGGCCTATGGGTCCCCAGATCCTTCTTCTTACCCTTGCTACAGACAGGAAAGAATTCTTTTCTTTCAGTCCCCATGAATCTCTTCCAATTGCCTTGACCTTTTGGAAACTTGTTTTTGAGTTACAGGATACTATAGTACCTGTTCCTGTTTCAGGTTGGCTGGGGCTGCTTTTACAAATATGACTTAATGAAAATAAACATGGGAATAATGAACAGAACAGTTGTATATTACAATATTAAAAAACAGACAAGTAACACTTTAGCCTCTATTGTATCTAATGTGCAGAATGAAATTGCATTCAAAACAGATGGAGAACTTGACACACTCAAACCTGAATTTTCTGCCAAAATGAAATTACGGCTGGAGTAAGAGCAGTGGGTAGGAGCTGATGTTTTCCTATACAGTGACATGTGAACATGGCTAGGACAGACAAATGTTACAAACCAATGCCCACAAAACCTTATCTATTCAATCACAATAGGAGTCAGGGCTCCAGCAAAAGCAGTAAGATTCTACTGTCACCTATTCTATCACATTATGAGAACTTCATGTTCATTTAACATAAGCCACTGAAGTGATTTTGCAGGACATTATGATCACAAAAAGCAAATAAACGGGGATTCATCTGCTTACCAGGATAGCCTTCTAGACTTTGCCTCACATTGTTCACAGTAGGATAAACCTTCATGGAGGTAGAACAAAAAGTAACTTTAATAATACAGCTCTGAATAGACAAGCTGTTAATTTTAACAAACACTTGAAAGAAAACTTGAGGAAAAATAATATTAAAAGCTTCATTTTTTCAAAGTAATAAATTTACACTGCAGCCTACGACTACAATTGTGCAAATAACACAAAGTCTAGTATTTTTACCATTCTTACAGAGTTAACCAAAATTAGCTAGCAAGTCTCAAGTAATACTGCTTCAGCCACTTCTACAGTAGCCAAAGTTAGTTCTTAACATTATTTTGTGATATTTTAGTCTCACAACTCAAATGTGGGATGTAAGTATGCAGGGGCAATTAGCACATGGTAAAAATGATGCATGTGCATCATTTTTCCTTGATTTAACAAACTCCTGCCACCAACTTTTCTACTTCTCCCCTTAATTCCGCTAATAAACAAAGGTATTAATGACTAAGGATTCAGCTACATCTCAGCAGGAAAAACAGCTGCATCTACAAAACCCAGTGGAAGACAAGCCATAGAATGAGAAGATAATTTTAATGAGATGATATAAATCTAGTGTCATGCAGATGGAAATTATGGTACATTTTTGTAGCAAACCACATACAACTAAATGGCTTTAAGTGGCATATATATAATTTCATGATCAAAACTCCATTACTGTCTTCCAAAAGTTAAAAGCAAAACAATGACTAAGATTTCCAAACAAACAATTAGGTGTTAAATAAAGGTCACCAGCATCTCAAAGACATACCAAATGAATTGGGACATCACATTTACGGAAAGTTGTCACACTGCTGCCTGCAGCCACCAGGCTCTCCTGGAACTCTGAGCACAGCCACTTGGACCCATCAGCTCCCATTGAACCAATGCTTGAGAACTGTCCAACAAGAGGCCAGGACTCCTGTGCTGGTACTGACACAGCATGCTCCTTCAGAAGCTGGTGGGGGGAATTAAAACACTGTTAGGCCTCAACACACACCAAATACCTTCATCAGTTCGATATCACTTTTGATTTAATAAATCCTCTGTAATTTACTTCTGATAATGAAGGAGATTAACATTCATACTACATACTTAACTTTGCAATAAAAAAAATCATCAGGCTTTCCAAATAAACTCTTCAAGAGAAGATTAAATCACAAGTTTTATCCAAAAGCACCAAAGCCACCCATTAAATAATGGGTGAAAAGAATGTTAGCAGCTCTTTCTAAAAACATGAAACATTAACTTCAGAAGTTCCAACAAATAAAACAACTAAATATTTTTCATATTTGGTGGTTGTTGGCCATAAAATTCCTCTTGTATCCTAAAGCCATGACACCCAGCTACAATAGAAGTCTACAATAAGAGGGGAAAAAAGAACAATTGAAGAGAAAACTGAAATGATCCTTTCAGAGGAGTTCTTCAGCTGTGAATGGAATTTAAATTCACATTAAAACCAGATTTATATAGACAGATATTAAATTGTATGTAGTTGCCACCTTTACACCACTCTAGAGAAAACACACAATCTAATGGCTTCAGTCATCAATGTTAGTATCATCAGGTCTATCTCCATTGTCACTAAAAAACCTTTTTAAATCACAGAAACATCTACCACAAGATCATCTTTTTCCCTTACAAGCTTTTTCTGTTTTATTTTTTCTTCATTCTATGTCTAAATAGGCAAAAAACATCAGACAAGGTGTACCAGAAAGGACAAGCTCTTAATGAGCAAAGGGATGTCCACAAGAGTAACCTCATGTTGAAAAGCAATGTGATACATAAATATTCTGTATGTCACAGAAGTTTGCCACAGACAGCATTAGATTTTCATATAAAATTCACGACAGTATTTGAAATAATGCCATTTCAGCAGGAGGTGCAGGTTAAAAATTCTTCAATTATGAGAAGCATTTAATAGATTACATGAAATATCTCATCAAATTCTGAAAAACAACAAAAAAAGCCACCAAAAACAAGAAGGGTCCAAACTAAACAAGAGGGATCCCTGCAAACTTGATATATGCAGTCTTGAAGACTTACTATTACAGCTTACCTAAATAAACATAAGACCTCTCTAAAGGCAAGAGAGTTCAACTATTAATATAATACTGCCACATTCACCCCTAACCATATCCCTAAATCCCACATCTACACATCTGTTAAATATCTTCAAGAATGGTGACTCCAACACTTCCCTGGGCAGCCTGTTCCAATACTTGACAGACTTGGAAGGAATTTTTCTTAATATCCAAACTTTATCTCCCCCAGTACAACTTGAATCCATTTCCTCTTGTCCTATCACTTGTTACTGGGGAGAAGAAACCAACCCCACTCAGCTACAACCTCCTTTCAAGTAGCTGTAAAGAGGAGTAAGGTCTTCCTGAGCCCAAAAAGGGCTCTAGGCTGAACACCTCCAACTCCCTGAGCTACTTCTCACCAGCACCATGGTCCAGATCCTTCATCAGCTCTGCTGCCCTTCTCTGGACATACTCCAGCACCTCAGTGTTGTTCTTGTCATAAGAGGCCCAAAACACAGCACTTGAGGTGTGGCCTCACCAGTGCTCAGTACAGGGGGATGATCCCTACCCTGGTCCTGCTGGCCACACCATTGCTGACACTGGCCAGGATGCCACTGGCCTTCTTGGCCACACACTGGCTCATGTCCATCTGTTGTCTACTAGCACCCCCAGATCCCTTTCCACTAGGCAGCTTTCCAGCAACTCTGCCCCCAGCCTGTAGTGCTGCTTGGGGTCGCTGTGACTCAAATACAGCACCTGGCAGGCACATGGTCTTGTTGAGCCTCACACAGTTGGTCTCCACTCATCAATCCAGCCTGTCCAGATCCCTCTGGAGAAGCTTCCCACCCTCCAAGCAGATCAACACTCCCCTCCAACTTAGTGGGCTCAATAAGGAGCCCTGGGGAACACCACTTGTAACTATCTGCCAGCTGGATGTAACTCCATTCACCACTCTGAGATCTGCCATCCAGCCAATTTTCAACCCAGCAATGAGTGCACCCATCCAGAACAGGAGCAGACAGTTTCCCCAGGAGAATTCTGTTTGAAGGTTTCACTAATGGTCAGGTAGACAATATCCACAATCTTTCCCTGACCCACCAGGCTGTCACAGAAGGATACAGGTTAGCCAAGCAGGATCTGCCTTCATAGTCCTGCTGATTGGGCCTAATGACCTGGGTATCCAGTCACTAACTGGGATCTCCCCAGTTAGCCAGAACAGCTGACAAATGATTGAAAGCAGCTCAATGAGCACTTTTCCCAGCTCCCTCAGTGGATGATTCCATTTGGTCCTATGGACTTGTGTCCATTTCAGTGTTGCAGCAGATCATTGACCAGTTCCCCTTGGGTTATGGGGGTCTCATTCCACTCTCTGTCCCTGTCTTCCAGCTTGGGGAGCTGAACACATGGAGAACAGGTCCTGCTGTTAAAGACAGAGGCAAAGAAGGCATCAAGCACCTCAGCCTTTGCCTCATCCTTTGTCACTATGTCTCCCTGCATCCAAAACATGATGGAGATTCTCGTTAGTCTCTTTTTATTGCTAATGTACTCATAAAAACATTTTTTATTGTATTTTTCATCAGTAGACAGATTAAGTTAAGTTCTAAGTTGCAAGCCTACACATGTTATTGCTAACTTTAACTGTAACAATGTATTAAAAGACTGATGATAGCTGGAAAAACCAGAAGGAACTGAAGAATTCTGTTCAAAATTCTATTTACATTTTAAAGAATATCAACAATGAAAGTTACAGTTTTGGTACCTTTCTGAGCCTAAGATGGCCCCACTTTTCTTTATCACTGCCTTGATATCGTCCAGGGGTAGAACCAAGCAGAAACACTCTAAAAATAGAAAAAAAAACAACAGGTTTTTGTAGATCTCAAGTGCTTTGTTATCAAAGTAGCAAGATATTTAGGTAAAACTTACCAGCAAGATTGAACACTCAAGCGCAACCATAAATATTTAATGTCTCTCATGGGATTTATAATACAAAGAAAAGTGGAATTTCAACTGTAGAATTTATTATCAGCCTCCTGCATGGCTGTCATGCATCACCAGGCTGTTCTACAGCAGAGACAAGAACTAGATCTTTTTCAGTGTGCAAAAATGCAGAAGACAGATAACGCTGGCAGTACACACAAACAGCTCATTTGTCCCCAACTGGGCACATACTTTTGAGTAAAGCCAATCTACTGCTGCATCCAATCAGCAGATTCAGGTATGAGTTTTCTTTTGGGCACCTAACAGTTCAGATGCAAAGTACAGCTTTTTCAACACCTCCTAATAATGGGTTTAGAAACCTATTTGACTTTAACCTGAAAAGAGGGAAGAGACCTGCCTAAAGTCACAACAAGCAGCTTTAAGCTGCTGTTCCCTACTGTATACATCTCAAGGCTAACTTTATTCATGACTGAATGCCCCCAACAGCACATCAAATGGCAATCCTTATCCTAACAAGTGACTTTCCTATCACATGCATAAATTCCTATCAGCTAGGGCTCAACTCATCTGTTTAAACTCATGCTGATTATCAATGCAATCAGAGCAGCTGTTAGCTCACCTGATTTAAAGTACACTTTTTTTTTTTACTCCCTCCAATCTTTTAAGACACTACGTAAAAATAAAAGCACTTTTTTATGTATAAACTAGACAAGGTTTCAGTCTTCACTACCACCGCAGTATGTGACCATTTTCAGCTTTTCTTTTCAACAATTTTTGTTCAGATTATAAAACAGCAATTAAGTTGCTAGGGAGATTTACACTTTCTGAAGTAAATGCTCATATTTACGTGCAACTACTTATCAGAAGTAAATTAAGCATCCTGAATTTTTTTAAAGTAATATCAGCAATGTGATATTAGAGAAGACTATTCCAAGACCAGTTAGACACAATACTGCCCACCAAAACCAATCCATGCCTGTTATAGACAAAATTCTACAGATATGTATGTTGATTAAACTCTGCCTCATTCCAGTAACCTTTGCTTACATGATCTCTCTTACATGACAAACTCTATACAACACAGTTTTTTCCACTGGTAATATTACTAGAGTAAATACTTGAGCCAGACTGGCTCAAATGAAACCAAGTCCTTATTACTTCATAGCTACCTCTGTGAAGTTGCTGCTGGTGTACGTTTTTTTCTTCTTTTAAAATGCATGCTTATAAAACTAGAAGTTGGTCTACTTGACATAATCTACATAAGAGAAATTTTTTAAGACCACATAGAGACATGTATGAACACTCCAGCCTGAAACAAGATTTTTGTTACCTTACAAAATAAACACGAGGTCTAACAGATCCTAACACAGATATTTAATTTCTAGAAAAAAAGAAAAAACCCACAGTGCAAGTTACTTTAAGATTATATATACCTTGTTTCTGATAAATCATGTTCTTGAATCAGATCTATCCATTCCTTGAGTGCAGGAGAATTGTAAGCTGCCAAGTAACTTATTAGGTCAGATTTAAAATTAGTTGCAGATTCACCACCAGATGCTCCTTTAGGTAGCCTTGGATATAAAGGGCTTAACCATATTCTGAAAAGAAAAAAAAAAGAAAAAAATCAGCCATACAAACAAGCACACTATGCATTAATAACACATGGGTTTAGTATGGGAGTAAAACACATCTGAAGGTCCTAAACAAATACTTGACAGATTCATTGTGATACTAACTAAAAATGTCTGTGCTAACTGGTCAGGCTCAGACTTAGCAACCATCAGTTCTTTCATCAACATTTTCTACAGGAACAGAACATTGCAATATGTTCTGCTAAACTTCTGGTTTGTGCAACTGCCTAGAAAATCACCAATTAAAGCATCTGAAAGGTTTATATATTTGAAGAGTAGCCCACAGTAATACATTGTCCCTCAAAAACCTCCATCAGAGTAAAATAGGATGGAGACCACCAGGGAAAACATTTAGTATTTCTTTCCACTCACACATTACTGCAGCCATGGGAACCAAAGATTCTGCATTATCAACTTTACAATGTGTTGATACTACCCTTTGAAATTCAGAACCAACATACTGTGCTCCTGCATAACAGTGCAGTATGCAAAAGCTAAAAAAGAAAACTATTTCTCATATTTGACAAGTAGGGGAACTTGTTAAGTATCCCAGTAGGTATTTTCATGCCTTCTCAGCTTTCTGAAAAGCTAACTGCCATATGATACTAAAGCCACCCATAAGATTTAAAGGCAAAAAAAACCCACTGCCTATTTTTGCCACTCAAAGAGCTTGTCTCAGACAAGTAAAGTCTCAAAACCCTGCCATATTTGATGGCAGCAAAATGGATGTCAAAGTGACAGTAACCTCTGAAAAACAACTTCCCATTAGTTTGAAGAAATTTTATACCCTGATTTATTGTGGTCATCTAACTACAAAAATGCTCCCATAAAAATAGCCAAAAAAACTGAAGTTTGAGGACCCTTACATGAACATGCCACTGCATCCTGTCTTTTGTGCTCTCAACAAAACCATGTCCTAAGCTGGTCATTAAGTCAAAAGACTCCTACCAAAAAATAAGACAGGAAAAAAAATCCTTCCTAGGAAAGGATACTGGGTGAATACTAGGTCATCTACTGTATTACAGAGCCAATAATGCCAAACATTTATTAGACTACATTCTAGATACAGTCACAACAAAAGCAGAACATTTGCACGTCCACATTATTCTTGCAGGATTAGGACAATTTTAAAATAGCTGCTTCAGATCTATATAAATGGTACTTTATAGCTACAAAGTTTTTTCAAAGATTCAGCACAGCATGATAAAATTTTGTATCAGTCAGATTGATTTTAAGCTATCAGCCAACTCAGAAAACAGTTTTATTTACAGGAGAAGCAAGAAAATTCAGACCCAGACAGCTACCAGTTCTCTAAGTCAAATTTTTAAAATTTTTGTTTTAGAATAGCTCTATCTTAAGAGTGTAAGGCTTGCAACACTAGATCACCTAATATCCCATCTCCAGCAGAAGCAAACACCTACGGAAAGTATTAAGCATTCACCTACTAGGGATTGTTGCTTACCCCTGAGTTTTTTGGTGCCAATCATCAGCAATAAGATTGGATGTATGTATCACAACTCGAAGACCTTCTTCATACAGCAACAACATCATTTTCCTTTAAAAAAAGATATATAACTCTTCATTTATTTCAAGTACACTGAGAGTAGGAGATAAATTAGCAATTCATTAAAAGGTTCCAAGGTAATTATTTTCAAAAATATGCTCTGCATCATGCAAGCACTTAAGACTTCAATCCATGCATTGCAAGCTCACATGGCAGTCATTAGACTATCCCCATATATTTTATTCCAGAGTACAGTTTAACATTTCGTGCAACTAATTACCCACAACAAAGTGAATATTTGCAGAACACTTCCTATATTTGCACACCTCTTTAGACACTTATCTTTTTGCAGACAGTCAGAAAAAGAACTAAGGAACATAAAGGCCTTTACTGATAACTGAATTTATTAAAAAAACCTAGTTACTTCCTCTTTAACTTACTTCTACCTTAAATGTGGGTATGTATACAGCTAAACATTGTGATGGCAAAAAAGCTACTTATTTATCATAACTCTTAAGCTACAGCACAACAGAATTTAAAACTAGTGACTGAGATAAACATACACATCTGTATCTTTTGTAAAAAAATTGCTCAGATTTTCATATCCAAGTTTTCATTACCTGTGTAAAAGCAGCATATCCATGTGATCCTAAAGGATGAGATCTGAAACCCAAACTGAACTCAAATGATCTTTGCTAAAACATAAGATCTGATCTTTTCTGTCGATTTCCATCTATAAAATTCACCTTAAGACACTTCTATTATATCCAATTCAAGCTTTTTTCTTGAGAAGATCCCCAGATTTGCTAGTTATTTTCAGATCCTCCACATGAACTGAAAAACATAGTAAATCAGTGTTGTGTCCATCCTGGCTATGACTGAACAAGTTTGCATTACAGTTTTGGTATTAAGGCATGATTAAGAGCCAGGACCTGCAGTCCACCCCTGTCTTAGACCAGTTCAACTTCAACTGTTTAACCTCCACATCTCATATGTACTCAAATGGCTAATTTGTCTTATTAAACTAGAACAATCCTGTCATCTCTAAATAGAAGATGTTTATGGAAGCTTTAAGACTCAACAATTTCTATGAACTCCAGTTTTACTGCAACCTTTCTGCTTCATGGTGTTACTTACGTATGGTGAGTTCCAAATGCAATATCCAGTTTAGCCTACAAAATTAAAAGTTGATCATTAAAAATTGCTATTGTGCATTGCTTCTAATTTTGTTTAATTTCACTGCTCTCTAGTGGACAGATCACAAAATACATTATCTTCCTTCTCCATAATTCTAATGCACTTTTCACAAGCTAGATTTAAATGGTAATGCTGGAACTGCTCCAGAATTTGTGCCTCTTTTACTAGCAGCATTTTCAGAAATAGTCAGCAGAAAATAACTCAAGGTTCCTGCTGGACATGAAACAGAAGCCAGCAATGTGCCCCTGCATGAAAGATGACTACAGGGTCCTGGCCTGCATTGGAAGGAGTGCTGCCAGCACGTCAAGGGAGGGGATGCTTCCCCACTGTTGAACACCAGTGAGGACACACCTGCAGTACTGGGTCCACATTCAACAGGAAACTCAGGATTACCAGACTGTTTCAAAGAGAACAAAATTCCAGGATCATTCTCCTCCTAACAAAGAGCACAGTGTCCCCATGATCATTAATATATTTCACCTGGCAAAATCCTGAAACACTGGCAAATTGCCATAGCCACATCCTTCCCCAGGATGAAGGCAATGGATTCACCACTTAGGGACAGCAAAACAATGAACAGAACATCAGAGGTAAAATGGCATGTGCCAGGAAGCATGCTTACAACAATTTTAACAGTATTATGGAGATTATTCATATCAGCATTCTTGTGTAAAACATATTTGGGAAATAATAACTCTCTGATGAGATTTAAGATTATAGTGACACTAGGACTAAGTTTAGTGCTTTACATAAAAATAATGCTTCCTTTTCAGCCACTGTAAGAACTTGAATGTAACATGTTAGTGGAGAAGGTGAGTAGCTCTTCTGTGAGCCCTGTGGCATTTCTGTGGGCAGCTATTCTGTACAAACTTTTGTGAGTGAAGCCTACCGTAATCACATCTGACCAAGATCACTGTTACCATGTTCCTACGGCCCTGGTATCCTGGATATTCCTCAAAGTGTAACAAAAACCTTCACACATAAGGTGTCTTTTCATCAGTAACAAGACTCTGAGTGTAAGATATGGCTTAACTTCAACCAAAGGATGATACAAATGTTAATTACCTGACAAAAGCTAATATTCTCATAAGGCCGTGCTTGTGCAATTAGTTCAGCTTTGGATTCTCTCTTCTCACCATGAACTATCAGCAATGGCTTCTTCCTTAAACAAAAGGGGATTACCATTAAAACATCAAGTGAATCAGCAATTAGCCTAAACCATTCCTTCATGTAGCTATATCTGGCCCCTAAATCTGACAGTCCAGCAGAAAGATGGCACTGAAATCAATATGCCTTATTAACGAACTCAAAATAGCAGTAACTACAATAGAACCTCTAAAGAATAGACACCGGAACATTTTAACAGGAAAAAAAAAAGGGAAACAGGTAGTGTGGAGTAAAGCAGGCACCAAAATAAAAACTCTTAATACAAGATCATGAAAGAAACTCTTTCCCTAGAGCTTGAACAGAGAAATATAAGCTCTCAAAAGCACCAATATATACAATGTGAACCTAAGACAATTTAGAAATTATTATCTTACAGAGAAGGTGGCAGATTGATAGGGAAAGGGAGAAGGTCTATTCTGGCAGTAATTTGGTGTTCTCTTCCTAAAAGCAAATTTCTGGTCCTGCCAACCAGATCTAATCCATAGGGAGGTGTGTTGCCTCCTGGGGTCCAGGTAAGAGACTGGACCACCAAGAAAACTCAGCCCACTGATTATTATGGGTTTTTCAAGTGACTACCAACAAAGTCCCAACAAGACTGCTGACAAGTGAGAGGGACCTCAAGGCCTTGGGACAACTGGAGGACAAGTTTTGTTCTCTTCTCTCCTGCCAGCTACAGGGAATGATGGACAGGATGGAGATAACTGCACAGAGTAGAAGCAGCCAAATACATAACTACAAGACAGGACTATGGGGCATCCCTTTGCACCCCCACTTGGATACTGGCACACTGAGATACTTCCATAAAGCACCTGCATACCATAGTACAGGGAACAAACAGAAGGAACTGGAGAGCTGTGTGCAGTCACAGGGCTTTGATCTCATTGCCATTACAGAGACATGGTGGGATAGCACACACAACTGGAATACTGTCATGAAGGGCTACATGCTGTTTAAGAAAAACAGAAGGGTGCAGTAGTGGGGTTGCCCTCTACATGAGGCAACACTTGGAACACATCAATCAAGATGTTAGGGGTTAGGATAAAAAAGCGGATGAGTAAGAGTGACACTGTTGTTGGCATTTGCTGCTGCCATCTGATCAGCAGGGCTAAGAGGATGAGGCCTTCTACAGCAGCAGTACAAGCAGCCTCAGACCCAAGCTCTTGTGGGGGACTAACTACCCTGACATGTGCTGGAGAAGCAACACAGCAAAGCACAAACAGTACAGGAAGCTCCTTGAAAGCACTGATGACAGCTTTCTGACACGCGTAGTGGAGGATCCCACAAGGAGTGGTGTGCTGCTGAACCCAATGTGGTCCCTTCCAACCTTACCCACTCTGTGATTCTATGAATTCTGGTTCTACTGCACTTCCAGCAAAACAAAACAAAACAAAAAAAAATAGAGGCACATTATATGCTCACTCCATCTGCAGGAGTTCACAATTTTCAGAAAGGAATTTCAAGCAAACAAGAACTGCTTTTATGACAATACTCATCACCTTACTATATCATATCCATGAAATCATCCTGATCCTTTCCACACAGTTTTCTTGTGCCCCTCCTACATTCTCTCCTTTCTCTTGCTCTGTCTGGCTCTTTGACTCAGTGAACTGTATGGCAAAAAGCTTCTTGTTCCATCCTTACAGGTCATCTACTGCCATCTCATTGAGGCCCACAGTGGAACCTCCTCAGTGTTAACTAATAACAATCAGAAACCAGCTATCCTGAACTCTGACTATTTCCCAGTCTAGAAAAGAGTCAAGAAATCAGAGAACTAACTACAGCTGTGGAATGAGAGAAGAAAGAAAACTAAGTCTATGTATATCAAGTTGGTAACAATCATCTGCACTGCAAAGAAGTGTTTATCATTCACTTATAACAGGACCTTGTATGAACAGAAATAATCTGGAAATGTCATCATTTCACCTTTGTAAAATAAACATACCTGAATTCCTGCGGGTACTGTCTTACAAGCCATCCCACATCTATACAGTAGTTAAACTTGTAAGTAAGAAAAAGAAAATAGACTCATTAAAAAGAGAAAAACAGCTATACCAAGGAACTACAGCAAAAGCACTTTTTATGTTCATCACACATTACTACTTACCTCATATATAACATATTCTAAAAACAGGTGTATTTTTGACTTTTATATCCTTTCTTTCTTTCCTCTTTAACAATTCAAGAATGAATTTAAGTTTCTCAAAAGTGTGCATTAGTACTCATAAAATTTACCATCCAGGGAAAAAAAACAATCACATGCACATAATGTAAAAGCTTAGGTTCAAGGATCATCTCTTTGTCAGGTGTTTATATCATGAATGATAGCAAAACTTCTAGGCAATAACAAAGATATTATTCCTAGATTGCAAAGCATTCTTTCTTTCAATCAACAAACCTCATTTATATGAACATAAATTCACACTTCTCATTTGCATTTTCCTCAAAAACAGGAGAAAATAGTCTTATAATTGCCTGAATTCTACAGCAGAACATAGGATTGTGTTTATATTTCAATAAATTGTTCAACAGTTGAAAACATTTAATATCAGCCACATGGCACAAGCACAGATTATCAAGTTTAAGACTAATGTAGTGAAACAAGCAAGAGAAATCAGTTTGACAAACAGGAAACTCACCTGGGCAGAAGATATGAGAGTTCCAAAAAGAGGAGACAAAATATCTATTAAAAATATTAAAGCATAAATAAATAAAAAAAGACCTCAAGTAAACATATAGCATCTTGAACAGCTTGATAACTACCACAGCACAAGGGCCTGTGGTTCATAGAGCTGGTGTAACAGAGGCATTCTCAAGTTTACTGTTTCAAGTATTACAAGTCATTGACTCTCCTGTGAATCATTCAGGATCATATGCTTACAAAAATTAATAATCCTCTCAAAGCAGAAAACAAGTTTTAAAAGCTGATTAGGAAAAAGTCCAACATCATATTGAGAAAGGGACATCAAATTGCTCTCTCCCCTGTCGAGTGAGCTTGAAGAACTGTGGCAGAGTAGCAGCAATAAGGGCTTATCAATGCTTATTAATCTGCTTATTTAAGGCTTATTTATCTGCTGCAGACTGATTGTGGGATATGTCTATCCATAGTTCAATCACAGTAACACAGGAAACTGTACACAATTCTCTTATTAATTCTTGTTTCTGATTCTGTCTTGTGATGTGTAAGATTTTACTTCTCACTACAGGGATGTTTACAGGTGCAGAAAGCTCTTCCTCCCCTTACATCAAAGGACAACTAACAGAACATTCCTGAGGCATCAGTATTGTACTCCAAAGACTCCACTCCATCTTGACTGATGGACAGCTCTCTCCCAGCTAAATTTAAACAGATCCATGAACCCCAGACACAGAATTTCAGAAGTACTTAATCTAGTAATAGTGAATTACTAGGTCAAAACCACTCAGCAGCACAAAGGCAAGTGCAAACAACTACTCAGAGAGTTATGCACCCAAGTAAAGCACCCCTTTAAGTGCCACAGGTGGTTTTCCCCAGACTAGCTCACAGGGAAAGCAGCAATGAGAAGCAGCATGACTCGCCTCGGCTAAATACACATTAGACTTCTGCAGCCTAAGTTGCAACAAAGTATCAGCAGATAGTGTTTTATACACTATACTTCTAAAAGAGAAAGGTCCAGATAACAGAATCAATTTCTACAAACCTGCACATTTAGAGTATTAAACCGCAGCAACACCAAGAAATAGCTGCATTTAAAAATACCCACAAACTAAAAATAAGCATTCCCTTGTTTCTCCCAAAAGCCCTCTAGTAGGAGAAGCCACTTGTTCACCTTTTATGTGCAGGGCTCCAGAATTATAGTTCCGTTCAATTCCACTGACTTTAGTGAGAAAAAACCTGAAAGGATTGCCTCCAGTTACCAAATCCCAGATATCTTGGGCTTCACTGGATGTTACATTATACTCCTCTTCTTTCAGATTCTCTGAGAGTTTGTCATCTTTGCAAAGATTCAGAGGATGCTCTTTGGACACATCGTGTTTTTCTTCTTTCACTGTTTCTTTGTGGACATGCTTTTGCTGATCTTCAGGCTCTTCATCACTACTAGAAAGACACCAACCTGAACCTTCTTGGCTTGGTCTCTGTTTTACTGCTGGAGGTGCTTCTGCAGAAAGACTTGTATCAGTGAACTTCACGGGGGAAGCTTTTCTCTTGTGAGCAGCTTTCCTAGCTTCAGAGCATGGATATTGTGGTTCACTCGTTCTACCACACGCAGCATCCGATAGTGAAGATGTACATGGTTTTTCACTGTCCGAATTTTCCTCGGCACTTTCATCACTGCTAGACACTGTCCATTTACCGTGTGCGCCCTCCTGAAGCATGTTCCTAGGAATGGAAAAACACCAAGCAAAAATTGAACGTTTTTGTTATGGTCAAGTCTGTCTACCTTCCTAGCTCCCACTTGTTTATTACTAAAGAACTGTGCTTCGGTATTTGGCAGAAGCTCCGGGAAATTTCACAGCGCACAAGGCTTGTTTCTGTGCCCGGGAAACAAAGAAACACGTGCAATAGGGGCAACCATCAAATGGGAAGATGCAAACGTGAAAACCCGCACATGGAAAACAGGCTAAGATAGAGGAAAGCATTCTAAAAATCAGAGGTGCGATTTGCACGACACAGATATTGCCCCATGGCTGAGCGACCCAGCGCGCCCTGCGGAGCGGATTGAGGAGCCCGGGCCCAGCCGGGGAGGCGCTTTCCGGCAGCCCCCGCGGGAACACCCCGGGACCGCGGCCTTCCCCCGTCACCCCCGTGGCCCCGGCGAGCCCCTCCGCTGTGCCTCCCCCCTAAACCCCGGCGGCAGAACCCGACAGCCGCCGCCCCCAGCGCGCCGAGGGCCATGCGGCCGCGGTTCCCGCCGCCGCTCCACAGCGAAAGCAGCGCCCGCGGCCAGGGGAGGCACCGCGCGGGCCACGGTACCAAAGAGCCCCGGCAGCCGCTCGGGGCCTGCAGCCCGCCGGGGCCCCCGCCAGCACTCACTCACCGCCCGCCCCCTGCCGCCGCCGGCACTCACTCACCGCCCCGCCGCCCGCCCGGCAGCGCCCGCGCTGGGGAGCGAGAGCAGGCCCAGGCCCGGCCCGCCCTCTCCGGCGCGGCCCCGCCCCCGAGGCGGTGGCGCGCGGCCGCCGTGAGGGCTCCGGGTGGCGGCTCCGGGGACTGCGCCGGCAAAGCCGGCGCGTCTCAGTGAGCTGAGTTATTCTAACGAGCCTTCATTGGACCTTAATATTAGTTATGGGCAGGTGCGGAATTTGCATAATGGTTTCGCTCGGCGCGGTGTTAATTGTTGTGTTTGAAGTGCCCCGCTAATGAGATAACTGCGTGAGGGCTTCAGCAAGGAGAGGAGGAAAGCAGGTGTAACGTTAATCAAAGGAGGAGCGCGGCCCGCATCAAAGCGCGCTTCGGCTGCGACTGCGCTTGGTTCTCGTTACTCTTAATTTATTGTAAGCTTGTGGCTGCAGTTAACAAATTCTGGAAGTGTCAACACGCAGTGAAAAGGGCAGGCTACTCTTAGAAAATCTTTCCTGAAAATTCAGCTGGTTTGTGAAATTTCCTCAGTGCTTGTCCGCAGAGCTGTGTATAGTGGTTTTCCCTGAAGTGCTCCGTGGATAGACCTTCGCTACTGTAAGAGATGATGCTGTGTTATCAACTCTTGCTGAAGGTGTTCTGTGGGAAAAGCTCTTGGGAACGTTAGATGGATTCCTATGTTAAGTGTGTAGTCTCTTCTCTAAGTATAGGCTCTGGAAATGCTGTTTTGTCTTCTATAAGTACCTCAGAAAATTTGATGGCTTCTGACTACCCTTTTATTGCACAGCTCTCCTCATAGTTCCAGTCTTTATAGTGGCTTAATGAGAGTTAAAGCTCTCTGGCATTTTTCAAGAAAAAATGTATGGTCTGGTAGAAGCAAATTTTATGTGATTTGTTTCCCAGAAGTCTGTACTATGTATTCTAAGTTTGCAAAAAGCTTTTTCATCATAAGCACATAAAATGTAGCAGTATGAAAAAATTTATTTTAACCTAAAAATCCCAAACTGAATGGACTTGCCCATTTTCAATTTTACTGGAACAAAGTAGATGAATAGAGGTGATTCAACAAGTGTTTCTTTTGTTTTTCCTGTAACAGTTAAGCAAAATAAAAAATCCTAGGTTAGGTTTATTGGTTTTTAATGCAAATCACTTTCTTTCTGTAGGTTTTTGAAGTGTGCAATGAAGATAACAAAGGCTATTTAAGCAGAGAAGACTCTACAGTTGGTCTAGTAATGTCTTTTTTGCTAGAAACCCTCAAAGGTATATACTTTTTTATGTTCTGAAGATCCAGCTTATAGATGTCTCACTGTTGAGAACACTGGTCTACACTAATTGGAGTGGATTGCTGTAGGTGTGGTAAACGGAAATACCTACAAATTCTAAAAGTAATTTTCTAATTTGCATGTATTTATTCCAAAAGAAAATAATCAAACCCCTGGCTTTTCTGTTGAAGACTGTGATGAGTAGAAGGTTGTATTGTATTTCATGTACAAGATGTAAAAAGTGACTTACTGAGCTTGTTATTGGTGTTTATTAGTGGTACATTCAATTCTTTATTCAGTGGTTTCAGTAAATATGAAACTGCTACATGTCCCAGTAATAAACATGTATTCTCAAAAATATATCTGGTTTTAGTTTCAGGTAATAGTTGGACATTTTTAGGCATGACTTCTCAAATGTAAATCTACAACTGTACAGAAATCTTAAGAAAGATTGAGAGAAATAATGTGTTTCCCTACTTAGAAGAAAATACAGGATATATATTGAATGGCTTGATGTAGTTTTAGAAGTCACATTTTTATTCAAGTAAGTACAAGTGAATTAAAAAAGAGTATGAAGAACACAAAAGATTTCAGAATACACACAATGTGTCTGTGAGTCTTTTTCATGCCATGTTAATAAATGAGGCCAATCTACTATAAAGTGTATTATATTTGTTAAGTATAGAAAGGCTGAATCATCTTTCTTCTCCAGCAATCTTCTTCCCTAATGACCACTTGGGAATAATTATTATTATCTTTAAATTAAACACGTATATTACAAAAACTGTCTTGACAAGGTCATAAACAAAATTGTGTCTATGATAATTTAGAATAAAACCCACCAAAATAAATATTTTAGTAAACTATGAGAGTAGTAATTTCTGATGCGTTTCAGCTATGGGTAAACATTTTCTCAATGAACTGTGGCCAGATCTAAAAATGCTTAAGGCTTCTAACGTGAGTCCTAACTGCTGAATTATGAATCTCAAAATGCTCAGCTTCTTCCTTATCTATCTTCTCCTAGCTATTTTTACCATATAAAAATTAAGTGTTCTGTCAAATTCCCTGGATGTTTCTTCCAGCAAGAGTACTCAAAACATGCTTAAGGCATTTAAACAAGAGCAGGCTCTGTGCATGAGTCACTGATGGCATCTCCTTGGAAAGAGAATACAAGTAGAGGACTCCTGGGAAACAGGAGATGCAGGTTTAGTTATTTCTTCCTGAAAAGGTGCCAAGTCACACCTGCTGTGGCTTTAGGCACTACTGTGACCATTTGGTCTGTGCAGCTGCACAAATTAATTAAGAAACCTCTGTTCTAGGGCTGATTCTGTCATCTCTTGGTTTTGCTTGCTCCGTAAGTGGGCCCAATTCCAGCAACTGTTGCCCTTTACCCAATTACTGCTCCTTGTGAAGATCCCTAAAAGGTCCCTGGGGAGGCAGATACCTTTCTTTTTGTGGCTTCTGCTAGTGTGCATTAGGTAAGGTTTGTAGCACAGCCACAAGTTTTGCTTTTGCTGATGACTAGGTCCTGAGTGTGTTCCTTTCAACATGTGTGTGGTTTTTATTCTGGTTCTGAGAAATGCAACTTTCTCTGTGCACCAGAGAGGAGCCAAATGCAGATGTTGAAATCCTAAAAGTCGATTGTTAGGATCCAGTTCTCAAGCATGTTATTGTGCATATTGCTTTGTTGTCAAAATTCACAAAATCCTAGGCTACAGGAGCAGCCCTTCTATTTTTTTTTTGGAAACGATTAAGAACACCCCTGGCAAGGAGAGTCCTTTCAATTGTTTTTGCAAGACTTGGGGAATAGTGTGCATTCATTATTTCTTAAGGTTAAACTGTTTTTCAGCTGCACTACTTACTAACATAGTACTTTCAGTAGAAATGGCAATTGCTTAGCATCATCAACTGCAGTCAAGCAACTGAATTTTTAGTAAATTGTTGCTGCATTTTTTTTGGTCACGTTTGCATTTAATTTATAAATTAAAAGTAATACTAACTTTACCCACTAGATGTCATGAATGAACTCTTCCTTGGAAAAGCTGAGCTCTAAAAATTTGAATCACATTCCTATTCTGTTTGATTTTTCTAAATAATTTGTAATAACAATGCTATATCGTAAAGTATTATTTTAGTATGGTTATTAATAGAAATCTTGAAATTTATGTAATTTTAATGTTTAAAATTAAACCTTCTGAGGCACATAACTGGGAAAACTGTAACCAGAGATTAAACTCATTGTTGAACTGATACTGTATGTATATCTGCATAAAAATACTGTCATTTCTAGGAACTAGCAACGTTGTAGGAATCATGTCTATGTGACTTTTATTTTTTCATTCTCTGACAGTTTGGATCAGTGATCCTCTTTTCCCCAAAATTATTTGAAGTCATCTAAAATGCTCTTATATTTCAGCAACCATTCAGCTAACTAGCTCCTGGCACTTAGTCTTCCAAATGAAAAGGGGACTGAAGGAATTGTAGTCATTAAAATATGTAATTTCCAAGCTGAAGTTTCCTTCCTGGTCCTGTTACATTTAGACCTAACTAAAAGCCCTCCCTGCAGTGTTCCTGGGAGGCCAGGCCCCCAATGTCCAGGGTTTTCCTTGAGCCAAGGCTGTACCTTCACAGGAGGACACCAGCAGGTCAGCAGCTGCTGCTGAACGAGATGCCAGCAGCAGGGCACGCTGACACCCAGGGGAGAGAGGGACAGTCTGAGCTCAAGGCTGCTTCCAGCTGCTCTCCTGGCACATCTTATCAGAGCTTTCTAGACAGGACTCCCTGGTCTGTTTATATATCTGACATGGTCATGGGGAGGTGTTGCAGGCATGGTGGAACATGCAGCCTTAGCTTAAGTGGTCTCATCATGTTTGGCTTGTCCTTTCTCCAGACTGGAATAAGCTGAGGTTGCTCTGGAATCTGCTCCCATCCCCTCAGGTGGCTCTCTCAGTGCTGCAGCTATGTGCAGTCTTGTACTCTGATAACACTGATGTAAGAGTTTAGACTCATGAGCATGCAGTCACATCAAAAACCAATATAATATAGCTCAAAGTGGACCTCTCTGCTTTATTTGTCTATATACTCCCTTTCTGATCCTTACATTGTTTAAAGATGTTTTACAGGGATCTCTTGGTCACCTCCTAAATCAATTCTGAAAAATGTTTTTTTTTTTTTACTGTTTTCCTCATGTAATTTACCTTATTGCTTTTGTACTATAAATCATCCTGATAACACACTAATATTAGTGAGTATTAGTGAATCTTGGAAATTTGCCAATCAATATGTGTCACTCCAGTGTTCCTGTCAGGTAAAGTTGTGAGGTAAGAACCTGCTGAAAGACACTAAAGGAGATATATATATATAGTACATAAAATAAGATGGGTTCCAGAAAAGCTGTAGAAGCATAAATGATGCAAATATTTCTTGCATTTCCTCTTATTTTTTTCTATATTTTTATTGAATTTTTATTTTAGACAGATTTACCAAATTAATTTTGATCCAGCTGGTCTTCAGTAAATTCCAATCTGAATATTAAACCAGAAATTTCTTTCATTGTTTAGAGGAAATAACAGATGTGGATGCTGATGCTCCAGAAGTTAGATTTGAATATTACAGTTCCTTTGTGTATAAAGAACTCAAATTTCTACAAAGTTAAGCATCTTTGTTTAAAACTACTGAGTTTGAGATTTTGATGTTGATTAGTACTCTATTAGGACTATATATATACTTCTTTTTTGGATAAAAAAGTGGTTTTATTTTAATTAGAATAAAATATTTTCTTACTTAAATGCCATAGTTGTTGTATAATATTTCCTAATCACAAAGCTGGTAAGGGGTCAGGAGAGTCAGACATAGGAAGAATATCTGAGGGATCTGGGGTTGTTTAGCCTGGAGAAGAGAAAGCTCAGGGGGGACCTTATCATTCTCTACAACCACCTGAAAGGAGGTGGGGGTCTTTTCTCCCAGCAACCAGCAAGAGTCCAAGAGGAAATGGCCTCAAGTTGCCCCAGAGGAGGTTTGGACTGGATATTAGGAAAAATTCCTTCACCAAAAGGTCTGTGAGGCATTGGGACAGAAGCCTGGGGAAGCGGTGGAGGTTCTGGAGGTATTTAACATACATGTACATGCAGTGCTTAGGGACATGGTCTGGTGGTGAACAAGGCAGTTGTCAGGGCTAACAGTTGGTCTAAAAGATCTTGAGGGTCTTTTCTAACCTAAATGGTGCCATGATTCTAATCTTTGAATCTGTAAATGAGCTGACCATGGCTATTAAAGAGATTTCATACAGTTTTGTAATATTTTTAGTGCTTCTATGTTATGTTTAGCTTGAACTTATTCTTGCCACTCAAAGTGGCATTTCTTAATAGCAACATTATATTGATTAATGACAGAGAAAAGTACTTAGTAACTTTCAGTGTTCAAGCTGGTGATGAAAATTTCTATGAATTTTTTGATAATGATACACTATTAACATGGGAAAATACTGGACTCCTACACCATAATTCAAGAAATAAGTTTCTCATTTATGTAGTCCTGCTTGGGTTTTGTTGTCCTTGACATTACCAATTTACACTCAAATTTCTGTTTGTGGGGTCATGTGGAAAGTCTTATTGGATAAATTATTCATATAAAAAAATGAAGTTACAAAAAACTGAGGTTGCTTTTATGCTAAATTCCATCTTCCCTTTTGCCACCTGACTTCACAGGTATTTATATCAATATGTTTGAAAAGCATTATGGAAGCTGATTCTGTTTATGATGCTAGAACACATGCTCATTAAGCCACACCCTTTCTGGTAAATCTTTAATTTAGGCAACAAATACAAAATAAAGATTGTTTGGTTTGGGATTTTTTTTCCAGGAGAAAAATCACATGAATGTCTGAATCAGAAACAGTGAAGATAAAAAGATAGATCATGGATTTGTTAATACCTAGTGGCTTTTATAATTTTTCAGATGTCCTTTTTGTGTGTTGACATAGCTTTGCAGCCTTTTCTAGTAGCACATGAATCGGCAGCTCTCCAAATCAATGAATGGGTGGGACTCTATTATAGGAGTCCTTCTATAAAAGGAAAATTGTATACTGTAATTTTCTGGGCTCTTATGTTACTATGAAAGAGAAGGAATAAATGGATGGAAAGCTTATACTGCTTTTTTATAATTTCACTTCCATAGTTATCCAATTGAATAGAAAGCTGCTCATGCAGGCAAGTTCAGCATGTTTGGGCAACCTCTGTTATTATAGAAATGGTGCATGTACAGAACCTAGTAGTTGAAAGCAGCAAGACAGTGTAATCCTGGAAACTGAGATGGTAATAGTTCTTAATATATGATTTTCCAAGAAGAAGTAAGCAAAAAAGCACTGGAAATCTGTACACTGATAGACAGATTTAAATTGAGACAGCAGGTGGAGCTGAAGGAGTTGTGCCTTTGAACCACTGCAGGAAGACAAGAATATGAATGAATCAAAAGAAAAAGAAGTGCAGAGCTTTTGTTATGTTACTAGATAAAGGAAAAATTCCTCTAGGATACAGTCATCTTCTCAAGAAGACGAATTTGTTTAAAATGAACATAAGTCATATATCAGCAATTATGCCAGAAGAGTATTATTGTGTGTTTACATATTGAGCTGAAGTGGGATCCCTTTTCCAAAAAAACATGCATCTGCTGAATTTTTGTATCAGGATTTTTGCTTGTTTTATGGAGAGACCTTAACTTTTGCGGGTCAGATTTTTGTTTCTTAATTTTTATGTTTTACTTTTATTTTAGAATAAATGGTCAATTCAGAGCTTACAAACAAGATTTATATTTTAATTTCTTTAATTTTCTGTTCCTTAGAAAGGTAAAGATTAATTTTCCAAACTTGCACACAGCATACAGAAGGAATAACCAATTCAGTTTTACACTCAATTTTATTATGGGTTTCACAGGAATCTGTAGCTGGGGTTATACATTATTTCAGACTTAGCTTCTGGGAATGATGCCAGATAGATTGTTTATGCAGCATGGATCTTTATCCATGGCATGCAAATGGCTTAGAAAAGTCCAGGTTTCTCTCTAGTGTAAAGAAACATGAGATGGCAGGTAACAAAAAAAGGTAGAGGTAAACAGAAGTATTATACTCAAGTATAGAAAATATGTGAGAAAAATTTAACTATATTGAAATGTTTTCATGATTATTCTCTAACTTTGAAGGTTATTATTGCAGTTTTATTTTTATTTCTATTTGTATAATTAAAACTTTTCATAATCAGTAGACCTTAGTTGTACATATTTTTAAGGAGGAAAATGAAACTGGCTTTTTTTTTTTTTTGGCAGGGAGATATATTTAATTTTACATTTTTCTAGATCCATTATTTGAAAAGTTTGTTAAGTTTTATGAGGACAATGAAGATTGCACAGTTATACAGTAATGAAACAAGTAAATATTTACAGCTCTTGATACCCCCTATAAGGATTTTTTCTTCTTAATATTTGAAATATTAATTTAATTCTGAAGCAATTAAGCAAAACAGCGCACCTGAAGGAAATAAAAAGACAAGATGTCCTGGATGCAGCAAAGTTAAATCAAGTACTACTAGACTAATAAAGATGGTGTTGATGTGACTGGATGAAGCCGGGCTCAGTGGAGTGCAGTGTTTTCGACTGTAGCTCTGTCTGTGGTAGCAGCAGCTCCTCCAGCTGTTAAAGGAAATCTCTGGCCATTCACCTCTCCTATTTGCTGTTACTGCCTCTCATTATGTCTCTAGGACTCATATTTCCCCACTCATTTATGCCACAGGCTTTACCAATTCCCTTGGTTGTGGCTATAGATTTTTTTTACTTCTCATGACAGACCAAGGAAGGCAAACCAAAGGAACAAAGGTTTTTTGCTCATTCTCATTGGGAAGTAGATGTGGAGATTCTTTCTCATTCCTGTTAAATAGCAAAGGATGTGCCATCACCAAACTGAAAAAGGGAAAACTTTATCAGAAACCTCTGAGCTGATGGATTTTCAGATCCTCTGCCTTTTTCTCCTGATCTCAGACAGGACTATAGTCTTTGAAAAGAGGGAAAGTGAAACATATGGCAGATCAGATGTTGGGATGATCTGATAAGCATGCATTCAGCTTTTTGCCATGAACTAAAAGTAGCTTTTCAAGTGTTATTTTTAGTGGGTTATTTCAAAGGACTTAACTGTTTCAAGCACTGTGCTTTTGTTTGCCTTGCTATGGTCTACAGTAGCCTTGTTTGAGATGCTTTATTTTCCAGATGAGTCTGTAAGTGAATTCATAACCTGAGTGATTGATCAGCTGATATTGCTCTGATATAATGCATTCAGCAGGATTAAACTGAACTAATAAGTTGAGTAAGTGGATTGTAACATTTGTGAAAAAAAATTAAAACACAATGTTCAAAATATCCAAGTTGTCAATAAAAATGGTAGATTTGAAAAGTAATTTTGAATATCTTATAGTTATTTTCAAAGCTTTGCAAATTTCAATTTTTCAATTAGTTTGTTCAGTTTCTCAAAATGTCCACTTGTAAATGAAACTATATAAGTTTATATATAAGTCTTATAAGAGTTATAAGCTAAGAGTTGTAGATGTAGGCACATTACTTTTGGGGAGTTCACACTGGCAAAAGGGAACAGTCAGTATAAAATTTGTTTTAGATTGTTCATCTTTTTATAGTTGCCTCTCTAAAACATTTTTCTAATGCAGTAACTTAGAGTGTATCTTCATTTCAAAACTGGGAATTGATTAGTTTACATGCAAACAATGTATTAAGTAGTTTTAAAAAACACCCTAATTTACATTATTTTTCTCTTGCCTATTCTTAATCTAAAAGATAGAGGATTTTTGCCTTTTGAAGACTTCAAGAGAGCTTTCAATTCTGTTTCTTCTAAGTTATCTGAAAAAATCTTATTTGAAGCCACCAGGTAAGATTAACAAATTGATCCATATTCCTGGATAGCAGTCTTTTTGTTCTTTCAGTTAATTGAAATTATTAGATTTTATCATGCAGCTGAAGATAAAAGCTTCAGCACCCATTACTGTTTCAGTGCCTTTATTAATAAAGATTATACACAAATTATTGTGTAAATAATGTAATAATTAATATAAATTTTATTACTAGTATTTTTAACATAATAATAAATAAATAACAGGTACATAAAGTAATTTGTTGCCTGTACCATTTCTTAAGAAGCTTAAAGCTATTTGCTTTTACATTTTTCTCTTCTAATCAGGAAATCAGTGTTCAAGAGCTGTCTCAATAAAATTTAGTTAAACAGGAGTGTATATTGCAAGGTAGTAGTGGTGAGATTTCTTGCAAGGTGAAATTGGCTCAGAAGTGTGGATGTTGAACTTTATTTAGGGAAACAGAGCTAAGACTTTTGTCCTAAATTGATCTGTACAATTGGATTAAGACTGTATGAAAAGAAAGCTGTAAGAAATATTTTGGTCACAGATATTTGTGAGAAGTTTCATGTATTTCTGACACAGAATCTATATTACAATAGATTGTTGTAACAAATGAAGCATATATATTTTCATATTTGTTGATATGTTTCTTGTTCTTCCCTCTTTTTACCACAGAGATCAAAATTAAATTTTGGCACTGAACATAATTTCAACATGTTTCTTTTACATTAAGTAAAATAGTGTACAACACTTAGAAGTTCCGTAAGAGTTTTTAAATGTGATGACTGACCAAATGTGAGTTCTAAAATTATCTGTGTATTAGCAATTAATACAGCACAAAGGGATCAGGTCTGTAGAGCAGGAGGTTTATGATGGGGACCCAATATCTGTATTGAGGGGGTTACTTGGCCCAATTCTAGTCTGGTCAACAGACTGAATGATCCCTAGAAGGTGGAGTCCTTTGGGTGCATGCCAGGAGTATATCCTTCAGTTTCATTTCATCTGGAATAAATGCAGTTTGTATACTATGAGCACTGTGATGTTCCCTATAGTACAGTCAGTGATGAAGACAGGGAAATTCAACATAAAAAAGCATTCCAAGTCTAAGTAAAGCATAGGTAAATATTGAGACAAGGGGAAAAAGTTTAATTTGTATATTCAGAGCTCTGTGATATTGTTAAATGAAAAGGGTTCTTTATGTTTATTTGTAAAATATTCTCTTTGGTGGAAATGCTGTCTTCAGACTGGTTCCTTTAATTTGGAATGCATTGTTGCATGCATTATTTTCTTATACTTTAAGTAAGATGTTGCAGGATAAGCAAAGTCTGTGCCTAGTGTCACAAAGGCAGGAACAGAAGGGAGGTAGGAAAAGAGTTAAAGGCACATTCATGATACTTAGCTTGTCTACTCACCATACAGAGCAGGAAATTTTATGCTATGGAATGTAACTCTCAACATATTCTGAGATGTAAAATTGAAAACAAGTGTATTCAAGCTATGCAGAACACAAGGAAGGAATAATACCAGTAATTGATTTGCATGAAGAGTGAAGGGCCCCACCAGAGTCATTTACCTTTCAGAGAAAGTAGAGTTGATTTGTAGGTATGCAAAATGCTCATAATAAGGGCATATATACATGTTGAACTAATTTTAACAAACTTGCAGCTTGAAAATGGAATCCTTTTCTTTATCATTCATATACATATATATATATGCCTTATTAATATTAAAAATCTTTAAATGTTCAATATAACGTAGCAAGAAAGAACAATGGATTATTCTGGATTATTCTTCTAACCTACCTGTTAAGAGCTTTCATGCTCAAAATCTTTATTTGGCTACAAAGAAGACCTACTTGATACTTAAAGCCAGTATTTATCTTTACTATATACTAAAATCTTAGCAATCTAATTAAAGAATTATTTTAATACAGATTTAATAATTGAAAAAAAAGAGAGATAAAAAAGTACTTTGCAGGAAAATGTCTCAAAGCAGTTGTTATGCACTTCCTACTACCTATCCCTTTCTCTGTGGTTACTCTCAACCTTCCACTGTCCCTCTCAGTCCCCAAGCTCACAGGTTCAAGGCAGTCATGCTAGAGTGAATTACCATTATCCTGACTTTTTCACCAGAAGGAGTGTAATATTCATGTTTTCTTGTCTCTCTAGCATCTACTTTGGGTTATTAAATATGTTTGCCTGCCCACTTTACACCTTTGTCTTTCTTCTGAAGTCTGCAAGCCCACATTGTATTCCAATAGATGGCACAAACTACATATTTCAGGTATTTGTTCTTTGCTCTGTCACCTATAAAAATATTTTTGTCTAGTTCCTTTGTCTGCATGTCTTTAACTGACCATAAGTGAGGTTTTTAGGCTTGGTCTTTCAGTGTGCTTTTCACTTTTAGCCTGTGCCCTGTATTTTAACATTCCATGCCTTTACTACTCCATATGGCATGTTATTGCATCTGCTGTCATGCCAAGCCTATATTTCTCTACATAAATATATAATTTTACATAGAAGAAATTCTTGTTACTACTATCTGTGTAAAGCTATGTTTATCCTGTATAAAGTTAAGAACAAATTAGACATAGCCACCTGGTCCTTGAAAGAAGTGTTGTTACAGATAAAGCGAGTAGAATCTCCAGGGCAGGTCAAACAAGTTCGGACAAAACCTGAAAAGCCTCAGTCCTTGCAAACTCTCTGCAGAGTTTGTGGCCTGTTACTTGGAGTGTCTGTACTGAATCTACTGAAATCTCTTGAGGACCATATCTAATCTCATGTCATACTGATAAAATAATATTTCATGTAGATGTACTTTCTCTTCAGGGGTTGTTTTCTTACAAATATCAGTAATATACTGCATACAGCTGTTGCTGAAGTTTGGAGAATATGGACAGGTTTTCAGTTTATATTTGATTGTATTAACTGACTGTAATATTGCCTGAACAGTAGAGTAACAGTTGTTTCTGATCTAATATTGCAGTCATACTCAACAAAATGATCAGGGGTTTATTATACACCTGATGTGCACCTGATTAGAATGCCATTGAACCGTAAAAACTCAACATTCTGGACACAGGAGTTGCAGAAGTGGCTGCTAAGGTAAATGGTGTGTTCTTCCATGGTGAGGTTCTCTGTAATGGGTAACACATCCATTAGAAGAAGAAGAATTGCTTTATGCTATTACTGCTGATCTTCGTGTAGCTACAAGTATATGAAGTGTGCCAAGTCCTTTGCAGCAATTATTTGTGATAAATGGCCATCTGTAAGTGAACATGTTGTCATTTAAGGTGGGATTCAAATTCTTAAAAAACAACTTTAAGTACTGTTTTCCTTTTTTTCTATTAATATGAATGTCATATTTTAATTATATAGTATTATTAATTAAATATGCTGAAAAAAATATTTGTCCTAGCTGTAACATTTGCTCAGAAAAACAGTTTATTTGTATGTTAAAGCCTCAGAGCATGATAATGGGAATAATAACAGAAGTAAACTGAAAACCAACCATGTGTAAATGTGGATGAACCTATAAATGATGAAAAATGTCTTAAAAATCAAAAGTGGACAGAAAATTCCCATACAGTTTTTAAAGCTAGCAAGCATAACTAAGATCTTAAGGAAGAAAAGAAGGCAGTCATGATCAGCTTTTTATGCTACTGTGCCTTTAGATTGATAGTATCTCACAGTAGAGGTATAGTAGTACTTTTGCATGTATTGGTACTTTCCATACAAAAAAATGACCTAATTGTCTCATTTTTCTTTCATGTTATTATCTAATAATGAGAAAATAACCTGTTTTTCAGAGCCACCCCATGGAAGAAATCTTATGCTCTTCTATGCAAGTTTAATTTATAGACATGTACTGCAGAGCACAGTGAATATGAGACATTCATCTTCCTATGGCTAGTTGCTATGGAAACATAGTACACAGTACAATGTCATTCTAGCTCTGGTGATGCCTGCAGTAGTTTATCCCTTTGTTGTTCTTGTTTCTTAAGCAACTGTCTTGCAGCCTTTCATATTATCACACTTCATCACCTATACAAATCTTTTTCCTTATCTCTTGAGGACCATATCTAATAGAAAAGATCCATTTTTTCTCTACCTGTACATGTCAGTGTATTTTTTTTTTCAATCATGGGTTAAAAGCTTGTCCCATGCCCAAAAATAATATGCCATTGTCCTAACATTGGTAAAAAAAGATGCAAACCAGACTGCGCATCCGAATGTAAGGCATCTGTGTCAGCATCTTTATTTACCATTTCCTGTCAGGGACTGGAGTTAAGAATTATTTTCTCCAACCAGTATTATTTTCTCCAACCTTCCTACCCAAGGAAGACAGAAAGGAAAATTAATCAGACTGTCCCACCTGTCCTTGTGAAGTGTTCAAAAATTCCAACAACTGTCTCAAAATACTCACCCTGTTTCACGCTTGTGAGGGAAGAATTGGAGAAGTAAAAGGAGATCCTCATAATTTACCTGAAAAAATACTAAGGGTGTTATGGGGAACAAGAGTCAAATTGAATGTTTATTGTATTGAGGGCCTGTACCCCAACAGAAGTTCTTTTTTGAGGCAGTATCTGTTTCATAATTCGTTGCACAGGGAACCAACACATTAATAATAGTCTATGTGTCTCAGGCTCTGTGTAAGTGGGGTGATACTTTGCAAGCAAACTTTGTCAGTTAACGCCTAAAGATAGATGTATCTTTTGGGTAGTAGTAGTACTAATGAGGTATGTTTTGCTTTTCCTATCTCTAACTATGTTGCCAATTCTGTCATCCAATTACTTAACATACTTTGCTATTTGTGGTGGGCTGACCCCAGCCAGTGACTCACTGACTGCCCCCACAGTGGGGCGGGGGAGAGAATCAGAAGAGTGAGAGCAAGAGAACTCGTGGGTTGTGATGAGGACACTTTAACGAGGGAAGCAAAGCTGAGCATGCAAGCTCAGCAGAATACAGAATTTATTCACTACTTCTCATCAGCAGGCAGATGTTTAGCTGCTTCCTGGAAAGCAGCACAGCTAATCATTACTTTGGGAGACAAACTCCATAACCACAAGCTTCCTTTCCTTCCTTGTCTGTTCCCTAAACTTTAATTGCTGAGCATGACGTCAAAGGATCATAGAATGGTTTAGGGTGGAAGGGACCTTTAAGCACCGTCTAGTCCAACTCCCCAGACATGGGCAGGGACATCTTCCACTAGAGCAGGTTGATCAGAGCCTTGAGCATTTCCAGGTGTGGTGCATCCACAAGTTTTCTGAGCAACCTGTTCCAGTGTCTCACAACAGTCCCTCAATGTAAAAATTCTTCCTTGCAGCAGACCCTCTTAATAGTTAAAACTATTGTCCCTATCTTGTCACAACTACTAAAGATATATCTGGCACCAAATCATTCTAACAAAAATTTTAAATATATGTTTTAGTGATTATAACCCAAGTCTGTCTGTTATCCCAATCCTACATAAAATTAATTTAAAAATCTGACCATTTTTTGCTTATCACTTTTTCTGAAGAAAATTTTGCATAACTACAGGTATGTATTTTTTCAGGTTTGAAAGCAAAACCTAGCATGCAAGTGCTATACAATGTGCCACACACACGTTTATCCCTTCTAAATACTTAATTTGAGCCAAATTACTACATGCAATATTTGAAGTTATTAATTTAAATTAAGTTCATATGTAAATTTAAAATTTGTGCTTTTTATATTTTTGAGGGTATGTCCAAACAAGCATTTAAAATTATTTTAGCAAATTTAAATAAGTCACTGGTTCCTACCTCTTAGTTATCATTCCTGCCTTTCACACTGACCTTCTTCTTGTCCTTGAGGTTCAGTATAAATTGTTTTAATAGAGATCATTCTTATTTAACATGAATCCTTTTTTATTTTGTATTGCTGCAAGTAGGGATATGCACATGGTCAGTTGCCATAATACATTCATGGTAATACAATTTATTAATGTTAATGCCATAGGAAGTGCTTAGCTGGTCATATCCTCAGGACTCTTTTTTCAAGCTATTTTCCTTCATATTCAGTAAAACTGTGACATAATAAAACTATTGGAATGTGGCAGCTATAAAATAGACATCAAAGATTTTTTTTTTTTTTATTGTGATTAACATCTGTGGTAATAGCAGTACACCTGCCAGCATGCCTCAAATGTCAATCAGTTCTTTTAATAATAGCTTGTATTTATTCAGTTTGGTGATGTCTTTACAGGGACTACCCACACAGATGCTGATGATTTTTAATTGCATTGGATGATAGAAACTGCAAAAAAGACTGACCCAACCAAACTGATTTCAAATGAGTTGAACAAAATTATTGAACAGCCATTAGATGACAACAGCTCATGCTCATTTTCATCCAAAGCTGAACCTTTACCCTGAATGGAAAATTATTACTTAAGTTCTTCAGAGCATACATTTTATTAAAAGAAGATTTTTCTCCAGAATTAAGAACAAAAGATTTCTTTTCAATAAAAACTGCATCTTCTATTTCAAGTGCAATTTTTGATGTATGCTGATAGACTGAAAACCTGATCCATCACCTCTCTAGGAAACCTGTTGCAGGGTTTGATCACTCTCTAGGTAAGGAATGCCCAGTCTAAAGTCCCCTGAATGAGCTTTGAACTATTCAAATGTCCTGTCACTGGATCACAGTGAGTAGGGGTCAGCACCTCCCTCTCCATTTCCCATCCTCAGAGAGCAATGAGGTCATCCCTCAGCCTCCTTTTCTCCAGACCAGACAAGCCCAAAGTCCTTAGCTGCTCCTCACAGGACATTCCTTCCAGATTTTTTGTCTTCCTCTGGACACATACAAAGAGTTGCACATCCTTCTTGAATTGTGAGGCCAGAATGGCACACAGGAGTCAAGGTGAGGCCCACCACTGCTGAGTCCAGTGGGATAACCATCTCTACTGAGCAGCTGTTTGTGCTGGGTTTGATGTACCCCAGGATGGAGCTCACCCTCCTGGCTGCCTGGGCACACGGCTGACTCACACCGAGCTGCTGCCAGCCAGCACCCCAGATCCCTCTCTGCTGGGCTGATCTCCAGCCACTCCTTTTCCAGGCTGTACTAGTGCCTGGACCTGCTCTGTCCTTGTGCAGAATTTGGCATTTTGACATGTTACATTTTCTCCCATCAGTCCTTGTCCAAAGCCCCAATCTATCTAGATCCCTCTGTTGATGTCTTCTGTTCCTCAAGACAGTCAACAGCACCTCCCAGTTTGGTGTCATCAGTTAACCTGCTAATGGTGCATTCAAGTCCTGCATCCAGATCACTGATGAATATATTGAACATATATTGAATATATATATTGGCCCTAGAATTGAACCTGAGGCACACTGCTGGTGACCAGGCACCAGCCAGATGCAGCCCCATCCACTACAACTCTTCAAGCTCAGCTCTTCAGCCACTTCTTCACCCAGTACACAATGAGATTGCTCATTCTAAATTGTGAATTCCACAGCTAGGCAGCTTGTCTGGAAGGAAGCTGTGAGGGACAGTATAAAAGGCCTTATTAAAATCCAGAAAAATTACATCCACTTCCTCCCCTACATCCACTAGGTGGGTGACCATATCATAGAGGGATGTGAAATTGTTTAAACAAGACTTTCCCCTTGTGAACTTGCACTGGCTGTGCCTCATGATTGTGGTATTCATTAAATACCTTTCAATACCACCCAGTATGATGATCTCAATTTTTCCAAGAACTGAGGTTAAACTAAGTGTAGTTTCCTGCATTTTTCCTCACAGCCTTTTTATAGATAGGAATAACACTGACTAGCATTCAGTCAGCAGGGACCTCCTCAGACTCCCAAGATCCTTGGCAGATGACAGAGTGGGATCCTGCCCTAACATCTGCCAGTTCCTTTAGAACTCTGGGATGAGTCCCATCAGGCTTCATGTACCTGTGAACATTCAGCCAATACAGCTGATCCCTTACAATTCTGTGTCCACAAATGGAAAGTCACTGTGCTCACACTTGTGGTCGTCCGAGTCAAAGGCCTGAGCAGACCAAGGTCCACCAGTGTTGTTAAAGACTGAGGCAAAGCCCCACAGAGAGTACAGTAGAATAATATTATACAAATAGTATGAATAATATAAATAGCAATAACTCCTTTGCAGTAGCAAAGAGGTGTTTGCAAAGTCCAGCGTCCCTTTATAGCAGGAAATAAACATGACAAAAATAAAAATGAGCCAGTCTATGGCATAATAAAAGGAGAGTCTTATGTCAAATAGTTAACTAGTTTTCTTTGGATTTAGATTTTTTCTCTTCTCTTGCAGTCTCTGCTGCATTTTGAGAAAATGAAGCAGCATCAGAAATGTAACACAATTAAAAAGGGGATATTGTAATACTACATCCTAACAAAACTGAAGCTAACTAGTTTAAAAAATGCCAAATACCTGATGACAGCACTTGTTTTTAATGTGACAAAGTTATTATTTAATTTAATAAATTTAAGTGGCAACATATACTCTTCATAACACAGCTGCACTGTCTCCCTTCATCATTAGTATTTTGTTTAAATTAATGATGTTATTAATAGCATTTAACTGATCTATGTGCTGTTAGCAATCCTTATATTCCTGAACTGAACAAAGTTTATTAAAAAATTCCTATTTCAACTTTACAAGAATTTTTGTGGGATTTTTAACTGCCTTCTTATGAGACTTATAGAATAATGGGTGTCAACTTACTGATACCTGTGGAACTTACAGGCTGGTTTCAGTGAGAGCTGAGATCAAAGAAATCATTTTACTTCTGCAAGTTTTATAAAAATAGGTGAGCAAAGAAGACAGAGATGCTGCAATTGCTCCAATGGAGGAAAGGGATGTTATATGAGAAAATGAATCTTAGCAAGCATCACAGAGTCTTCATGGAAGCAAGACCTCATGAAGACCCAACTGTGGAGAAGGTTTAGACAAAGATTTCATCAGACTTGATACTTTGTCAGTCATAACATACGAATATACAAGGAATCAGGAATTTTTAGTTCAACTATTCCCAGAATTGTTTGATATGATCTATAATTTTATCTTCTTTTCTTGTAATATTTCCCTCAGCAGTTTGGAAAGCATAATGCCATAAATCCTGAAAGTTTAAAACAATATCTGAATTTTTAAAATGCATCCACTGATTTTTCCTCCAAATCTCTTATAACTTGTTCAAATTCTCTTGAAATAAACTTATTTTCAAGAGAAGATTCCCTTTTAATCTTCCCTTAAAGAGAAGATTCCTAGAAAAAATAAGATTACATTTGTGCTGGAGCACATGCTGCATCTCGTGTCTTGGTGCATTGATGATACTGCAGAAGAGGAGTCTTCAGTAGATGACAATGCACCATGACAACAGGCAGTGTGTACACATTGTGCCAGGGAAAATTCAGGCTGCATGTGAGAAAAAAAATCTTCATTGTTGAGAATAGCCCCACTCTAGATTTTCTTCTCTCAGATGGAGCCAGAAATTGGGTCAGACTTCTTCAATGTGTTTATACACTGCAGTCATTGTAGGAAAGGCACTTGGTTCACACTAAATTCTCTATTCCTCTGCAAAATAAATATTTCATGGCAATTTCTCATCCTATTGGTCTTTAGTTTCTAATGTTTTAAATTTTTTTAGTTCTTCATCCCATCCCACCCCCTCCCTATGAATTCACAACTATTTTTTATGATACTTATTTCTTTGTCCATTTTGGCTCCTAACTAGGAATAGGAAAAAAAAATGTAAGAGACTAAAGTGCTCCATAATTATTCTTTTTTGGAACATCTGATGATGCCCACTGTGATAGGTAGGTAATGGGGGAGTATGTTACTTACTCATCAGATATCCTGTTGTTATTGCTATATTGATATTGAAAAACATTATTTTTCCCTAGCTCCTCAAAATTCCATTTCAGTCAGGAACTGTCCCTGTTCAGGTTTTGTATCCTAGAATTGAACCACAGCTGAAATTGTATTCTTTGCATAGACCCTTCTAAATCAATTCTTATTATTTATTTATTTTCACATCCTGCCAATGCTGGTGAAGGTTTAAGTTTCCAATTCTATCATCACATGATATGGCATGGGATTAATCTGATGTGGCCTCATTACTTACATTTGTACCCAGATAGATATTTACAAGACAAAATTAACCTTTTATAAAAATCTGATGTACCACCAATGCTTTGGGTCCTCTGTCAGGACTACTAGGCATGACATAATCTTTCTATCTTGATATGGGATATGCCTTGTATATACTGTATGAGTATTGCAGGTGTATTTCTGGAACGTGTACCTGTGTTTAACAAACTCTAAATTCATTCAATAATTTAGATTTGGTTTTTTTCTCTTTCAGGATATTTACCTCTAAGATAATAATCAAGTACCAATAGGCTTAGAGCTTTAAGGCACATTGCTGATACCCAGACAGTTGGTTAGCTTAGAAGCAGAGATTTCTCTCTTTTTTTCCTTCTCCATTTCCAACTGGCTGCTAACAATCTAGAATCCACAAAGACTTCCCTTATAAATTGGATTGTGGGTTTTAGCCATTGTGGAGTCTCTTGTATCTGTTCAAGTATTTTCTTTGTAGAATTTGATGATAAGAATTACAGAATAATTGCTCTGGAAAATTGAAACCAATTTCAAGAAAACCAAGGTTTTACTTGTCATATTTCAATCAATTACTTGACTGACTGTTGAAAGCCTGTTGTCAGAATTAGTAGAAGGCACTAGAATATGTGTGCACTGTTAAGCAGTAGAGAACAGCCCTGCAGTTGCTCAGACACACGCAGAGGTTGTATTTCTACAATCAAAAATGCATAGGGAGACAGATTCAGATCTTACTATCAAGACAACCCAACACTTCATATTCCCAAATGGCCTGCAGAAACAGGTAAAGAAATTATTTTGAGTTCTTCGTGAGTCAAAGCCTTATTCTCCAAGCTATTTATGAGTCTTGCTGAAAGCAAGCCAATTCCCATATTCAGAATAGAGTTTTGCTGTAGAGAAAGCAATCTATGATCTCTGTAATTTAACTAGTAAGTACATTTACCAAAGCAAAATAATGAATTTTTTGTAACTGCCTTGTATTAAGGATTTTTTTTAGCATATTCTTAGTGAGTCTGTCTACTGTGTTATATGTGTGTCTTTGTCGCCTGATTATAAACTCCTAGTACTGTTAATCTCTGTTGGAATCAAATAATTCTAGGAAATGAGAAAATTAACAGCCCTTGTTTTCTTGACAGATAGCTTTGATTTGTCTTATCTACTGCAACTACTGTGTGTCTTGCTCAATCTAATAAATACTAAGATGTTTGTCTTACACATCTAAATCACAAACTTGGCAGAAAATCTCTTCTTCCTTCTATTGGTTTTTATCTGCTGGGATTTTCTCCCCTGAGTAACATAAATATGGTATATGCACTACAATGCCAAATGTAATATTAATTCTCTACCTAAGTTAGGGAGTGTTAATACATAGTGGCATTGTCTTCTGCTTATGCATAAATATACATAATACACTATGACTAGAATTTTTGAGCATGAGTGTTAGTCCCATTTAAGGACCTAATAGATTTTTAAAATACTAATATTAATTTCATAGGGAAAAATATAATTCTGCAAAAACCAGTAGCATTTTAGTGTAATTTTAAAGGATGTGTTATATTTCATTTGAAAGAAGGAGAACATCTACTCTTTGTTCTTTTCCTCCTGGCTTCTTGTGTTGAGGTTATTACATTCTTCAGACAAACATTTTCATGCTGTCAAACTGTGCTTCATAAACACTTCAAATGGAGTCGTGTCTGGAGTCATCTAGTAAAATGGTCAGTAAGGAGTCAGATGCATTTCAATAACAAGGCTTAATTAACTAATTTCTTCTCTGGCCCTCACCTTAGTGCTATTTTTTCTGTTTATCTTAGTGCTTTATATGTCCTATGCTTGTTTTCATGGATGTACAAAGCACAGCCATACTGTTTTATAGACTCATTCCTCTCTTTCTAATGCATTTAAAATCCTGACTGTTTGGGACTACAGGATTTTCACCATCAGCCCACTCTCATAGTGAATTTCCTTTTGCTTTTGCTTATGTCCATCACTTAGAAGAGAGTAAACAATAGTCATACTTCATATATGTGCCTACAGATAACTCAGGATGGTATGAATTTTAGTAGCTTCTGAAGTCAAGTGACTAACATTATCAGTACTCAAAGATCATTGATTTCCCCTGAGCAGTGTCTGTAGTTAGACTTTAATGGATTTGGAAAATACTGTTCTTACATTTTAACAGTTCTTCATAGTAATGGCTTGTAGTAGTGGACACTTTTGTATTTTATCTTGCTTTGTACTTGCACTTTTAGGAGTGGAATATCTACACAGAAGCTGAAATAACTTCTTCCTAGTCTTTCAATGAATTCGTTTTTGGTAACAACTAATTCTAATTTAAGTCCAGAACTCAATAATTAATGTCAAGGAACATGGTGACCATGCCATAAAACTTTATCAAAAGGTTTTTATGAAACTTGATTAGGATTTTTTCACTGGCATGAATTGAAATGATGTTATCTTACTGAACTGAATGCATAATGAAGCCTACAGAGGCACTCAGATGCATTTATTGCTTATTTAGCACATATGTTATTTCATTTTCAAATCTTCATGAACTTTCAATGTGACAAGATATATACAGCCTCCTAGTGTCATGTGATCTCCTTCATAGTCTTGTGACTTGATAACTCTCATGGTTTAATTCCAGCTGGAAACTCAACCCCACAGCTGCTTGGTCACTCCACCCCCAGTGGGGAGGTGAATCAGATTGAGATAAGAACAGTTTGATTATTGAAACAAAGTAAAATAATGATGATAGTAATAATAAAAAGGTGAGAGGAGCAAGTGTTGCTCAATACCATTGCTCACCACCCACAGAGTGACCCCAAGCCACTTCCCCAGCAATGATTGGCCCCTCCCAGCCAATTCCACCAGTTTATATACTGGCCATGGTGCTCTGTGGTATGGAATATCCCTTTGGCTAGTTCAGGTCCCTTCTCCTGGCCATGCTCTTTCCGGCTTCTTGAGCACCTGCTCACTGTCAGATCACAGGAAACTGATAAGTCCTTGATTTAGAGCTTAGGGCAAGCACTGCACAGCAACAACTAAAACATCAGTGTGTTACCAACATGATACTCATACTGAATCCAAAACACAGCACTGCACCAGCTACTAGGAAAACATGTATTGCTGCCAAAACCAGGCCAATAGTATAAGGCCTTTTAGATATTACAGAAAATATTATCTATGACTGCAGCTTTAATAAGGAATCATGAAGCATACTTGATAGTTTTTAAGTTCATTTAGATTAAGTGGGTTTAAACTTCTGAAAATTCAGGAAAATCCTGCATGATGGCAGATGTCCAGCCACATCCAGCTGTGATTTACCTTTGGTGACCAAAGGGATATGGGACCTTTGATTTGGCTGGTTTGTTTGCTGAAGCTAGTGCTGCCAAACTGTGTTCCCATATGAATGGTATAATGTATTAGAGAAAATCTTAGGAGAAATTGTTGTATCGATGGAATTTCTGGTTTCTACTACCTTCCTCCTCAGCCTTTTAAATGTTTTAATGCTTCTTAGTCCCAGGAAGACGTGTAAAGTGCAACAAGATTTTTTGAATAAATAGAAAAACTTGGTTGAGATGAAGTTCCATGCCAAAGAATAAAGCTTTCTTCTTTGTGTCAAAAGAGTGATTCAAGACTGACATATCATATAACTGCAATTTATTAAAGATCTTGTGCATTGCCTGCGGATGGTGCCATTTGGTGTACTTTCAGAGAGGGGTACAGAGTACTTTTGTCAGTGCTTGAATATATTATTGATTTAAGAGGTCAATCTTTATTGTATAATTCAGTGCCAAGTTAAAAGCAAAGTTAGAAGTCCTGTGAAGGGACAGTGTATGTGCTGACATGCAGAAGAAAGACCTAAGACTGGGTAGCTGGAGCAAATTGCAGCATGCTGCCTACTCTGGAGTAGGGAGACACCTTGGCTTTTCATTCTCTATGGTGATTTTTGATCAATACTAACTCTATTTTTTTCTTTCACTGTATGCAATTCTGGTTTTCTAGGGAAGTAATTTCAATGCATTTACACTTTCTGCCTATCCTGTCTTAATTATTTTTAACGCATTGTCCAATTTCAACTGAATTAAAGACAAATAGAGGCTAAATCTTCCTAAGTTTCTATAATTCAGCAACATGTATTGTTTTCCAGCTGAGGCAGAAATTCAGTCTGAGAAATAGAAGCAAATTATCTGTTAAGCCTGTATTTATTAATTTCTTGCATATATATTATTTTTAAACATAGCTAAAGCTTCAATCAGTTGTGGCATATAGTGTCTCTTACTCAGCCAAACAACAAGGAAAAAGAAAAGGGTGAGAAGTGTGAAGAGAACCAGAAATGTTGTAAAGTGAGAAGTCACTGAAGAGTCAGGTTATTGTGGTAGGTAGATGAAACAAGTCTGTGGAAGGCTAGATGAATTATTTCTCCCTTCATTAAACAACTTGTTTCTACTCCTCTAAGTAATTTTTTTCTAGAAGAGAAAATTGGATTGATGCTGACAGCATCTGTTATTGGCAAGGCTAATTCCTTAGGACCTTGTTAACCCCTTTCTAGCCTGCTATAACCCTGAGTGGCTTTTTGAAGAGAATTTATTAAATATTCCATGACTCTGAAAGAATGTCAGAGAACAAAAATGAATAGAGTTACAGGAGACTAAAGGATGGCAGGTGATTGAATTTCTTTCATATTCTGTCATAGCTTATGGCCAAGATTTTTCAGTTTTTAGTGTTGATAGGAATGCTTGAAAGCACACACCTGTGATGTCTCTATAGGAAGTCTTAACAGTCTCCCAGAGAAAGCTTACTGAAGTTAACCTGTTTGCAATTCTGCGTATCTTAAAAGAAACATACAGTACTAAAGTCTTCTGTTTCCTTATGGATGAAACAATTGGTTAATCCAAAACATCCTATGTTTTAACTCCTACATTTGCTTCTTTGTCTTAACTACATCAGATTTACTCTACTCTGTACCTCTCTGACTGTCATATTTATGAAACAAGGTCCATCTTGGGTACTAGCTCATGGTGTCTTCTACCCTTCCTGCAGGTCTATTTTGGAAGATTTTTCTCTTTTTTGTATTCTTGACTTTGTGCCTGTATTCAAGTTAACAGATACATTTCTTCATAGAGAATATTTTGTGCATTATCTTTCTTTTTAATTAAATAGAGATAAAAATCAAAGAATGCATACTAAACTATATTGCCTGTTTAGGAATTATTTTTAAAAGTCTATGGTTATTCTTAGGCAAGTTACTCTGAACAAGGTGTGAAAAAATGTGGAAATAACAGCAGGATGGAATGGGATAAAATACTGGAAACGAATGACACGAACAGGAAGTAGAATGTGTTCAAAGATAAATGAATGTATATCCTAATGTTATGCATGTTGCTTAGCAACAGGCAGTAAAAGTGTGAATGAACAACTGAGCACAAAAAGTAATTAAAAGAAAAAGGCATGTGCATGGCATGGTGTGGATAACAACCAGAAATACAAAAAAGATGGGAAAAGCAAATATGGAGAAAAAAAACAGATTTAAAGAATAGTGAAATAGTGAATAGATTTAGAGAAATAGTGAAACTTTTTTATTATTCTTTGTAGATGGATTTTTTCCCAATAACATTAGCTAGAAAAAAAAAGGCAGCAATTTCCTCTGTAATAATGCCTCACTATAATACAGCTTATTGTAAGGAAAAATAAATTTGAAAATGTGAATTGACTATAAAAAATGTAAAACACTCACACAAAATAATTAATGGAAAATACAATAAGAATTTATTTGGCAACGTAGAATTATCACAGAGTTTTAATTACTTAAGTTACTTAGGAAATGAGTATTTGAAATAGAAGTCTTCTTTTTTAGCAAAAATCCAATTTGCCTGTCTCTGAATCACTTCTCCAAAGAGTGTGTCCATGTGTTTTCTTCTAAAGCCTTATTTTCAAATGCTTAGACAAAGTATCTTATAGTGCAGTTGTTCACTTAACTGTCTTCAAATATGGTTAAGAATTTCTTATAAAATTCTATCAAATATTACCCTTTTTTTTCTTCTCTGTAGTGGAAGATAGAGTATGTTTTAATCAAAGGTAGAATAAGATATAGTTCTGGAGAGCCTGATCAGTGGAAACTTCATAAAAAATACCTGATTCGTATATAGTACTTCTCATCAGCACATCACAAATCTCTTTGTATAAGAGAGAGTGTCATTCTTTCATTTCATACAAGTAAAATGTGGTGATCTCATGGTAAAATACCTGTCATCTTTTAAGTGTTCTTTAGATGAAGAAGGTATTTTCTTTTGCTTTGTTTTTTTTTCTCTTCACTCTTGTTTGCAATTTTTGGAAGGTGCAGGAAAGTTATGCTATGAACATTGAAACAAAGTTTCTCCATATTTAAGGATCATAAAAGGTCTTTGAGATGGGAGCTGGCTTTCAACTTTGCTGCATATAGTGAGAGAATGGCCAAATGTCAGCACTGACATAGATGAGACAAACCCATAGATGGGTTGTAAATAATATTTTCTGTAGAAAACTTAGTGCAGTTGGAAAACCTGAAGGTTTTCAGATGTAACAGCTTTTATTGAGGTCAGAAGGCCAAGCCTTTCTTTATCAGTCTTGTGTATAAATTCAATCTTTTTCTGAATTTGTGCCAGAATTCATCAGTTGTAAATGGGTATCTAGTTGCTTAGGCTGGGCTACCAAACCTTAGCCATCTCACACTCATGTTGTGGCCTAGAGAAAACAACAAGTAGAAAACTGTTCTACCCTAATGACTATTTGATTTGGATTTGACTTCTGATCTTGACTCTTCAATCTTTCTTTAAATCTTGAACAAATATATATTCCAGTTGTAGGCCTGTACGTAGATAAATCAGTGATGCACTCTTGACTGAGATCCATTGATTTTAACAGCTGCACTGGTACTGCAGCATGTGCTGAATCAAGAATCAATTGGTCAACAAATGCTTCTCTGAACTGGGCATTAAGAAACACAGGCAAGACTCCAATTTCACAGGTACACAATAAAGTACCTTTGGCTTAGGTATAAGGTAAAAATTCTGTAAAGTATTAGTTCTTATAATTTGATTATAATAAAGCCTCTGATTTGGCCTTATTATTACGCAGAGCAGTATAGCCCGGGGACCCAGTCCCCAGAGAGACAGGGTGCCTGAAGGCTAAGCTAGCTCAGGCCGGTAGCTGCAGGCCAAACCCCATAGCAAGCTTGGTGGCTATCAGCTCTTATAGTGATTGCAAGCTCTTAGGATTTCAGCTCCTGCTTGCTAGGTAGGGGTGCCCTGGGCTGAGGCTGCAGCAGACAGAGAGAGAGGAGAAGGAGAGGCGCTGGCTGGTTCCACAGAGATGGCTTTATTGGGGAAGTCTGCGACAGCTCTTCTTCTCCTGAAAAGTCTGCTTCTTTTATAGGGTTGGATAGGATCCAAACTTTGCCAATAGTAAGGGTTTGGGGGTATCCATATTTGACCAATAGTAAGGGCTGAAGTAACATTGCCTTATAGGGTAACAGAGATAGGTTATGGGGCGGAGGTCCAGGGAGACAGGAACTTCTTTGCTGCTGTGTCAGCATTCCTATTGTTCAGATTCTCCATGGTGCTTTTCCCAAATCTATGTGGTTTACTACAGTTGATAAGAGGAATTTAGACTTAAAACACTTCCAAATCCTCACATTCTCTTTCATTTTACTTTCTTGGTAATATATTTTTCAATAGTAAAAATCTTTCCAAAAGTAACATACTTTCTGTTGTAGAAACAGTAGTTCTAATCTGAGAAGAAAGAGATTCCTCAAAAATATGTTTGTTAAAGCAGACATAGCCATGTGCTTTGCTTGGAGGGAATAATCAATCTTGTGTTAATTGCAGTTTATAAAAGTCCTTACCACAGACAGAATAAGTTGAACTGTGGTGCTTCTGTGTCCATTCCTGAACCCATGTGATGGCTAATTTTTCTGCAGTTGAATAGGAAGTAGCCAGTGAAGTGTTGGGTTTTGAATGGGAATCCAATTTTATGTTATTGTCAGAGGGTGATTTCAATATAATATTATCTTAAGGAACTCTACCATGTACATAGTATACCAGGTTGGAAGAGACCTCATGGGTCATCTGGTCTGACCTTTATTGGCAAAAGCACAGTCTAGGTAACATGTTCCAACACCCTGTCTATCTAGATCTTTTAAGTGTCCATCACTGGGGAATCCACCACTTCCTTGGAAAGATTATTCCAAGGGCTGATTTTTCTAATTGTACAAAAATTTCTTTTTGTGACCAAGTGAAATCTCCTTAGGGGTAACTTGTACCCATTACCTCTATATACTGGAATATGATAATAAAGCCTAAGCCTTTTTTCTCAAGGCTGAACAAACCCAGCTATCTCAGCCTTTCCTCATGTGGCCAGCAATTCCAGTAGCAGAAGGCAAGTAAATTGTTCATTTTGCTTTTAGAAACACTTGTCATTGGTCAGATTAACATATTAATCTCTGTGGTAACGCTCAGACAGCCTATATAGCTGTGTGTCATGGTGTACCCAGCCACTGAGCACATCCATAGGCATGGCTCACCATTCCCAGAGAATGTCTTCAGGATACTCCTCAGGCCCTTGTTGCAGGCTCACAGGATGATGTAGGCATGTAGCCAAGACCTCTCCTAGCAGCAGCACTGTAAGTGATGCTAGTGAGACAGTCCAGTGAGATGCAAATGTCTCATTTCCAGATCTGGGTCAAAACCTACCGTCTGCTTTAAATTCAAGGTCACATACCAGCAATGAAGCATAAGTGCCCTTGAGAATTCCCATCTCATGTAACTTGGACAAAAGGAATGGCATTTAATTATAGTTTTAATAATGCTCTTTGGTTAACAAGTTTCTGAAGTGTCTGGTATTCATCTTTGGCTCAAAACTGAGCTTTCTGGACCATTATAAGGTACCACTAGTATTTTTTATAAGTTACAGGAAAGACCATGCTTTTTACTGCTACCATTTAGAGGTAATATGAACTATGACAGTATACTTTACATTGTTATAGTCTCAAATGGAATTATACCAGAGCTGAGGGAAATGAGAAGGAAAATAAAGATGGGGTTTAATTCTCATTTGACAGATCAAAAACTGAGTCAAAGAAATGAGACATAGAGAAGACAACACATAAAATTTGTAGGTGAAACATAAGCTGAACACAGAATTTATGAGAGTTGACAGATATAGGGACCCCAAAGTCATTCTCTTGTCCTTGGACAGGTCTTTTTTCCCCTGTTTAACCAACCATTACAACATCCATTTTCAAAGACATTCAGCATCATAGTTCTGTTACTCAGTGTGCATGGATCCATGTCCTTTAGCAAAAGGAAACAAATTCAGAACTACTGCATGGTTCCTGCCATCTTTTTGAAATAATTACATGGGGGTTTGTATTTTGCCTCAGGTTCTGTGTGTGCCTCACCTTCATTAACTCTACTCAGAAAGCAAAGTAAAGTGCAAACTGAAATTACTGCACCATAGCTGCTGAAATTAGGCAGTTTGCAGTTTTGTCATCGGAGACCCGGTACTAACCTGCAGTTAGTCTTGCTACGCAGTTACATAAAGGTGGGCACTGAAAAAACCTAGAAACACTGAAGACCAGCAGAAAAGGAAACAATTACCTGTTTTTTATCCTAACATTGAAGAAGTAGAGATAAAGCCAGCTGCCTTCTCCTTCCATCTTCTTCTCTCTGCAGCAATTAGTAGTAAAACACAGTTTTCTCCAGAGAGTCCTGAGACTTAAAACATGTGTTGGCAGGGTTATAGGTGATATGGTAATTATTTAAAGATGAATCAATTATGGACACTGAAGCTGTAGGCACCATGTTACTTTGACTCTTTTTTCAGAATTTCCCCAATTTTCATTATAACAATTGGTCATATAATGCCCGTGATATGAATAGATTCCAGAGTTTTTTAACAAGAAGTAAAACTGTGATAACTTGATCTTTGAGCTCTGGAGGTCAAAAATGTAACCTTTTTGTAGAGCTCATTAAAATGAACATGATAGATATGTGCAACCATATAGAAAAGTTCAGAAGACTCTTTCAGTAAAAAGACTCTTTAACTAGAATCCCCTACCTGCCCTATGTGTGTATTTTTTCATGATTACCTGACAATACTAATTATCCTACCCACATCTTCTCTTTCATAAAGATATGTAATCAGTAACAGGAGTTCTGCAAGATACTTAAGAAAAATATGGAACCTGAATCAGTTTCTTTTACATGTACTGGGTATGGCTGAGGATCTCAAGTTTAATATGTAAAATTTCTTGTCCACATAAACCCATTAATATCTTGTATTTATGCTTTTTTCTGTAAAGTAAGTAGTGGGAATGTTAAGAAGCATTACAATTGAATTCTTTAAGTGGTTAAAACTGTAGAACTTTTATGGACTCTGCTGATCCTGGAAATAGCTTAAAATTCTGTGCTCCAGTTTTGAAAATTAAAAACATTATGTTATTAAAGGTCAGAAGAAAGTGTTTCAAAACCTTGTTCCTGGTATACATTCCTTGGAAACTAGCAATATTTTATTGTAAGAATCACAGAATTATTAGGACTGGAAGAGGCCTCTGGAGATGTAATCCAACCAAGCCACTGTCACCTAGAGCAGGATCTCACCCAAGTGGGCTCTGAATGTCTCCAGAGAGGAAGACTCCATGGCCTTCTGGGCAGCTGTCCCAGTGCTCTGCCACCCTCAGTGGAAGCAAATTTTCCCTTGGCTTGAGGTGGAACTTCTTGTGTTTTAGTTTGTGGCCATTGCTCCTTGTCCTGTCACTGGGCACCACTGAAGACAGTCTGGCACCAACCTCTTGGCACCTGCCTTTGAGATATTTGCATGCATTAATCTTTTTGGTCCCTGCTGGAGCCTCTCCAGTAGCTCCTTGTCTTTGCTGTACTGAGGAGCCCAGAATGGACACAGCTCTGCAGATTTGGCCTCACTAGGGCTGAGAAGGAGGGGAGGATCAGCTCCCTTCACCTGCTGGCAATGCTCTTCCCAATGCACCCCTGGATACATTGGCCCTCCTGGCCACAAGGGCACTGCTGGCTCATGGTCAGCTTGTGTCATGCAAATCAAGGAAAAATTATTCACAGCTCTTGTTTCTTTGTAATCAAATTAAATATTCAAAAGTAATTCCATAAGCTAAAATTATCCAAGTCAGGGCATCTCTGTCTCTTAGATACTCAAGATTTTGCATGAACATACAGAGATGCCATAAATATATGCCATACAGAGAGAGACCATATCTAACATCAGATGAAATTATGTTTTATTTAACTGAATTATTTACTATAGGTATAGTTCCACTGTGTTCTGTTCTACACTGCCCATTTCTTGTGCTTCAAGCCTAGGCTAGTGGAGCCCATTGTAACAATAAAAAATAATTCCTTTTTGTGCTGATTTTATCACCTGATTTCTGTGTTTTCCTGGCTTTTGCCCACTAGTTTCTTTGCTGAGACTGCACATGGAGCTATTGCAGGTGGTAGGTTTTTGATAGAGGCATTAACGTGTAAAAAACTAGATTAACACTGTAACTGGGTAATAATTGGTTTAATGGTTTTAAGAATTTTAAAGAACATAGATAAGATCTGGTAAATTGAAGGTGGAGTCCTCTGTCCAATAACAAATCTCTTTGAGTAGAGCCCAGTTCCTTCAAATATACAGTTGTTCAAAGTATTTTCAAGTATGAAAAGCAAGAAAAGATGGCAGAAATTCCATACTTTGTTGGATTTTTTAAGTTTCTTTGATCAAAATTGTGTTATGCACAGCAGTGTCAGAATTTTTTGCTTTTGGAGCAGGTTCTATTTTAATATGAACACATAAAAATTGTTACGGGGGAAGAAACATGCGTGGCTAATTCTATCACAATTATTAATTCCTATTGTATTTGTGGGACAGGATTTCATCCAAAGACATGGAATGGAATCACTTCTATTCTCAAGTAAACTCTCTTTAGATAAGCTTGGGAAGCTCTTTCCAATTTGTTTTTGTTTTAATTTCTATGACAGTTTCTAGTGCTTTCAAGGTCAGCTGACAAGAAGACCTGTCATGCTGGAAATCATGATTAGTGGAGGCAAAATGAGCATGTTCTCAACAGCACCTCTTAGGCACTTAGGGTTTTTTTTACTTCCTTTTACTAGAAATTAAAATCATGTTCCATAAGGTACTTCCTTTTGGTGCAAGTTCCATTTAGATATTTCATTATGGAAGTCTAGATTCATAAAAGAATCCTACATATTCTACTATGTAGTTGCAATTATTTGGTCTAGTCAATGCAACCTTTTACTCTCTTCCTGTTCTTCTATTTAATTTTATTTACTTACTCCCATAGATTTTGAGATTTGACAGGATTTTTTCCTTAAAATTTAATCCCAGCTGTTCTTGTATCTTCTTAGTGAGTGTTCTGCTGAAAGCTCTGAACAGCTAAGACTATATGCCTTCAAAAGCAGATTTGCTTGTCCTCCTGTTCAAAGGCAAGAGTCTCCTCACCCCACTCACCATACCCCATTAGTAAAAATATATCCACAGAACAGGCCCATTCAGCTATTGCTGCATTCTGTTTCTTCCTTGATTGGATGTTCCTCTAAGCACCTGAATTTGTAAAAGACAAGATTTATGTACTATAATGCCTAGAATAGCCTATTTAAATGCTTTCCCAAAAAACTGTCTCAGCAATGGTTAAAAAGAGGAAGCATGCAGTTCCCCAGCATTCCTAAAACCCATATTGAAAGTATTGCTTTTCTAAAATTGTTGTTTACTATAATGTCTGTGGACTCATGTTTCTGGTGAAGCACAGTTATTTAAATTTAGGAAGACTGGTACATGATTTATATAGGTATTCTACAGTTTATATAGGTATTCTACAGGTATTCTACTTCTCTTCCTGAAGAAGCTGTCATTATTAATATCCTCAGAATTTACATAAACAGATACAGGAGTTCTGACTCTTATCCCTACATATGTAATCTTGATTATATTTTCTGTTATTTCAGATATGTATGCCAAAGCAGTGTTGAAGTGTTCATTTTGTTTGTACAGATGTAACTCTGAACAGAAAAGCTGGAATTCAGTTTTTGGTACATTAGTAACTTGTATAATGTATATTTACAAATCTTATGAAGATTGGAACATGTAATTTCATTGTCAGTAGCTCACTGCTTTTCTTCTTCTTGAAACTGTTTTTTTACATATTCTGTTACACACATGAAATATATTTTTCAGAGTGTGTGATTCTTGCAACATGCTGCTTTCCATGCCTTCCTCAGATTTACATTAAAAGTTTTCCCTGACTTGGGTGTATCAGCCATTTATGACTAGGTTGGGGGATTTTTTTCACTTAGTTGAAAACGCAAGCAACCTGTTTCCCCTGGAAAACATATTTAGTGAAATTACAGTCTTGTTTGCCATATGGTGCATCATACAGATGGATGATTATTATGCAAATCTTTTGATTAGTGAGTTTCTGCCATTCTAGGAATCGTTTGCTTTATGTGTGTTGGCTTTGTACACAATTAGTTCCATTCTTAGGATGATCTGGGACTGTGCCAAATCTTTGATACAGTTTTTTATAACTTTATACTTTTTTCTTATATTTATGTTTGTTCTGTTTTCTTTGTTCATCAGGCAGAAGAAGTAACTTTTAGTTCAATTTACTATATGAGAGATATAATGCAAAAAACATCATGCCATGCTGAATGAAATCAGTAGCAAAATTTGCAGCTTTCCCTCATAGACTCTGCCTCTATGGTTATAGGCATGTGAGACTGATGAGGGGAGTAGTCAAATAAAATATTTCATTCTGTTTGCAACCAGAATCTAATCTGATGATTCCTACTAGCTTTTCTCCACTAAGCAAGTTATGTAGTTGAGCTCTGGACAATTTGATATATAGTGCTAAGAGTTTGGGGTTTTTTTTTTATTTCTACATGGTTCACAAAGATTCTGAGTAGGAATTGTATCTTCAGTTCTTCATCTATGACCATGGAATTGTATGTGAAAAGAAAATGTTACTTTTTGTAGCTAGGCCAGCAGCTAACCCCACTGTTAAATTTAGATTTCTTAGTTACAAGGGGCTAAGGTCTGTGAGGGATGGAATACATTCAGTATATATTTAAGTAAGGCCCTTACTAACTTAATCTACTCTGTAGATTGTAATTTGTTAAAGCTCACAGAAAAAAATCAGAGTTTTTTCCACTGTCTCAAGCAGGTAAAATATTAATAAAAATTAAAAAGCATTCCCATATGATACAGTTTTTGTCAATGGACAGGAGTATCTGATTTCTTATTGTGAGAGGTAAAAATTAGTCCTTAGTACAGCTGAGACCCAGGGAGGTATCAGTGGTCATCTGGGCTCTCCCACAGAGTGGTAAACTGCTCATCACAGGATGTGTTCCAGGAGTGGATTTTTGTAAATTAGACTGATCTTTATTTTTGTCACAAAACTTTCTTATGAGTGAGTCTCCTAAACTGAAATTTAGGTTTTTAAATGTTTTATTATTTGCAATATATTGACATTGTGGAAATATCTCAGACATAAACAATATAAAATGATACTGTTGTAACTTAACAGTATGAAATGTAGAGTGATATTCCTTAACTTTATAATTCAAGGTTATAGTGAAGGAGATGGTTTCCAAGAGTAAAACAGTATTTTATGATCAAAGCCATTGCCTTTCATCCATTTATCTAAATCAGCTCATTAAAACATTTAATGAATATATAGATACCTATCCCATGGAAAGCAGCTCTTATTTCTTCAAAGCTTGCTGAAAATAAAGCAGTTTTATCTAAGATAAAAACCAAAATTGACTAGCTGTAAAGCCAAACTGAGTAACTTACTTCATCAGAGGCATTATTGGTTGGAAATTTTGGGGCCTATATGGTTAGAGTAAGCCATTTTAGTTTTAATCTCATTCATCTATTAATAATCTCTCTTTAACCAGTTAAATTTTAGATTTTTTAATCCACTGCAAGATAAAAGACTAATTCTACTATTGTCAGACAAGGAATCATTTGAAACACAATGTTTCTGCATTTTGAAAAAAATGGGTGTAGGCCATTATACTTATGTGAAATAATACTCTTAATTCAGTTCTGAAAATGTGTTTAAACACCTGGTAATATAAATAATGGAAGTGTTCTGGAAGTAGGTCCTATTTTGAGAGAAAATAAAACCTTCTTTGGACCTTCTTTTTCAGTCTTTTTTTGTGCATCAAGAATTTTGTCACTTAAATCTGAATATTTATCACTTTTCTCCCTCTCTCTCTTGAATTTTTCACTGTCTCAAAATGACGTATTTGCTTTAATAAGGGCCTTCTAAATATTCTATCCAAACACTAAGCATATAGAATAACAACTGATAAATAAATAAACCAAATCTCTTGCTAAAAGGTTCAATATCAAATCACTTAGAATTCAGAGTTTCTTCAGTAGGAAAGTGTACAGCCTGGATGACTTTCTCTCTCAGCTGATGAGTGTCTCAGTTTCTTCTCTGAAGCTTTTAGATCATGATTCCTTATCTTTCCTGGCTGCAAATCTCTGTTCTGCTGTCAGTTTCTCTTGGATCCTCTTGACAGTTCCATGAGTGAGTGCTGTGACCCTCAGTTCTGGCACGACATGTGTCCTCCATTCCCATGTTATAGCACTAATCTGTAGCTCCTGACAAGGCTTACCTAGAAAACTGTGTAGTGACTGTTCATGTGTAGTCAGGATTGCAAGGAATTCCATTAGTAACTGAGAAATTTCCTGGCATTAGGATCCTCAAAATAATATCCTTCATCCTCAAAATGGTGAAGGAAGTGGCAGAAGGAAGGAAGTGGTGGAAGGAAGGGAGTAGTGGAAGGAAGTGGTGGAAGGATGGAAGTGGCGGAAGTGGCAAAAGTGGCAGAAGGAAGTGGCGGAAGTGGCGGAAGGAAGGAAGTGGCGGAAGGAAGTGGCGGAAGGAAGTGGCGGAAGGAAGTGGTGGAAGGAAGTGGCGGAAGGAAGTGGCGGAAGTGGCAGAAGTGGCGGAAGTGGCGGAAGGAAGTGGCGGAAGTGGCGGAAGTGGCGGAAGTGGCGGAAGGAAGGAAGTGGCGGAAGTGGCGGAAGTGGCGGAAGTGGCGGAAGGAAGGAAGGAAGGAAGGAAGGAAGGAAGGAAGGAAGGAAGGAAGGAAGGAAGGAAGGAATTTAAAAGCATTGAAGATTTAAGCAATAGAGCAATAGTCTGGAAAGATGAATACTAATTTAGAGGAAGGAAAAAAATCAAGAATTGTAATGGGAATTGGGCTGCAAATGTCAGTTAATGGAAGAGAACCAGGTAGTGTATATCTTCAAAGTATGATGAAACTTTAAACAGATTTCTTTTTTTATTAGTTTGCATATTTGCTTTCTGGACCATTCATACATGAGAAAGATTGTTTATCTTTCTCTAAAATAATTAATTTAAAAAATTATTATTTAAACAATGTTATCTGCACAGAAGTACTTAATAAGTACTGGAAGTATTGGAAAATCTGCTGAACTTAGGACCTGTGAACACTCTACTTATCAGTAAGGTCACAGTTAAGGACTAACAGTATTTTTTTAATATATCTTAGTGTGTATATGAATTTAGTTTTGCTGTTCTTTTTCATAATTATCAGGTTAAATGTGTATTGTGATGCTGTTATCACTAAAGTTTCAACAGACAGAACTTTTCCTTTGATACAAATTTATTGCTTCATTGGTTTGCATAATAAAAATGTGAGGATCTACAAACTAAAAGCATGATTCACCTCTATAAAAAAGTCATTGGATGGAATGAAGGTAAATACCATTTACTACAAATGTATAATGTTTATCTTGCATAATTACCCACCTGAATTCATAGACAGCTATATGCTTTTCAGCACTTCAATGTTTTGTTCTATTGGACTGATGATCTTTGAAAGTGTAATTTCTAAAACACTAATTGCACAATGTTCTGCAAAAATGGATAAAGCTGGTCAGATGCAATGAACAAAATTACTTTTGTAGAATGAAGGTAAGCAAACATTTTTCCTTCAAACATTCCACCACTATTGTCACATACGAACAAAATAAAAATTCAAATGTAATTTCTTCATAGAAGTTGAGAATTGGTATCTTTATTAGCTCTAGTAAGAGTTTAATAAGTTTATAGTTGATCTTTTAACATTTAGACCATTTTTTCTCATTGTTTTTCACTACAGCTGAGTGTTTTATGTACTATGGCTCTGTAGATGTGACACTTAAAGTAAGTAAGTTTCAGTGGTGGCCTCCAAATGTGCTAAAATCTAGCATGTGCTACTTTCATTTTTAAAATTAATTTATTTTTTAAACTCCTTTTTATATTACTTCTACTTAAATTATTATCTTGAATTTATGGTTTTGTGTGTGTGTGTGTGTGTGTGTGTGTGTGTATAAAACTGAGTTTCTTTAAATAAAAGAAACAAGATTTGGAGAACTTGGATACCTGAAATCTGGCCTAATTTATCCAGTTGTCTGATGAAAGATATTATCTTTTCCCATAAAGTTTTCAGGCTTTGGACTATCTCACTTGGGACAATATGACACTGATTTTATCATAACTGATATCCTGAAGCTAAGAAGTTCTCTGTCTTATAGCAACTGAATGTTGGAGTTCCAAATTAAAAAACTATATACTCATTTGGAAATGCAGGGGAAACTATTTTTCTATAAACATGAAATTCCCTTCATAATGTGTCTAACTTTCCAGGGAGAGTTGGGCAGCCTAGCCATTCTATATTTACATATACGGCCTTTCAAGCAGCTGATCAACAATGAAGAAAAAAATCAGAGTGCACAAAAGCTGCATTACTTTTCTATAAATATCTTCTCTGTTGTCATCAAAAACTATGAGCAATTTCTTCTGTGAGCACAAGAAACCTACCTATGCAATTCAGAAATTTAGTTTTCTTACATTTTTAATGCTAAGTTTAGGCTAATTCAGGCTATTGAATTATGAATTACCTTAGTGTTGAGTGTCATGAATTTCTTAGGAAGTTTTATGTTTTAGGCTCTGATCTGGTACCTTCCAGCCGCTCCTAATGTGTACAGTGAGAAGGGTTTGGAGAGGGAAGTGTTGTATTCTCTCTGTGTTGTAAACAAGAAGGTTGAAACAGAAAATAGATGAAATGGCTTGGCCATTTCAGTGTCACACATGGAACAAATAGAAGCACCAGTAACTGAAGACAGATCTCCAGTTCTAGACTAGACCATCTGTTTGCCTGCGTATTTCTTCTTTATGATTCTGTCTATGATCAGTTATTAAATTCATATATCAGTTTTTTTAAATGGAATGACACATTCCACTGTTCATGCAGTCCCTTTCCAATTTTATGATTTCCTTTGAGAAACAGAAATTTAACTTATTTACAGCGCAACTACAAACCTTCATGGGAAAGAATATAGTATTTATATCTAAATAGTATAATGGACATTAATTACCACTCTGCTTTCATTTGACTTTCTCTTTTGCTTGTAGGGCTGTTGACAATTGTTAGCAGTATTTCAGCATAAAATAAACAGTTGCATCTGATCAAAGAGACTTTTTGTCATTGAGAACAGCAAATTCTAATAAACAAATATAATTACAAATAAATTTACATATAAACTAATCATACAATATAGTAGAAGATTTTTAAAAATTTCTAAAACATTGATCATTTGTTTGTTCCCACCCTTAAGGGGTTAGGAGCACCTAAGATTCATAGATGCTCATGGCTGAAAGGAATTATAAAAGTCAGAGGGCCCACAAAAACTCACAAGGTCTTATTAGTAAATTACACACTTAGCATAGAATTTTAGTCCCTGACCTCATGTATTAGTGCATGGCAGTGGGTTTTGGATAAAGGGGTAAGGAAAAAGAGAGAGAGAGAGGAATAAAAGAGGGAGAAAGAAAGGAAGAAAGGAAGAGTGGAAGAAGAAAGGAAGGAGGAGAGGAGATCACCAGTCCTGGCTCCAGTGTTAATCCAGCTGATGGGATGTCCAGGGTCTGGACGTCTGGGGGCACCACCCAGGCTTGGCGGGGATGCCTTTTTAGAGACATCTTTTCCCTGCCTGGAGAAAGGTTTCTTGTTTTCTATACAAGCTGTTATCATGTGCAGTCTGCTCTTTTAGACCTGTCTGGAAATGGGTCTGAGGTCTTCAGGGCTCTTGTGTTATCCTTGATCCCCCCCACAGTCCGTGCCCACTTCTCAGCCTCATTCCTGAGCTTGCACTGGACTGTGTCGTGCTTATCTCCAGAAACAAGAACAAGGATGTTTGTCCTGGAGAAATGCTGCCTGCCTCCACATGGCCCCTTCTCCAGCCACATCTTGTTCTTTCCCACAACAATCCTTGGTTATTATCAGCAATCCTTGGTTGTTATTACCAACAGTCCATGGTTGGCTTCATATCCAAACAGCTATCGGAATTTGGGACATGCACATCAGCCTCTTATCTTCTGGGCTTCTACACCATTGCAGATTGTCTGCCTCCTTTTTCACATGATCTTTTTACATCCACACTGTTAAATAATGGGATCTTATTAGTTTCCTTGGGACATTTAGGCATAGAGAAGCTACTGTACCTTTCTTCTTTTATGTATTTACTTTAAATTGGTTTTTACCTGGCCTTGGTAGATGTAGAAGGAGAAGAAGTGCACTTACATTAAGAAAGGGGCTTGAGGATGGAAAAAATTTGTTTCTTTCCACAAAGAGGCTAGAGATCCTCTGTGGGCACTTTATTTTTTGCTCCATACAAGCTTACATGTTGATAAGAGCTTTGGGCACCCTCAGGATTAGGACTATGTCTATGTCTGGAAAACAGAAGTGTACACACATGAGACTTGAATAGTAGGATGGCATCTCATTAAATCCTGCATTTTTAATATAAATGTATTAACTGAATGGGGGAGAATAACAAAGTTACTGCTCAGTAAAGAATGTCAGATCATATATGCTGGTTGAGACTGTGTGAGTCTATGAAGATATCTAGTGGAAACTTCAGTGCAAAGGAAATTGTTAGCCCAGTGTGAGATGAACACCGTTGCCTACAGAATTAGGGTTTATATATAGCCAAGGAAAAGGTTTGCAGTAGTCATGTGCATTCTCAATTCTAAATTAATTCAGCAACTCCCAAGGAAATTACCTCCATACCATCATAGATGTGTAATTTAATATTTCTGCTTGTGTTCAGCAATATCAGGAACATATGGAGATGTTGGGAAGTAAAATGAGCAAGAAAAAACCAATGTTGTAATATTTGTAGTACAGTGTTATAAATCGTTGTTATTCCTTTCCTTTGGTTGCTCCATGGGGAAAACTGATGGTCTCATCTCTCAACTTCATTTAAGAATTATTTATGGGGAATGATTCATCCCACCTATTGTAGATGCCTGTTGCAGAATGGGATCATTCCCTCTCAGAGAGTTCCTCTCCCTCTCTTCAGTGGTGTCCTAGGGTGACGTTATGATGCTTGTATTCCCATTCATGTGTTCTGTTAATGTTGGATATTATGTTCTGTACCTTTAAGACCGGCTCTGAAGAGGGAAAGTTTTGTTTTGGTTTTCTTATCAGCCTGGCAGGACACAGAGACTGCAGCTTTTGCTTTTGCTGCTTTTGCTTTTTGCTTTTGCTCTCTCGCTCTTGCTTGCTTTGCTTCTGCTTGCTTTTGCTCTTTAGCTAGTTTAGCTAAACTGTCCAATTTCTTCCTGGACGGTTTCTCCTTTCCTTTTTCTGATCATTTCGAACCTGCTCCGGACTGGGACCTGAGAAACACCAAGATCCTGCACCTTCTGGCCTGCAGCAGCAGCCCCAGCGCCGGAGGGACTGAGAACAGAGTGACCACCCCCAGAGAGACTTTCCGAATTTGTCATCTTTTTTCAGAGTGGTGTCATCCGGTATTGTTCATTTTGTGTGCTGGGGGGTGCTGTGCCTGTTAAATAAACAGGTTCTTTCCACTCCTCTCCGAGAAATCCTTCCCGAACCGGTTGGGGGGAGGGGCTGTGTGGGTTTGCTTACTGGAGGAGCCCTAATTCGGAAATTCTCCTCCAAATTTGCCCTAAACCTCGACAAGTGGCTAGATAAAACTGAGATAACTGATTTCAGCTATATAGAGCTTTTTTTGATGGCAAGTTAGGCCACACAAATCCTGGCTTGGAAGGGATTTGTTTTTAATGGAACAATTACAGAAATAGACAAAAAATACTATAAATGAGGGCAAATTTGGATGTGAGAAGAACTTGGAAAGACTGGGATCAGTCATCTTAAATAGGAGATGAATTAGAGCAGGCATGATTAAACTAAACAAAAGAGAGGATGTTAAAAAAGTCAAGGAACTCCAAAGTAGTACTTATCTTCTGTTGTAATAAAACTACAAACACCTTGTGAAAAAAAAATGCAATGAGGCTTGCACAAACACAAAATATGTTATATAAATTCTAAATTCAGTAGTAGTTGGAAAGGGCTCAGGTCTTTTATTCCTATGAGTACAAGAAGTTATATTAAGTAGATTTTTACTTAGGTGAGAAAATAGGAACACTTAGAGTATAAGGGAGCCACATACCAATGAGCACTGGGAGGAACAGTTGTCTCTAAATGCCTGTGTCCATTCTTAGAACTATTGACATGTACTAGTATATTTTCTTGAAGTATCTGCCATTGCTAACTGTCAAAGGCTGGGTACAAGCTAAAACAGTGATTTGGTGTGGCAATTTTTGTATTTACATTCTTTGTTTCAAATGTGAATGTGTAAGATTAAAGGGAAAGCTAGTTCATTTCAGATGACGTGCAAATGGTTAGGTTTGGCATTAAATCCTCTTATGGTGTTAGAGGGTGCAGTTGTACCTGAACATCTATCCATAAAATGTGAAGTAGCTTTCTATAGATTGCAGTAGGAATGCATGAATCTTGCAAAACTCTGAAGTGCCAGTGAAAACTTACACTGAGTCTAATCAGATTCTGGCTTTGAAAACATCATCCTGTTGTTTTTACTCTTTCCTACTACCTTTCTTATCTATTAAAATCATGGTTATTAAAATCCAAATACATAACAAATTACAAAATCTCATATGAATGCCAATGTTTTAAAAAGAGGTCTTGTTGACATTTTACTTTTCTAATTTTGCATGTAAGAAAATGATCACATTCTTCCATTTTATATAAAGCAAAACTTCTGTGTCTAAAGCTCAAAACTGAATCTTTAAAACAGCATTACAGTTAATGCATAATTTAAGAAATTGGCTATGTAAATTTGAAGGTAGAGGATGCAGTGTGATAGGTCTACCAAGTGAAGTACTAATAGAAATCTATTATAGCTGTGTCTCTGTGCTTCAGCTAAGAGCTACTAATTCCAGCTGCTGTTAACACATGGCAGCATTAAGAACCTGAGCTCTGTGATGTTTACTCTTTCCTTAATGAAGCACAGTAACTGATATTAGTTTCCATTTTTTCCATTGGTTTTATTTTGTTCTTTAAGGAAATTGTGTTATGGTTTGAAAAGTATACCGTGTGTTGAATGTTGTCTTCCCTAGATCACATACATTATTATAAAAAAGAAGTTGTATTAGTTATAAATATTTGGTAACCTGTATACAAAGCAGATCTTAGAAGTCAGGCTTAATCAATTGTTGCTGTGCTAGTTGCTTTAGTGGCATTTTTACGAGTTTTCTTCTTCAAACTGTTCTTTTAGACTGCAGGCAAATCTGATTAAATTGCAATGTTGGTTCTGTGTTTATTCAACCACTAAGGAGCATCTGGTTAAAACATTTTATAACAATTCACAGTAGTAGACAAGTTTCTCCAAAGTATTTCAAAATTGAAATTGAAAATGTAAAAATGATCTCAGTAAAAACTACTTGATAAGAAGGTTACACAGTAATTTTCATGGTCTTTTAAACTGTAAGAAAAAGAATTCCCTGTAGTGAGTTATTTCTGAAGTGTGTTCTGCTGCTCAGCATGGAGGAAGTGGTGTTAATGTTCCATGGAGCAACGCTTACAGTTCCTGCAGACCTCAGGCCATGCCAGACCTGCCTTTTCTCTTGGGCTCCCTCCCAGTGTGTGAGCAGCAAGGAACTCCAGCAACAGGACAGGAAGGTTGTGCTTAGCCCAGCATCCTCAGTGGGTCCTTGAAACTCCCTCTTGAGACTTTTCCTGCAGTCCAAGTCAGAGCTGTGTGTGTATTCCTGTGTCACCTGCTGCACCTTCAGTGTAAGAACCACAGCTAGGATTTAATTTGAACATATCAGTGATGTGCAGTCAGTATCAGTCCCATGTGTATATATCCTCAGCATCCAGGATTGGCAAATAGGTTTTAATCTCTGTGACATGAGATCAGAAGCTACAAATCCTTCCCACATCTGATGCTATGAACTTGTCACTGCCAAGGACTGCATTGACACACTCATCTAAGACTCTGTGATTCATTTAGACTCTGGGATCTGTTCAAGTGGTCCCTTTTCCTGTGTTGCTTCTTTTGTAGGTCTTCATGTTACTGTGAAAATTCTGTTACTGGAAGCGTGATTTTCCTCATCATTATACTTCTTTTCTAGCTGAATTGTAGCATTCTGGAATACTGTTGTGTGGACAAAGTGAAAAGCTCTTCAGAATAGCTGTTCTTAAGGGATTAAATGATTATCATCTCTGTCACGTTTCTTTCATCTTATAATCAACCTCAAGATGGTACTGGATAACTCAGTTTGAAGTGATTAGATATTTGAATTAGAAGGTATTTGATCTCCTTTTTAACTGTGTTTAAACAGGTGTATTTCTTTCCATTAATGTTAATATACTTCTGGTTCCTTATAACTATAATATTCCCTTACTCGAATATTTGAGTGACATTTAGAGCATAAATCTGTCTAACAGTAACTGATAAGCTAGGGAAAAAATATCAAACTCTCTTATTTACATTGATACTAATAAATACAATAAAGAAATTACAAAATGTTTCTGTACCTTAGTTATAGAGAATGGAAACTTAACGTTTCAGAGAAGGCTTAATGGGAGACAGGACCTTTCAATTAAATAATCACTAGTTTTCAAAAGCTTTTATTACATTGTGATTATTTAATTGTTACTGTTTCTAACATGAATTGATTACAGGACAGTTTTTATTGATAAAACCAATATTTTAGTTAATATTGTACAGCTTCCATTTTGGTAATTTGTACAGTGTTGCTAAGATCCATATGTCCCTGAAGAAATTTTAATTTATATTCATTCTTTGCTGAATATGGTGTTTCTGGATTTTCAGTCCTTTTAAAAATTTAATCTTTGCACATGAGATGTGGCATAAGAAATGCAGTTTTTTATATAATCTTAAATGTATTACTGTCTAATAAAAATTAAATGGTATTATTAAAAATGCCTAACACATGCATTACTTTCTTGGTCTGTTAGGCATTTACAATTCTGTCTCACTGAAAATAAATTACACTTTGGTTCTCAAGCCTTTTAAGTGTTTTCAAAATTTTTACTATACTTCCTAATATTTTGAGCTTTTTCCTGAGGGTTTCTAAAATACATTGCCCTCATTTGTAGGATTTTTTTTTACAATTGGATTAATCATCACTGACCTGGAATATCCAGATTCATGTAAGACAGGCAGTGCCACGACATTTGGAAGAAAGAGTGAATTTTCTTATATTCGGATATTTTTATGTACTTTATTATTTTTGTGACTGAGTCATTTTCAGAATACATAGGGTAACACTTAAATGTGATTCTATTGTCCTTCAGTGGCTCCTATTACAGCAAGCAAAAACTTGCTGTATTTTTGTGAATTTGTTTCAAACTGATGTGTTGTTATTATTGCTAGAAAAGAGCTAGTTAGTGAGATTAAGATCCAAAAACGTGCATCTAGTACTCAATAGCAAGAGGTCATGCTTTGGATGTTAGGCACATATTCAACATTCAACTGTTTAAACTATTCTCTCTCAAATCTCTATCTACAGCACAAAATAAGTTTTGTCCTTAATGGAGCTGCAGGTTCTCAGTTGATCCTTAGGTATTCTGCTCCTGGATTATTCATTCAGACAGAGACATCAAACTTGGCCCAATATTTCATAGGAGCCGGTGCAGAAGGTGAAAGTAGATTTGAGGGGCTCATAGTCCCCTGAGCTGCAGAGGAAATATGCTGCTGTGTTCTGTACTCTTTTGAGTCTCCCAAGGGCTAATGGCTCTATGCCCAAGGTATTCAGCTGTAGTCCAGCTGAAAGGTGACAAAAGTATGTGCTACAGAGGCCAAATCATCAACAGTAAAGATGGGATAAATTCTTGTACCTGTTTCATTGTCAGAGATGTCCAGGATCAGTTCTAAGTTGCAGACTGACTTGTCTAAATGGGGTTGTGTAATATCATCCAGTTGGTACTGTGCCAGAAGCTCTTTGAAGTGTTTCTTCCAGCTACCAAGTGTAACTTATCTTTTCCTCAGTTTCTGCTTCCACTTTCTGCTTTTTATCTATGAGCTCAAGTACTGAGCAGTCTACATCGTGTTTTCAGTGGAGTTCATGACATCTTTCTAGTTCTTTCAGTATTTGTGTATTTTAAATAAATTTGAAGAAAAAGGGAACCACGAGGAACATTTTCCTACTGCTTCCACTTTCTGCTTTTTATCTATGAGCTCAAGTACTGAGCAGTCTACATCGTGTTTTCAGTGGAGTTCATGACATCTTTCTAGTTCTTTCAGTATTTGTGTATTTTAAATAAATTTGAAGAAAAAGGGAACCACGAGGAACATTTTCCTACTGCTCCTCACTGCTTATGACTGTCTTGAAATAAACTGTTTCAAAATGGTCAGCCTCTTTTACATGCTGTTCACAGTTCATTGGCTGTGTCAAATGTAGTAGAGAGGCTGAACAAAAAGGAGTGGGGAAGACTCCAGTGCTCATAATATGGATTGTCTAACAGTGACAGTAATGCCCTTTCTAGCCCATGTCCTGAAATAAATTCAGATCATGACAGGTGCTTGGTAGTACCCAGTTGAAAGTGTAGGCAACAAGAACATAATAATTGAGATCTAGAAAGAATATATTTTGAATGTGATGTTGGGTTCAGATGTGTGCTTATAGTGCTGTCTTAACTTGTGAAGCTCAAAGCATAAACTCTGCTGCAACATGGCAGCTGCACAGCAATGAGCAGATGTGCATTTGAAAGCAGAGAACCAAGCAGACTGTTCACAAAAGATAAACATTTAAGACAGTGAGAAAATTACAGTGTTCATCAAAGAGGACATGTGCCACTTCTTTCAAAGTTTGCACCATGGGTTTGCAGCCTTGGACAAATAGGAGAACTCAACTGACCACATCTCAGCCTATTCATGTGCCCATGACCTTCAATACTCAACTTTTGATCTTTTTATAAAAACAGGATCCTGTGTCACAGAGTATCTACTTTGTCCGTTCTAGAGCATTGTCTCAAAAATGACTTAGAGGAATGAGTCTTGTACCACTAGCAGGACTCTGTTCTTCTACAGAGCACACATTTTATTTGAATCTTTTCATATCTGATTCTACCTAGCTTGCAAGATCTGAGAGTGCAGCTTTAAATAGTAAGGCTAAACATGAAATATATATGTGTGTGTGGTTTTTTTTTTTTGCTAGAGTCTGCAAGTCAGCTAGAGAATAGTATTTTTTTCAGTACTAGAATAAAATATATTAAGATGTGAAGGAGGCAAAAGTTATACACCATCTAGCTACACTGAATTCAGCTGCTTGATGATGTTTAACTATTTGCATTTCTCCAGGGAACATGGGGAGATTGCAGGTGATCATCTGCTCAAACTGGAGCTTTAGGTGAGTACATGCCCTCCTCTGAATCTTCCAAAGCTGTGTGAGCAAGGTAAACAGCTGTCATACAGTGGACCCTGGGCTCAGCAAAGTGATGTCTAATGAGCAGACTTAAAGATCTGGCAGCACTGAAAAGCAAGGTTAGCATTTGCCTCTTTGAGTTTAAGGAAGTTTTAAACTTATTCTAAACTTCTAAATTGGAATTCCTTAAGTTCCCATTTAGACAGCACTTCAATGTGCTAATCTACTCATCTATTTTTGATTCGATTTTTTCATGTCTTTTCTTATAGGTATGTGCTCATTTATTTCCCAAGTTTTGTCTGTTGTATTTTATAGTTACTTGTTAAATGTAACCTCAAGCTTGACTGGAACTTTAATGCAACAGCAGTAGATGAATACTAATGATAAAAATAGTTAACTATGTAAACCATGAAGTAAAGCATTTCATGTTTTCAAATAAATCTATTCAGAAGAGATAAAAGGATAAAAAATATTAAATACTTTATCTAAAGATTTTATTTTTAAATTTCTTTTTTTCCCCTCATCAGGCAAGTTAGTACCATGGAACAAATAGCCAGTCTCTGAATCAGCCTCAGGGCTTTTACTGAGTAATTAAAAGCTCTGAAGTTAGTTAGACATCTAGTTCTCAGCAAGTATGATGGTTTTAAAGCAGTAGCACTTCCTGAAATGGGAAGAGTTGAGGAATTATATGTTCTTTTGACCTAAGTATAGTGATTAAGATTTATTTAAAAGTATTAGCTTGAATATTTGTACATTATAGGCTATATTAACTCATTTTTTCCTAAACATTTTTGGTTTATTCTTAATTTTATCTCTTCTTAACCTTTGTTTCTGGTTCTTGTTCAATAGCTCTTTGAAATTAAGTAATTACTCTGTGGACCCACACTATGGTCATGTCAGAAGGGCCTGATGGAAACAGGATTTTCTATTTCCAGATGATTTTTTGGCAGGTAAGGTTTCTGCATCACCTAGTATTTTAAGTACTCTTTTAAAAGAACAGGTACCAGGATTGAAGGCAGTATTCTAGTGTTGGTGTTACACAGGGCATTTTGCATCTGCAGAATAAATAACACTTCTACCTTATTTGTGTAACTAAAAATGAGTTCACTCTATGTCAACATAAGATTCTTATAAGCTCATGCCAGGTTTTTTCCCAGTAAGATTCCAGAGCTCTGTATGGTCACCTTTCTATGATAAACCTCCCATTTGGGACAGATTTCTTTTTCCCAGACTTCTAGTTTTGACTCTACAAGAAGTATTTTGTTTGAACAGGCAAGTTTAATGCACAATTCAGCCTATCGTATCCAAGTACCATGCCTTCCATGTTACATACTATTGCATCATTCTCTGACCAATCCATAACAAATATTTTTGTATAATATGATATACAAATGATATATGATATAACATTTTATCATTAAACAGTTATTATATTCTATATTACACATGAAATATTACCTAGTAAGAATTATGGAGTGTATTATAGATTATGTGGTACATAAAATTATATTATTAGATATTATTATAATGCATATATTATTAGATCTACTTAATTCCAAATCAGGGATTAAAATATTTATTAATGATATTGTTCCAACAATTGCTCATTAAATAAATCCACCAGAAGCACACATTTAGTGGTGGTTCCCAATGGCAATTCTTTCTTGAGCTCTGCAAGGCATTTCTTGTTTTGCTGATAAAACCTGGAGATCCTTGTGGATTTCAGTAGATCTGGTCCAAGGGTCAGAAGAGTAAGAACAAGTAGTAAACAAGTCTCATATTAGCAAGGGTCATTTATAAGGAATTCAGAAAATAGGACCAGTTAAGAAAGAATGAAAATTTAATTCTTAAGCTTAAAATTTGGCAGGTCTAGGATGTCCAAGACTATTTCCATTGTTCAGAGAGAAGAAAATCAGGGAAAGTACACCTCAATGGATAAGGTATATTGCAGGTAGAAAATAGGACATCAAGAACAAAGTGTATTACAGTTACTGAAAGCAGTAGACAGGCAGCACACTCATAAAAAAAGGAGGGCAGTATTTATTACAGAGAAGAAATACCTGAAGGTAGTATATATTGTTGATGGAGTTCTCCCCTCTGTTAGTAATTCATTTGTTGTCCACTTTTCAAAATAATTGCAAAAAATCTGAACAGCATTGAAGGTAAAGGGAAGTGCATTTCTATCTTAAAAGTAATATAATTCTGTGACAATTTAAATGCTTCCTGATGCTCTCCTACCTAGCTGAAACTTCTGACTGCCATTACTCTGATAGCAGGTGCTGTTTCAGGAAGCAAAACGAGGGAGATCTTCATAATTTTTCTGTGTTTACTAAATATCAGGAGGGATATTCTCAACATTTACGTTTTTAAAGAAGTGAAATTAATATATACATTAGTAACAAAGCATCTGTGAAGCTCTGCAGGAATCCCACCAACAGGGAAGCAAGCAGGATAAGTAGAAAGAACCAGCTGGTTAATCAGAAGAGAAGGCAGCTTGTTGAAGAATCTGTCACCTCAGAATCTTCAGTTGGTGGGTCATTTTGTCATTACCAGGGACTCCTTACAGTAAGTGTCATTTTTGCTCTCATTGCTCAATCAGGATGGCAGCTTTGGCTCTAAATGCAGTGAAAGTCTTGGCCCTAATTTAAATTATTCCCTGATCATTTATTTAGAAATATCAAATAAATGGAAAAGCAGATATGATCAATTTTAACTCTGGATGTAAACTTTATTCTTAAACCATCGAGATTATACATGTGGTCAATTTCTGCAGTCTCTAGCAATTGTTTTCAGGTTATTTGGTGGTGGTAGTTGTTTTCTGAATGGTTTTCATGAGTTTCTTAGAGTAATTCCAACTGAAATACAATATTTCAGGTCTGTGTCATCATTGTATAGTTTAATGTATATATTCAAGTGATGTTTCTGCTTACTCTGTGGAATTACATTGTAACAATATGGAGAAAAGGTTCTGTTCTTTTAATTGCTGTTTCCATAAGCAGTCTACATGTGAATTTTTTTTAAAAGGGGGGGGGCAGGTGGCTTTTTCCAGTTAATATTATTTATTTTAATGAAAAGACAATAAAACAGTCATCTCTGTCTCATGGCAGACAGACGACATGGTCTTCTACAGACCTTTTGGCATTATTCAAGTCACAAGGAATAAATTAAAAGAAGAACCAACAGTATGAGAGCCAAGTATCATATCTGTATTACTCTGAAGCTCAGTGCATCAAGGAGAGCTGAGAGAGTGTTGTAACAAGTGGCTCTAAAATAAAATGATTATTGAAGAAAAGGATGTCAGTACAAGGGTTAAATAGAATTTTCATTGAGTAGACAAACATGATTTGGAAAATTTTATCACTGGGCTGCATACAGTGAATGATAAAGTTTTAACAGGAAAGCTGGTTCCTTTGGAAATCGAACTTTCTGACTGAAGCAGAGGAAAGATAGTGTCAGAAATTGTGGAGAAGCTGTAAAGGAAAATTACTGAATCAAAGGTAAGTAGCATTTCTTCAGTACTTTGACTTCCTTGAAAATACAAGTTAGACCAAAATTTAACATAATTTGAAAGTGGTGAAACAGGCAGTAGGATTCTTAGGTCCTTTCTCCCTGTGAAGTCACCATGGGTTTTCTGAGTAGGCTGCTCCCTATGACATTCAATTTAGATTGCATTGAATTATACAATGAGAAAAGGTATTTTAATTTAAAACGGGCTTTGGATTATCATGGACAGATTAGAAGATTGAAAGGGTGGCATCATTATACTTGAAATTAGGCAAAAAAGAACTATGTCCAGAATCATACATAGAATGGTCAGGTTGAAAGGAACCTTGAAGATCATCTTGTTCTAACCCCTTGGACATGGACAGGGACATCTTCCACTAGCCAAGATTTCTCAGTGTCCCAGCCAACCATGCCTTGAACACATCCTGAGATGGAACATCCACAACTTCCCTGGGCAACCTGTTCCAGTGTCTCAGCACCCTCACAGCAAAGGATTTCTTCCATATATCTAACCTAAATTTCCCCTCTTTCAGTCTGAGCACATTACTCCCTGTCCTATCACTACGGTTTGTGACAAAGAGTTCACCTCTGACTTCCCTGTAGGCCCCTTCAGCCACTGGCAGGTTGCTCTGGGGTCTCCACACCACCTCTTCTCCAGCTTGAGCAGCCCCAACGTTCCCAGCCTGTCTTCATAGGGGAGATGCTCCAGTCCACTTCTCAGCTTCTCTGGACTTGATCCAACAGTTCCATGTCCTTCTTATTTGGGGGCACCAGAAGCAGAAACACTTGCAAAAAGGACTCCAGGCCTAAATCATCCATAGCATTTGAAATGTGGAAAATATTTAATGAGACAATAAATGTATTGTGAAAGCAACAAGGCAGTACTGCTGAATGGCTCACAGTACTCAAAAGCCGTTCAGGTACAATATAGCATGTTAATTCAGGAAACTGCACACCTTAGCAGTTTCCTGAAATAATTTAAAGAAAATGCACAACTTTTCTTTACTCACTGTATACACCTAAATAATGAGATAGCAGGGAACTTGATATATATAGATTTTGGAGAATTATGATAGAAATATTTATGAATACTTAATCTCATTTGCATTACCACAATAAATAGGGAGAAAACTCTGCTATTCATGGCATGTCCTAAAAGCAGGGAAATGTAAATTGCAGGGAAATCATGATTTGAAGACCCAGCATGTGTGCTTGGCATGCTTCTGTCTCTAAATCAGTAGGACTAGTATATAATATTGCTGAGCCTTTAAGTGTGGAAAAAAAATACGGATAATTAAGAAAATCACTTAGTTCATGGAATGCTGCAGAAATAATTTATTTATACATATAGTATATATCTTGTTATACCTTCCTCTGCTTAAAAAATAGTTCTTAAATAGCAAAGCTTAAAAGGCCAGGTATTATGCCTTGACACGTAGGCATTTGATAAATTACACTGTGTGTGGAAGGTAGGGGCCTCTGTAACTTGTTGTTTCTTATAATACCTCAGTTAATTAGAAACCAAAAGTTTTTAGAAACAAGCATTTGAAATCCTCCGACTTCAAACTCTATGACTTTTAAAGAGAAAGTAGTCATTTTGGATTTAGTTATGGTAACTTGTAATGCTGTTTTACCCAATTTAAATGTATCATTACCAGTTTTAAGTCATACATCAGACAAGAAATTATTTGGAAAGCCAAGAAGCCATTTTTAGGACTTTTGAAGAAATAGTCTTTTTGTTTGTTTGAGGTTTTTTTGAGTAGTAACCAAAATGAATCATTACTCACGTAGAAATGCTGTGAGAAAGAACCCTGACATTTTCATTCTCATTAGTATATCCCTTATGTTATATTTATCTTCCTGTATGTAATTTATGTGATATATATGACATTTTCTCCTCATGGGTCTCTATAAAAACTTCTACCTGCATAAAAGACATTAAATGACAACTTCCTTCCCAAGGTCAGCTTCTGTTTCTTAAAAGTCAAAGTGAGGACCATCCATCTTTAGTAGTAAAACTAATGATTGCTAAGAATGTTTGCATAGTGGAGAAATCTTAAGTTAATTTGAAGTTACCTTCTTCACTTGTAAATATCTGGTGTATGATCTGAGCACAGTTTAATTTATCTTGGCTCTTATTTGGCTTTAGAGACTTGTCCTACTGAGCATACCTGTTGAAAGCCAACTCAGAGGCAGTCTCTGCTGGCTCTGCACTGCGTTCACTGCTCTTCTTTTTAAGTAATAGAAAAGATTGCTTAATTCTCTGATTACCACTTAGGACAGATACTGAATTATCCAAATAAATACAGAGTAGAACTGCAATCTCTACTGTATATCTTGGCATGTTTTATACTGATATGGATTAATGCAAAAGTATTATTTATCAGATAAATACAGTATATTTCTAACTGCATGACTAAGAGATAGTGCCTATGAGAGAGTCTTTCCATGCAAAAAGAAAAAATATTATGGCCAAATTCTGTATTTATGCTTTTATTTCAGGAACTCGGAGATCTGACTATATGTAAATTGTTGTGGGGTTAGCTGGAAAAAAGCTGAAGTGACTGATGAATATATGCAGCTGTTTATAAAATAAAAGGCTAGGCTGTATTTGAATGTGCATTCCTTTCTAATAAGTACTAATAAACATAAAACTTCAAAAGGCAGCTTATATTAAACATCAGTCTTTTAGGTTATTCATTTACTCCATTTGGATTTATGGTTTAAATATTCCTGTCAGAAATAAAGTGCCATTTATCTAATCCAGTTTCCTATGAAAATACACTTAGGTGATTTTGGAAGACTTCAATTACCTAATTGTATAAGAGAATAATTTATATCTCACAGTCAGTAACTTGAGATGCTGATTATTAATCAATTTTCAGTGTAAGATCAGGCAACCTACCCGAGGCACTACATACCTTGAAATATCTCAGTATATTTTGCTAAGAGTGTCAAATGAATAGTGACCTGTGAATATGCTGTGACATAGTATTTTCATAATCACAGGGATGAATTTATCATTTGCTTGAGCTAAATGAAAATGAAAATTTAACACTCCAAGGCCATCTCGCTTTCACCTTACTTTTGGCAATATTCCAAAAATCCATGACTTTTAAATAAATGTAGCATTTCTTCAGATTACAGCAGCTAAGTACTTACCAGTTTATTTGTCATTTCCTTATCACCCAACATATTTTGCTAATCTGTGCTGAAAGGCTGTTCAGAAAGTGACTCTTAATTCAAAGAGTCAACCGACTCTTTGGCTTTCAGGGTGTTGAACAAACACCATGTAAAGTTAAGGGCCATTTTTCAAGAACAGCTTCCAAACATTAAACGTGTGTGTCCTGGTTTATTTATGGCTGTAACTCAGATATTTTGGGTGAAACCTTTGCCTTCTGAAAATTAATGGCAAAACTCCCATTAACTTCAGTTTAGCCAGGTTATCAGCATTAACTTCCAGAACACTCATGAAGTGATCTTCCAGTGCTAAATTCTGAGAATTCGTTGCAATATTTAAAAACCAAACTTTGCTATGTGGTTATTATGCAATCACTCAGGTATTTGAGTCTGTAATTTTTCTTTGAATGATCTGAATTACTTGTGAATAGCATAGATTATAACAATTTTTTTTGTTAAAAAGTTCTTCAGTGGTTGATCTTTAAACATAGATGAGTTTTATGCACTCTGACACGTAGAGTCACTGAGAAGGGCACTTCAGCTATAAAGAGCATCAAATCACTTACAGGTTCAAAACAAATAAGAGGTAGTACTTAATCATAGAGCAGATGTTCAGGCCATGGGCTTCACTACAGTTCAAAAAGCTGTTAGACAAATTAATGCAATAAATATATATCATAATGACCTGCAGACATACATGTGTGGTTTAGAGACTCCTGAATGTACCAAGGGAAGGTAAATAAAGGAATTATCACTTCCTAGGCCCCTTGGTAAGTTACCTTAATAGGCCATCAACCTCTTTTTTTAAAAAAACCTCTTATTTTAGTTCAGAGTTTTTCTAGCTTTGGCTTCAATTTGCACCTATCTGTATGTCATTCCTTGTAAGGATAAAAAGATATTTAGTATCCAAAATACATTTCCTAAAGAGATACTTATAGTCTTGATTTGAATGGATCAGTCCTTCAATCTCTTCAACCTCTCCTTTTTTTTCCCCACAGAGTATTTTAACTAGGCATGTTTTTTGGAAGTTGAAGAGTTGAAGAGTTACTGCTAATTTTTTTTCTCAATTCTTCTAAGTTCCTCAGTGTCCTTCTTGAAGTACAAGCACCAGAAAATAGACACCGTAATTCCTTCCTAATTTTCCTAACACTGTATTCTGAAATAAAATCACTCTTGCATTAGATTTAGATATTATCCTGCTTATACATTCAAGGATTGTATTCACAGTCTTAGGTAAAGCATCAGAGTAGATGATCTTCATTTGATTACTTTCTATGACTCCTCAGCCTTTTCAGTTCCTGCTTCCAGGACAGCATCTCCATCTTGTAATTATGAGCTGCATTCATCCTTCACTGGTGAATAAGCTTATATTTCTTTGTATTATGATATGTGGTATTTTAAGGATCCTTTTGATCAAGAACTGTGTGACTGGTCTATCTCCAGCTATCATGTTTTCCCTAAAGACTTGGTTAAGGGTGGCCACATCTCAAACTTGTCCTTACCTGAAAAGCGCTAGAATGTTGTCATGTTTTAGTCTTACACCAGAGCCAACAATGAGCTGAAGGAATTTAATTTCAATATTTCTGTGATGCCAGACTGCCATTCCATGTTTATGGCCATGTAAAGTCATTCACTGCACCACGAGGTGTGAACTTTGTCTGATCAAGTCTACTTTACAAGAGGTTAATAGTCATTGATAGTGAAATTAAGCACTAGCAGAGATTGTTTATTGCAAACAGATGAGAAGAATCTTACCAAACAATGTTAAAATTTCCAAAAAGGTGGGAAGTTGATCGTTTGAGGGATTTTTAAATAAATGAAGATTAATAATATTTATTGAAGGAGAAAATAATGAAATTTTAATCTAAGTAGGACTTCTTCGGGGAAAAGGGAAGGACATGGTGCAAACTTAATTTCTGCATTTTGGGCTGTTGTGTATAGATTGTTTCCTTTAAATGTTAGTAGGTTTTTCTCAATGGTGTTTTTGGAGTTAAACAGGACATCCTATCCCTTTGTGTAAGGCTTTGTTGAAAACTGAATTACCAAACTACTTCTTCAGTATTGAATTTCTTTGAAATTTCCAGAGCATCCAAAGGATAATAGAATGTGCTTCTGCTAAAGAGCATGGATCATTCTGGAATTTTCAGTTTTGTCTGTGTAGAAGTTACATCCCATTTTGCATGCTGCAAGATGGCAGGAATACTACCATTCAATGCTAAGGTGATTGAAAAGTTTGCAGCACTGTAATTCTAGCAATGTTTGTGTCATCTGTAATAGTTGACAGTAATAATAATCCATTTCAAATTAAATTATGACTAAAACCTAATTATTAATTAAATCAATTGAATTATTAAATAGATTATTATTAATAATTAATTGAATTATTATGAATAAAGCTATGGTCAGGACATTGGTATAAACCAATGAAATATTTTTGTAAATGATGAATGAATGTTGAGATCCAACAATTAATCCATTTTTAAAATTATTTAACTTTTCTATAAATGTATTTCTAGTAGAAAAGCTATGGAGAACTAAGACAAATACTTTACAGAATACCATTAATACCATTTTGCCAGCCTAATTTATCACTATATCAAATAATATTGCCAGGTGTATTTAATAAAACTTAGTCCTGTGTGCTAATGTCATTAATTGAATTGCTGTCTTCTACCAGCTTCTCTCTCAGAAATAAATATTAACAGCTTTTACTCTTCAGAGACCTTTTTGACTATTGGAATATTCACTTTAGCATATAATAACATACAAATTAGCTTATTTTTCTTACAGTCACAAGGAATAGGTCTTCTGTTAACATAATCTTTGTTTCAACATAAGCTTGCAGCATGTGGAAGGTCATGGGGCACTTGGGGAAATTTTAAATGTCAGCTTGACCTATCTTAAGGCCTAGAGGTCTTGGTTTGCATGCTGTACTATGAAAGTCTGAGGGTCTCTGCCACAGGTGATTGAATTTGGGGAATTAGGCATGAGGTGTAGGATCTAAATTAGTGCTAGAAGTGCTAAATTTGCACAGGTTATACTGTAATTAATTTTTACCTCCTGTTAAATATTTGTCATGATACTTCTTTTTAAAAAACTGACTCCTCATATAGATGCACTACACAAAAAACTTTTTTTACTTCATTATTTCTTTGTACAGAATTCAAATTTTAGGACTCTTGAGCTCTTCAAAAACAATATTGGTGTTGGATATCTACAGTTAAGTATGTCTGTTTTGCATAGTCCTTTGGGTTTTAAATACCAAATCTCTTCCCTTACAGAGAAATCCATCAGGATTCTGATGGCTACATCAGCTTCAAAGAGTTTGAATCTGCAATGAAGTATGGACAAGATGAAGTATCACCAGTGTACTTTGCCTAAGGAATATTTTCTGGTAAAAAGACAAAGTGAAAACTTCAGATCTCAAGATATTTAAAAATCAATGAAACTTCATTTGTTTCAGCCAGCATTTTAAGAACTTTGACTGTAAGTGTAGCTCTGAAGAGCAGCCTTTGAAGATTTACTGTTGACAAGTTGGGTGTATTAATTTACATGTGTATATGTGTGTAGAATGCTTAAAATTTTTGAAATCTCAATTGATTCACAATCACACTACTTAGGAACTGGAACTCTGTACTTTTTCTTTTTGACTTAACAGACAAAAAAAGAGCAATTATAATTTCCAGTTACTGTGAAATTTACTTGCTCACTCAATAGAGCAAAATATCTCACATATATAGAAACATGTATACTGAATTTATGGTAGAAAATGCCTGTTAGTTTTGAGGTTTTCTATCAGTAGTATATCTGTCCCCCCTTTAATGTTTTACATACATATATATATTGTTCTTTTTTATATATTACATATTGTTTTTAATTTAACATTTATTAGTTAATTAGCTACATGATTTAGTTTTGAACAATTACCAAGAACTGTGTATGTAAGGAAGCAAGCATAAATACTTAGCTTTTTTTTAGTTTTCTAATAGATTTTAAAATAATTTTTTTAAGCATGGACCTCAGTCTTGCAGGCTGAAAATTCTGTGTATTCAAAACTCCAGCTGACTTTTAGGGAAGAATTTGGAGATATACAAATGATTGTACTCTAGCAAGGTGACAGAATTTCCCAATAGTTGAGGGACAGTGTAAGGTAGAAGCTTTCATTGGATATGAAGTTGTATTTGCTGCCACCCCCCCCCCCAGTCTCTTCTTTCCATTCTTACCTGCTGTAACTTTATATACATCCATCCAAGCTGTGCTATAATGAGAGAAATCTTTTTTATTCTATTTATTTTATCTGTGATTGCTTCCTACTATTGTCTCATGTTCATATTAATAGTAACAGATAATAGGGATTTTATTATGGGCACTGTCTCTGATCATATGCCCAATGCCATGGCTTCATTTCTGTTTACCTGACAGTAATTAAGTTGCTTATGGTAGAGATTTTTTTTAACTGCCCATAAGCAATCCTCTCTTCAAGAGAGCCTAGAGTCTGTAGCATATACTTAATACTGCTGAAAATAAATAGCAAAATAATAATAATGATCAGTAAGAGAAAGAGAGTACCAATTTTACTCTTAAGTGAGTCTCCAATTTTTTTCAAATTTCAGTGAGGCATTCCAGAGTACAATTTACAGGTGAAGTATTTATAAAATTATATCTATGTTTTCTGTTCCTGTAATGTATGTTTCTCTCTAGGCACAATGAAACTGGAATCTTTCTTTTTTATAATTCCAAGGCAGGTAATATGTAAATAATGAGAGGAAGTTGGAAACACTGACTGTATCAGCAGATATACCTGATTCTGTATATAAAAACCAGGTACCTGCTAGATGAAATGAGCTGTAACTCAAATATTCTTTATGTGCTAATCAGTGGGAGCAAACTGGTGTTACCTTTGAAAGGTGGTGGTAAGACATGCTAATAGATTGGAGCTTTGCCTTAGAAATGCCATTTCCCAATAGGTGAATGTTTTCATAAAAGAATCGTCACCATAGATGTTAATTAGCAATATCATCACATGCTCTTCTGAGATGCAGGAGATTGAATTATTATCCCACAGGGATAGTTGCTATAGGTCTATGTGCAGTCATGAGAAAATGTATGACAGTTTGCTGTGTTATTACTTAGACTGGATGTTTTTGTTCAGTAGGCCTCAGTTTTTTGGTGCCCAGACCCTGTACCCGTCCTAAACACTAAATCCATGCAGTATTATTTTATTTTGATTTTTTAAATAATTATTTTTTATTTTACTTATTTAAAAATAATTATTTAGTTCATAAGGAGCAGTTAAAATGCTATGGCCTCCTGTTTATATTTCTCCTATACTTGTGATTTGTTGTCTAAATAGCTGACAATGTATGTGCTCTATTGTACATGCACAATGTTCTGTTAAATATTTTACCAAACAGAAAGATCTTTGTATGCCTTTAATAGTGAGAAATGTATATATCTTGTATATATGGCAAGGAACTCTAGAGAGGAAAGTGGTCTTATCTCCTTTATTTCCATATGTTCTCAATCTCATTTTCTCAAGGACTTGAAAAGGTGCTATGGATTTGAATTGCTGAGTCAACATAAACCCCAGGAGAGGCCAATGACATTTTTTTACCATGTTGGAATTTTTTTAGAAAAGAGCAGATCTCTATTAAAGGATAAGTACTCTCATTTCTCTTCCCCTGGGGACTGACAGAAAGGAACTGCTGATGACCACAGTGAAGTGGAACTGAGTAGGCCATGGTGACACTCTTCCTTTTGAATACTAGAATGGAAATTAATTACTAGCTACTGCTTGTCTGGATTTTGGCTAGCAAACTGCAGAAACACTTCAGCCTTGGCTAAAACTAGATAAAATTAGGAATGACATTTATTAGGTGATGGCCTATTCTTCCTAATGGTTTGGGAAAGAAACAAAAGCAACAGCTACAGAGCTGTTGGGTGAAAGAGCCTACATGCTCCTCAATTTTTGTTTTTTGCTGCTGCTGTTAGGGTTCAGAGTCAAATGTCAAAGTGGAAGGATTGGCAGAACTAAGAGCTATGATCAACCTTAACCAACAAGCTGAAACTCTGACAAATCATTTTAACAAGAGTGATACAAAATAAGACTATTCACTCATTAGCAGGTTACATTCTTATCTGCAACATTTCCAAGAGTGTAAGGACATCAGTGATGAAAGTGATATGGTCTGAAATAATAAAATTTTTTGTTTGATTGCTGCCATCTTTGCCCCTGGGAGCCATAATTGTCTGAACCTCCAGAACTGGAAAAAAATGAGTTGCAGTAGCTAAAGAGCCATTGCTCTCTAACAAATAGTTATTCACGTACTTTATGGAACAGGGGATGTTCAGGATTTGCTTTCTTAATACATAAACTTTTCCTTGTTTTCTGACACCTCATTTACTTAACAAACAGGATTTCCTTGTTAAAAGTATCCTTTTAAAAATATATGCTTTCCATGTAATCTTCTCTGATCATCTGTTTAAATTATTTTCAAATGGATCCTTCATATGCTTAGCCAATTGCCATAATTTTATAGTAAATTGATCATATAACCATAAAATGTTATCAAAGTATATTTGTTTTGCTCCCCTGGGGCTTCTGCAGTTCCCTATAGCTGTTAAAATCTACTAATCTGTAATTTCCTGTCAAAGGATTTGGATGGTTTAGACTTTTTACCATGGTCTGTGCAGACAGCAAAAAGGGAGTCCTGTTTTAAACTGAAAGAGGGTAGGTTTAGTTTGGACAAAGTGTTCAGAGAAGCTGCGAATGCTCCATCACTGGAAGCATTCAAGATCAGGCTGGATGGGACTTTGAGTGACCTGATCTTGTGAAAGATGGCTCTGCTTATGGCAGGGGGATGACCTTTAAATATTCTTCCCAACCAATCCCATTCTATGTTTTTATTATTTTATTTATTGAATTAACAATTGTAAAACTAGGGTCCTTGGGCAACATGACATTCCTGATGGCCTGGCCAGTGTAATACACTGAAATCTGGGAGAGTTTTCACTGAAAAATAGTTCAGACAATTAAGTCAAATATCAAGACTGGCCACACATTAATTTTTTTTTTTTTACTTTTTCCCCTTGCCAAATAATATTTCATCCATTTATTCATTAATCAGAAGAATAAAAATAAATTAATATGTGCAGTACATCATAGAATAGGCAGTATTTCCCTATAAGGTTACCAAAATAAAACTTTGTGTAAAGATAGTACATTAAGTTTGTGGCAGTGTTACTGTGTCTTCTATCTTTAATCAGCTGTGTGGGTGGTGGCTGACTAGTCAGAGTAACTAGCTGACACACCAAATGTCACAGTTCAAAGAAAAGCTTTGGCATGACTCTCATTTACTACAGTATATCAGCTTTACACTTCTCTGGCAATGAAATGCCATCTTAAAATCAGGATGAATTACAACTGCACTCTGCATTCCTGCTTTGATTCCTTAACACTGTTCTTTGGGAAGGCTGCCCAAACGTAAAAAAAGAGTCAGGCCTGTTTGTTTAACATTTTGCATAGAGATTTCCAGTAACAATCTGAGAAGATACATTGTACCATTGTCTAAAAGAAATAGTAGTAACAATTGGGGGTTTTAATCATAGTTATTTAAGTATCCATATTTGAGCCTCTTATTTGCAAGAGCTAAAAAATTAGTGATGACTTTTAAAAGAGCGTAGAGGTTGCACATGCATTAACATTTTGTCTCAAAGCAGTGCAGTTCTGAAGGGAATCTCTGATCTTTACCACTTTCTGTGTGTTGGTTTGCAGAGTCATTCTGGTCCTGCAAATCAAGATTCATTCTGGAGAAGAATAAACTGGAGGACCATTCTGGGCTCACATGAAACATGCAGAAATGCCCAATGGAGACATGAGTCTGAATAATGACTACTTTGCACCACCAGGAAGTTCTCCAAGCCTTCCTGCATATGTCAAGCAGTCCAGCTGACCATCAGCAACAAGGCATCCCATTCTCCATGTCTGGTTTTTCAATTGAGAGAAAAGCCAGTGTCACTGCTCTCAGTGGATTTGTTTCTATGGCTCAAGGCCTTTCTTAGTCCTTTCAATGGAACCTTTGGATATTGAGCAAAGTCAGAGTGGGGACAGAGTTTGCCAATCTGTTCCAGTGTCTCACCACTCTCACAGTAAAGACTTCTCCTAATATCTAATCTAAACCTACTTTCTTTCAATTTGAGAACATTTCCCCTTGTCTTGTCACTACATTCTCTCATAAAAAGTCTCTCTCCAGCTTTCTTGTAGGATCCCCTCAGGTTCTGGAAGGCAGCAATTAGGGCTCCCAAAGCTTTTTCTTTTCCAGACTGAGCAAACCTAATTCCCTCAGCCTCTCCTACTAAATTACTAGTTGTGCACTGAAGTATTTACTAATGTAGAGTTAGTCAGGGAGTCTGATGTTTAAACTTGCTTTGATACCCATGCTGTGGAGAACATCTTGGCCTTAGTCAAATGATGTCTCTGACTGACACCAGGGAGGAGTATTTCTTTGTGTGCTCCAGTCAAGTTTGCACTTGTTTATAAAATTCTTTTAAAGAGTCATTCTAATTTATATAATTTTAATTTACCATTGGCTTTACTATGTGCAGCAAGAAGTTGAATAATGTGGACAAAGAGGCCCTACAAACTAGCTATGAAAATTAAGACACCTACAATGGTACATCTTAGAATGAGTTGCTGTGTTAAAAGATCTGAGATATGTCTCCTGAGAAAAGCCTAGTAGCTGCAGAATATTCATGCTAGAAATGAAAAAAACTTTTAAATACTTAATCCTTCTTGGAGAAGAAAGCTGTGATAGATGTTAAATAATTGTGAAATATTCAGTGGCATATTGAAATGTAGCAGATGCTATGGAATCATGTTATAGTCAAACATTGTACTTATTTTGTAAGTGTCATATATTTGTTAGCATTCCTATTCTGGCTAAGGGCAATCTTGAGAGTTAGTAATATGAAATCTAATGATAAAAGAGTACAAATAACAAGTCATTTGTAGTTCTGCTCACCCACTCTGTTGGGAAGGCAGCATACAGACATATATATCTGTCTCAAAAAGCCTCAGAAGTTGAATTACATGACATTCTGACTTTTAACAGTACTGTCATGGAAGAGAAAAGCCCAATTCCAATACTGACATCTTGTGCCAAAAGCAAGCAGCCCTGAGGTAGGACCACAAGTATCCTAGATTTTTCAAGCCCTCATTTGGAGGGCAGGTAAGCCTGACCTGATAAACTAGCATGTATATTAGGAACATGTTTTTAGATTTCTTTTTATTTCTGAGAAAGTATTAGTCTGAATCAATACATTTATTAAATGTTTTGGGAGGGAAGGTGTTATTTGGTTTTTTCATAGTTAGCTTTGTGAAATGGACACTTTTTATTGGATATTGTAATAATACCGTGAAGTCAGACCTGCAGGGAAAATGACAGAACTGTACAAATGATGGAGCCCAAAAAACCTTTCTGGACAGAGACAAAATTTCACCATATGAAAGTTCAAAAGCAGAGTCCTGAACTTTAAGATAAATTCAAGAAAATTGTAACTGTACTGAGACAGATCTAGGATTCACTTCTTCCTAATGCAGTTGTAGCAGTGGTGATGTAGCAATAGGGCTGTAGAAGAATGATGCCTCCCTAAAATGCTCTGTGTGTCCAGCAGCCAGAGGTTCACATCTCCCCTCCATCATGTACTGTACTATGGATGTGATTCTGTTCTCAATCACAGTTGCTCCACTCTATGTGGCTTTTTTTCAGTCCTGGTTTTTTTCAGTCTTTTTGAGATGATCAGAACTATGCTCACTACTGAGGTTGTGGAAAAAACTGTGGCTTTATAGTGCTGCATAATATTGTTTCTCATTTTATGTTCTATAGCTTTCATATTAGGAATTTAAGATTCTTTATTGAAATGGATGTAGAGTTAATTCAGAAATGTTAGGAAGCAGTTAGATTTCTCTTTATTTTTGCCATGATCTTCATTCATAGATGATATATAATTGTACTATCATAAAAAATACATACATATATATGATGTGCATCATAAATAAGAAATAAAAATTAGAAGTCAGACTATTTATAATACTTAAGCACCAAGGCAAATATGAAGGGAGCTCTTTTAATCTGCAAAATGATTGAGGCAGCTAAGTGCTAGCTTGTACTGAAATCTAATTGTACATCACTATGAAAACCCTGCAGGAATTAGCCTGCAGTTTTAGGGCTATTTTAAAAATTAGACACCTTATGTGAATAAATAGAAAAAGGAAGAATTTTGAAAGTGAGACACCTGTCATAGACAACCACAGTCACAGAGATTTCTGAGAACATGAGGCAGATCCTTGGACTGGTACTTGACCACTGGTGGATTTACAGACTATAGAGCAATATAAGGCAGAATGCTGCCTAGAAACAAGGTTTGAGGTCTATGCTCTGCTTGGTGACACAGCTGTGCTGCTCTGAGTGGGAGGAGTCCTCCCAGCATCTGCTGAGGACCTCTGCACTGGAGTCCTGCGCTCCACCTGCCCTGTTAGGCAAGGGGTGTTCGGATCTCCGTGCTGTGCCACTACCTGTGTGTGTTATGATCAGACAGATCTGCTTCATAGAGAGGTTTGCTCTGTTCACAGTCATCCATGAGAGCAGCTGCAGATTTCTAAACTTAGCAAATCACCAACATTTACTGGGCCTTAAGAAAAGTGAGTCATACAGATTTATTAAAAAATCATTTAATACTGAAACTTATTGGGTGGTTTGACAAAGACTGGTCAGAAGCTATGTTAACATTGTTGCTATCATTATAATGTTTTTCTCCTAATTATGAAAACTGTCATGATCTACAAGTTGGGATGATGTGTTTAAATTCAGATCAGGAAAAGACCAGTTTTTAGACATACAGAATGGAAAGCTGTAAGTCAGGGGTGAGAAATCATTTTGGATCTCTACCTGAGAGCTCGTCATGGCAAAAAGAACAGTAGAATCACAAGAAAAAAATATATTTGTAACTCTCTGATTTGTACCAGTTCTCCACTGCAGTGATTCATCATTGCAGTTCTTTGTTCTCTATGGCAGTTCTCTACCTATAATATGGAACAAAAAAAATTTAGAAAGGGTCTACACAGGGCAAGGGACATAAAGAAATTCAGGCACCTTTGTCCTCCTGAAATAATATGAACTTCAGAAATGCCCAATGGGTCAGGTCTGTGGTCCATTAAGTTCAATAGCCTGCCTCCAACAGTGCCCAGGGGAAACACTATTTGGAAAGGGCACAGAAGCCACGGTGATGCCTGCAGTTCAGTCCCCTCATACTCCTTCAGCATCCACAGACACCAGACTAAGAAAGATGGAGGGCACTCTGCTAGTCTTAAAGACTTATGAGGCAAAACCCCCAAATATTTACTTTTACCAGAACTGCTAAACACAGGCCAAGCTAAACTTGAAATGGCTGGGACCCTTCCAATCATAGTTGAAAAAACAAAAGCTGGACTCTGTCATAACAAAATGTAAACAGTCAGAGACTTTCAAAGTATATTTATGATCTTTTATATAGATATATTGTTCAGTATTCTTTTACAGCATGCTCTTTCTCCTAGGAAGCATATAAATGAGATTATATTTTAGCTGCTAATTAATAGCATTCCACAGCCTTCTGACAACAGAGGAGATTCTTCAGTGTCAGCTTTGCTCTCCCTTGCACCTACTTTCTTTGAAATAACTTTTGTCATGCTTTCAGCAAGACAATAGCTCTTAACAGGGGCCTTGGTATCAAAGATGTAAAGATTCAAAGATGGACTTGCACACAGAAATCCTTCAGTTATATTTTACTTCAAAACTTCTATCTGTTTGGGCTAAAGATGAGAAAGTTATTTCTCTCAATGACATTCCATTGTATTTCACAAAGATGTTCCCAATGCTGTTTGCATATTGCATCAAATGTGGTATAAATAATGAGCTGTCCACTTGATTATTTGCAGGCCTTCTGCAAATAATCTGCAAACAAACACAATCATTAAAAAGTAACATAATAATAATAAATGTTAAACATATATACATCTTTTAGAAAACTGTTTGGGAAAGATTCTTCATAAATTTCTAAATGAAGGTATACTAAATTGCTTTTATACTGTAATTTCAAAATCGAATGCCATTTAGTGTGGGATCAAATCCCTCACAGAGGCTGTCATATCAGACCAAAACTCATAGTTGGACTTGGTGATCTTAAAGGTCTTTTCCAAAGTAAATGGTCCCATGATTCTATTATTATTACAGCAGACTCATAATTCCAAGTTTGTTTACCAAGGTCTGATTTTTAAAAATATGTTGATTGACATAAGGATAGTACCATCCTGTGATTTCTGACTGGGTATGGTACTCTCTCATACATTATCTGAATTTCTTATTTATATTTGGTCCTTTTTATGTCATTCTTGTACTGTAAAGGGATGTTAGAATGAGTGTTAGTGTGCTTTATACTCCATTTATATTCCTAAAGTGGTGTAAAATGAAAAATGAAGAACATAAGCAAGGTTATTTTATGTAACTTTGTATGTGCTTAAAGTTGTGGGCTTCTCAGTGAGATTGTACAGAGTATCTCAGATTCCAGGAAATATTACATCTTCCCAAGTGAATGGCAATAATTGAAGTACCTATCTTCCATCTCTCACTTTAGAGGCTTTCTTCACTCCCTCTGTTACACAATCGTTATGGATGTGACATCCAGTTATTACATGAAAAAGTAGAGATTTCCAGGAGATAAAATCTCAATTAATACAAGGACCCTTTGAGCCTACATTGCTGGGAAGTCTAGCTAAAAATTCTTCTAAGGGAGAATCTGAAGCCAAGACAAATGTTCAACAGATTGCATTTCAGTGTTTTCCAGGGAGAGCCTGAGTCTTCATACTCTTACATGAATGACTTCAAATTAATTTCTACTTTCTTTTCTATTTACTTTTCAATAGCATGAATTTAGTTTACATTATTTTAAACAAGATTTAGACATTTGTTGATCAAATTGTTATATAAAAACAGGAGGTTCAAACATATTACTGTCTTTGACAGTCCTGCTGATTGTATAGCAGAAATGCTGATAGAGACTTACTATTCTTCTGCTTTGAAGAACAGACCTGAGAAGGACCCAGAAATAAAAGTAGACCAAGCCTGTCAGTGTCACATCAGGCTGACCAGAGCATCTCAGGACAATTGAGAAACCTTGGAATATAACACTAGAAATGTATTTCAAGTATTGAGAGAGATATACAAACAAATTAATTTGTAGGTTTCACACAAAAGAAGTCATAGTAACATAAAACTATTTTGGCTTTAGACATGATTGTAACAGTAATATAATTTGTGTCTTCTGATTTGCATTCTATTTCACCCAGTGTAAATCCAGCACTGGCAGGATTACATAGGCACTAGTAAGGTAAATGTGGAATTCTTAAAAGAATGAAACTTAGAGCCATGTCTCACTGAAGTTACATACAACACATTTCTGAAGACCTGAGGGCTTGACTGGGACAAAAAGATTCACATGAGCTAATTTATATCAGTGAAAAGTAGCTGAAACTAAGATGCTTTCAAATATCTGAGCTAATTATTCTCTTGCTAACTGTGGATGTCTCTGTGTTGTGCTCCACAGCAGACAAATACCCCTGCACATTTTTCAATATCTCATCCATAGCCAGCAGAATCAGAGGTGTCAGAGAAGGTTTTCTTTTGTCAGCCTAATCTTGAATGTTGATGATATGTATGAAAACAATAATCTAGTTACATGTCAACTGTTGGAAGCTTTGTTGGAAGATTTGCAACTACACAAAACATCTTTTTACTTACAATTTATATTTCATTCAAAAACCATTTCTGCCCAATAAACAAGAAATACCATAATGCCATTTTGTAGTCACTTTTCAGAACACAACAGTTAATCTAACTCTACAGTTACACTCTTACTGTATATTAGAAAATATAAGTGATCTTCAGTTACCTGCAATATAGGGCTAGGGTTATCTGAAACTTGGCATTTTTATGCCTTTTAAAGCTGTCATGCTGCAAACTGCATGCAATCCAGTAAAAAATCTGTTTCCTTTCCTTTAAATACAGTTGATCACTATTTCAGGGATATTTACCACATCAGCAGCTATCCTTGTGCAGGATCCTTGTAGGCAAAGTACCCTGCAACCATGTGTAAGAGGGTCTCTGCCTCTCAGAATAGGGTACACAGGTTCATCTTTCCCGCTGGTGAGGTAAAACACTTACTCCACTGTTTTATGACTGATTTTACTTATCTCCAGCTATGCAAATGCCACATTTTTGCATGTTTTGCAAAACCTGTTAACACCCCTTCCTGAATCAATCAACAGCAAACCTGAATATTTCACCTCTGTGAAATAGTCTCTGTTATTATCATAAAAATCACATGGGCAACAGTAGGCTGGCAATCTATGTTTGATGTTTCTCCTCCCTGCAGCAGATAATATATGTGCATAATTGCTCAAGTGCCATCTGCTTGCAACTTAAGATGTGTTGCTCATTGATAATGAAAGCACTGATTTGGTCCCCACACATAAAATGGAAGTCTGTTTAACACAAGTATGCATGATTTTGTAGGACCCTGATAAAAAAAAAGAGCAATGCCTTGTCAAAACCTTTTAAGAAATGTGTATTTAATAATAGTTTTTCTAAGTACACTGAAAAAATATGGCTGAAAGAGACCTGGTTGTTTTGGAATTGAAAAGTTTAATTGTTGCTATGAGCATGAAGTGGCAGCATGAAGCTCTCAGCCCATTTAATCACACTATAGGGCTTCCCTAGCACAGAGGAAAGGAGAGGAAAGAGTGAGATTAAAAGGTGGTTGGGGCTCAGGTCAGAGTGCACTGCAGTAAATGGCAAAACTCTCTTTGACACCTGTGTGTATGCCACTGCCCTTGTCTGCTCAAAATGTGGGGTGGTGTCAGAGCAATTGGGGAAAAAACCCAGGAAGAAGTGACAACTGAGCAAAAATATTATTCAAATGCACGAAAGACTTGCAGATATGAGAAAAACCCCAAAATAATCCTTTTTTTCATGTCCATTGATAGTGCAGAAAGTAATGGGATTAAACTGTGGCAAGTGAGATTTACTTTAAAGCAGGGGAAACTTTAATGAACGGGGAGTGAGTGGCAGGGATCTCTTGCCTGAAGCAGTTGTCAAGTGCCCATTAACAGGGAGCTCTAGAAGAGGGTGAACACATACCTGCCAAGATAAGCTTAGCCCATTCTGCCATGGGGCAGGGAGATGAAAGAGTGACCTCTGAGATCCTTCCAACCCCTGCTGTGGTCCTCTGTGTTCTGCATGGAGACTCCTCATCTCTCAGCCTTTGTAGCAACATTTGTGCATAACTTGTCATTTCAAGGAGCAATGCCCTTAACAGTTCTTCCCTTTGAGATGAGAAAAAGGTGAAGCATTATGTATTTGAGTTTTTTATATTTGCTTGTCTATCCGATATTAATTTTAAACACATATTATTGCCATTTCAAATGTATGCAAAAGTAATAAGGGAGGTGACTAGCAGCTTATTATTAATTTGCTGCTTTTATTTTTGGGAAATTAACATTCCGGCAAGAATTTTAATTGGACTTTTGTTAACTCTCACAGCAATGCTTTGGTTTTTCCTTTTGGGACTGGAGAGAAAAGCCAGCAGCTGGTGTTTGAGGATGCTAGGGACTTACACCATATTATGTCTAATGTCTCTACTGTAAATAAACAAAATGAATAATTAAGTGAATAATGAGGTGTCCCAAATGAAGACTTCTCTGATGGTATCTGTGGTATGTTTGTACTCCTGTCATTTGTTCTCTGTTGGGCATCTTGGGCAGCACATTGCCCATATGGATATTCACAATGCATTTTTTTCAATCAGAACCCAGAAATAATATTAACAAAGGTTGTCAGATATGCAGAGATGCTTTTGCTTTTCAGAGCTCTATCTGTCTGTATGGAAGGGGCAAAAATAAGAGTAGGAGAATTTGTGTCATGACCCCAAGGACACTGACAGGCCTGACTGCCCCTGCCTGGCTTCCCCCAGGGCCACCCCCACCTGCTTATGGCTCAGGGCCCCTTTTCAGCCCCCCAGGGCCATCAGTCCCTGCCCAGCAATGCCACAGCAGGGCTAGTCTCCAGCTGCTCACAGCCCTGCCCAGCCATGGGCCCTGACAAGCATGGCACACCTCTGGACTCATGCCTAGCCTGAGACCAGCCTTATCCCCAGGGACGTGCCCCATGCCCAGGGCTAGTGCAGCCCCTGGTGCCACCAGCCTGCCCTGCCATCCTGGGGCTGTCCCAGTGTCCCCAGCCTGCCCTGCCATCCTGGGGTTGTCCCCAGAGTCCCCAGCCTGCCCTGCCATCCTGGGGCTGTCCCAGTGTCCCCAGCCTGCCCTGCCATCCTGGCGCTGTCCCCAGAGTCCCCAGCCTGCCCTGCCATCCTGGGGCTGTCCCAGTGTCCCCAGCCTGCCCTGCCATCCTGGGGTTGTCCCCAGAGTCCCCAGCCTGCCCTGCCATCCTGGGGCTGTCCCAGTGTCCCCAGCCTGCCCTGCTGCAGTTGCAGTGAGCTCCCATGGCCCATTAGGAGCTACCTGGGCCTGATGCTCCACAGCTTCTGAGGTTGTTTAAGCGCAGGCAAAATGCAGACTAGCCACATTAGAGGTGCTGTATAGTCTGTCCTGATTTAAAAAAAAAAATCTGTGAATTGGGATATTTTTCTGTTCTTGCTGCAGGGACAGACCTGGGACTTTGTTCACCTCCTGGATGAAGATGGTCTCCCCCACTAACTCCCTCTGTCCTGCCTGGCCACCTGAGACAGTACCAGGCCTCCTCTGTATTGAAAGAGGCAAGTCTCCATCTGTAGGGGGGATATTATATGAGAAAGTGAAAGCAGTATAGAAAGTAATTTTACCCCATTAAGGAGTTGCAGCTGAGCTAATCATTAGAGATTAGGAGCAGGCCTGATTTTAACAGGCCACACCTGTAGCCAATAAGAAGAGTGTTATAAAAGAGTGGATTGGTTCGTTAAGGGAACTGGAGTCAGTTGGCTGCTGCAAGGATAAGTCAGTGCTTAGAGGAGCTGCCTACAAGAAACATCGAGGAGGTACAAAACTCTAGCAATATGGAACCCTTGCAATGTAATGATAATAGAACCCTTGCACTACAATGACAACATCTCTCTTTGTATTTTCAGGACTCCTGGGAGAATGCTCCATTCTCTCATCACCTCCTCCCAAAACTCCAAGGCCTGGCAGTTTGTTGAACTTGGATGTAATACTAGATGGAACTAAGAGACCACAGTCTTGTGAGGTGCAGTGGAGGGAGCTGGCATGGTTCAGCCTGGAGAAAAGAAGGCTCAGGGGAGACCTTACTCCTCTCTACACCTATCTGAAAGGGGTTTATCCAGGTGGGTGTTGGTCTCTTCTCTCAGGTAACAAACAACAGGACAAGAGGAAATGGCCTCAGCTTGTGCCAGAGGAGGTTAGATTGGATATTAGGAAAGCTTTCTTTATAGAGAGGGTGGTCAGGCATTGAAACAGGCTGTCCAGGGAAGTGGTGGAGTCACCATCCCTGGAAGTGTTCAAAGGGCATGTGCTTTAGTGGTGAAGATGGTCCTCTGAGGTCAGTGTTGGACTCAGGGATCTTAGAGATCTTTTCCAGCCTTAATGATGCTGTGATTCATGAGTCCATGCTTGTTGGATGCAGGTGGTACCTGCCATACATAACAATGTTGCAGTGGATGGAGATGTTCAAATCACTGGTACATCAGTGGCACAAAGGACAACTCTTCTCATGGTCCATGCAGCAGCTGAGGACAGAGCAAAGGGTAGGAGCTGCTGGCTTCAGTCACAGACCTGCTTCAGCCATTGCTGAACAATTGCTTCTGTTGTCTGTTCATTGTATTTTTAAAGTATAAATCAGAAATAATCTGGTTTGTTGATTTCATTTGCTTTTACAAAAAACAAAAGGTGACAACATGAATGACAACTTGATACCTCTGTGAATGTGTGGTATCAGGCAAAATGAAGGTATATTTGGGTTTTTCCCCCTTGAATATTTTTTTATTAACATTCCTGTGATTAGCACTGAGCAAGCTGAGTCCTGAATTTCTGCTGCTGCGCTGAGGCAACAGGAGGCACCTGCCTCAGCCAAATTTCTAGTGAACTATCTGAATACAACAATGGGCAAGAGCCACAGGATCCCACAGGGGAACACCACCATCTCCTGACCATCCTTTAGACAAATTGCTGGGGAAGCCTGACACTGAGGCAGCTGGATTCTGTGGAATTAGTATTATCTCAACTTCAGCTTTCCACCTTGAATGTAGCTGTGTGTAAATAGAATGCAAAGTAATTTTCTTTTTTTTGCATATGTGATGTTATAATTAAAGTTAGCATTTTCTCCACACTTGCTATTCTGAACTGTAAAGGAAAGCTAAATGAATTGTCAAGGAGACATAGTGGAAATTAATGATGGGGATAGAACTCAGAAGGGCTCTGGACATCTGGGCTCAGTGCTCTGCTGAACACCAGTAATTGGTTAAAATCTGTTAATATCACCTTAGGTGAATGTCCTAAGCTTTCCCTGACAACTCTGCTGGCTGCTAGCTATGCTTTTGTGCCTTCATTTCCAGCCCAGGGCCAGACATGCTCTTTTCCATCTCCTTGGGAAGAAGGCTGGGTGGAATTGGCAGATGACTGCTGCAACTGTATCACCTCTGCGCTCTGTCCCTTGTAGCCTGTGCTCACGGCCAGTGGTCAAGGGACCTGGTCACAGGTATGTAGTCCCTCAGCTTCCTATCATCTGCTTAGGGAGGAAACTTTAACACCTGTGCTGGAAAACATGTAAAATTGTAAGAAATATTTCCCCTGTCAGGGATGGAAAACTGCAAAAATCTCACTCTGAACCACAAATGTAGAAAAACAAGTTAAAAGGCACCAGTGCTCTGCCACAACATCACTAAGATTTGATGAAATGACAGTTCTTAAGAAAACCAAAAAGGATTTTTATGTCTGTCTTCAAACACAATCTTGAGTAACAACTCATATTCCCAATATCATGGCATGAAATCCTAGACATTGCAACTCCACAAAGTATAGCTTGTCCAATGTTAAACCACCAGCAAGGACAAACTATTTTTAGAGTTGTCATATATTATTGCACCTGAGCTTTATTGGTCTTCAGATTAAAAGAGGTTTTTCTTCAGACAAGTTCACTTGAGTTTTATACTCATTTACTAAGCCTTATGTTACTATTCAATTTATTTTAAAGTAGATTCTTTGGGGAAAATTAGAAAGCTAATTTGAATTGATTCTTTGGAGATTCAGGCTTAAATGAAGTGCCATAAAATTGGCAGTCAGAGTGAAAAAATAGAATTGAATTCTATACTTGTACTACTCAATGGACATGGGCACCTTGCTCTTTGCTGCTGCTTCTGAGGGTTTTGATGCAGTATATTTTAGACAATTTAGACACACCTAAGCATGACACTTCACTGCAATTTGTGTCACTAAGGAACCACAGAGTATTCCTTGTTAGAATGGTTTTTTTAATCAGGTAAGTTTATGGCTGGCAGGTTCATAAAATTTGTCATTCTCTCCAGGTTTTCAAAACTAATTTTGTAAATTTCTAGTGGCATTAATATTGGGTAAGTAATGGTACTTTAGCATTTAGTTGTGGACTTGTCAGAACAATGTTCTTCACCAATTACCTCCCTTTTTTCCATTTCTAAGTGCACCAACTCACATTTGGATAAAAATGTTTTGAGTCTAGCAGTTTTAATGCTCAATTTAAAACAGGTGTCAGGTCTGAGGTTTAGGTAGCAGATGTGTGTTTTGAGTTTTTTTCAAAAATAACATAACTTTTTAGATTTTACTATCCCATATTACAGGGCATCTAAATTTGTTAACATTTTCAGACAATTTAGGCCACCATGGTAATTTATGAAATGAGCAAACATTTTTACAGGTTTTTGGTCAACAGGTCAAGCCTGTAGACAGAAACACTTTAGACATCTAGAGACATTTTTCTTTAGAAAAATGAGACCATCTGCTTAACAGAATTTATGCTTTTCTCTAACTGTTTGGTGCATTTACAGCTTGGGAAATTCACAGAAATAATGGCTGAGGAGATGGTTGTTCAATTTCCTGTCACATAAATTACTGAGTAGATATTCATTACTCCATCCCAGTGCTGTGCTTCCAACCTAATCAGAAGAAGTGAGGATTTAAAAAGACATGCTGGAGAAAATTCCAGTACATGCTATTATTTGCTCTGCACATATGGTTCCATATTAGAAATAACTGTTATTTGTATGAGTAAATATGTAAAGAAATATTTAAACTGGAAATTATATATATTGCTTTTTTCTTATTAACTTTATGTGAAAACAATTTTACTGCAAGAAGCCTTCATTCTCAGGATTATTTTCTGATGTGCCACACTTTCCAAACAATATTAGTCAGGAGCAGACATGCTTATTTTGCTTTGGTTCCCATTGTAAGTGGACACCTGAAGTCAGACACCAAAGTTGATATTTAAATGTGAAAACTAAAATCCCCCAGTCTTTCACACATACTAAGTTTTGCTACAACCCTCAGCAGTCTCCGTGGGAGCTGTGGCTGCTCAACATTTTGAAAATTTGGCAGTTTTAAGTGAGGTGCTTTGTGGAGGAGAGAGGTGTCTGTCTGCCTTGATCCAGCTCAAATGCTCCTTGGAACCAGCTGGAAATGAGGGGGTGTGATGCTTCCCTTGTTTGCTGCACTGCTGAACTCCTCTCTGCCCCTGGCTTTCTGAAAGCAGAGCTTGCTGTTCAGAAATGTTTAGGCACATGCTAGTCAGAAACTTTCTTCTACCCCTTTTTGCTTAAGCAGAATTTGCCAACATGCTGGCAGCCACAAGCATGTCAAGTTGTTTGGCTCTGGGAAGTGGCATGTAGTGCATTTACTCATTGGTAGGGCAGAATTTTGACAGAGCTGATCTCTGGATCCCTGGAAATCCTTTAGCATCTGTCATGCTTACACATAGAATAACATTTGCTAAAAGCCAGAGACCTGTCCTCAGTGTATCTCAAAGGCTGAGAATCTGAAATTTCCCTCTCTTGAAAATGGAATTGTTTCTGAATGCTGCCATGCAATAATATAACAACATGAAGGATAAAGAAAAAATAAGAAAAGTAAATTTCATCCAGTTGTCTCTGCTTTGTATCTCTGTTCTTACTCCACCAGAAGCCTGAGTCTTTCCTCTCTGTGCAGAGCAGCACTTTGGGAACAAGCTCTTACCTGTGATACAACTCTGAGCCAGGCATGTCTCTCTCCTTCTTCCAAGTGAGTGTGTGAAAAGGCATTGGCACCATCCAGTCCTTAGATCTGTCTTATTTCTATATTAAAATAAGCCAGGATAACCTTTTTCCATAGATAAACATAAATTTGTTTATCTATGGAAAAGATGATGCACAAGGTTTGGGAACCTGCCTCCTTCCTGCTCCCATCTCCCTGCAGGGTACATCCTGCCCTCAAGCCTGGCTTTTCCACCCTGTGGCTTTCAGTGGGCTGAGTAGATCTGTGAAACTCTTGCCATTCCTTGAAGAAACCTGCTGCTCCCTGGGTCCCCAGGTCTGCTCCCTCCTGCCAGCCTTCTGGTGTACCCCAAGGCCTTCCCCATGGTCCCAAGCAGAGGAGGCTCCCAGCAAGCTCTTCTACCAACTTGGATAAGGACAGCAATGATTTGTTAAGGATCCTGGTTTGATCCTGTTGAGTAAATGACAAGTTTTGTGTTTTACCCACTGATCTCATTGGGGATTTTTTTCTTGGAGAAGGAAGTTGGCTGGCAGTTTTGGTTGTTACTAATGATGTTTTGGTTGTTAATAATGATGTAAACTGTTCATTACATGATATGTGTTAATTTGCTGAAGGTTGGAAAAGGCCTTTTAAGAACCCCAGCGGATTTTGGGAGGTTATTATATCACATGGTGAAAGGATGGATCCATACCTGATTCTATGTAGCAAGTGGATTCCAGGTAAGTTCTAGAGAAAGTATGCATAGAAAATGAAGGAGAATTCTTACTTTTTAAGGAAAAAAAGCTACATGAGAACAGGAAATCATTGCAAACTGTTTAAATATTTTAAGCTTTTTTTTTTCTAATTAGACTTTGATAATTGCAGTTAATTATCTCTTTTTCAAAACTGTGTCTGAGTCCCTTTGCTGATCTGAGTGCTGCCCCTCAGACAGGGGGTCTTGTGTCTCATTTGTATTAAGATAAAAACTCATCATTTTCTCTGGTTTATATAGAGTTTAGTTATAATGATGACTATCTTCTAATTATAGTTTTAAATAAACCTGATTTTATTTAGGTATTTATTAGATCTTATCACCAGAAATAGTAACATAGTAAAACCAGATTTGATTATTAGCTAGACCTTTGACAATATAACTCAAACAATAGATACGTTTTCTCTAAGTTAAGCAACAGAAAATGTGATTTCCATTCTTTTACACAATAATTTTCATTTGAAAACCTTTTGGAAGTGTTCTTTTACAAGATTCTGACTTTTTTTATTCTCCTATCTTTTAGGGACACTGTGAAAGAAGTAAAGGAGGAAATTCAAGTGCAGGAGGCGAAAAAAGGATGAAATTCAGGAGAGGGTTTTCTTTTTAGAAAGATGAAATTGGTAAAAATCTAACAAATCTTTTTATGGGAAGCTGAGTAAGTAGATATTGTTTATTTCAAAAGTACCTATAAAATAATAGTATAAATGAAAATATTTACCATCATTATAAGCTGCCCATAGGCAGTCTAACTGTAATTATCTTACTCAATGTCTAATGCTGAAGTGTCACACCATGGAGATAAGTGCCTTAGAAGTGCCAATAGACAGACTTTTGATATTAAATCACATAGTATTACCCCACAGTAATCAGAGTGAGAAATAGTACAATTGCAAGGGAATTACCTTTATTTGAGAGCTGGGAGCACATGTGCATAGCAGAGCTGAGGGCAAAGCAGAGCATGTGCTGCACAGTCTGTGTGTCCTTCCTGCCTGTGCTGTCCATGAGCAAAGCAGAGAGCCTGGCTGGGGTGCTGCTGGCACCCGGGGTGCTGCTGGCACCCAGGGTGCTGCCCAGCAGCTGCAGTGCCCCACACCTCTGTGGGTGCATCAGTAGCTCCCATCCTGTGCAGACAGGGCACTTTTGTTCTCTAATGCTTTCCAGGTATAATTTTAATGGAACATCAATATCCAGTTCCAGCCACAGTTGCCTTTGCTCTGCTTTAATTATGTGATGATCATGGTAACTCCATTTATTTCATAATTTTTTCAAGCTATCAGAAAAGTAGAATCTAGAAGATATGTCCAAAGATCCAGAAAATGTACAATACAGACATCTTTATAAAGCTGTATTTGTGAAACAACTACAGAAAATTATCTATTACAACATTTACAAAACAAGACTTAAACCAAATAAATTAATACTGAGAGACTTTACAAGCCTCACAGTAAATGTTGTTTTTCAATACACATAGGAAACATGAAAGTATTGTCATGCCTAGTAACAAATTCCCTTTTCCTCATCACATAACAAGACCTCTGACTGAAGCTGTCCCCCAGAATAGTCTGACGTTATCTTTGGTTGTTGTTCACATTAAATCCAGTACATAATTTTGACTTTTAAAATTAGGTTGACATTTTATTATTAGTGTCAGTAAGCAGAAAATATTATCAATAGAGTTTACCTTAAAGTTATTTACACTGTCCCACATGATAATGAAGACATACATTTTGAAATATCTATGCGTAAGTGTATTCCAAGAAACAGAACATTTGTAGTTCCAGAACTGTCCCCTTTCCTAACGAAAGATGTAGATGGACTGATCTCCAAATAAGCCAAGTCACTTCAATGGTTTTACAGTGAAGGTAGGTTACAGTCTGATAAATCCTCTAAAAGGCTGAGGAGATGCAAGACCACTCACTGGACTGAGGTAAGTGCTCCAAGGAATGCAAAACTCAAAAAAACTCACACATTTCTGTGACAAATGCTACTTACTTTGTATTTGCTAAATTAATCATAATAACATAATTATTAGATTGATTTTATTAGATATATGACTATTTTAAACACCATTTTTAATATGCTTCATTCACAAAACTAAATATAAGCTGTGCTTAGGCATGTTTCAAAACTTACCCTGTAATTATAATATATGGAGGATGCAGGTGCCATCCCCCTTAAATTGCCTGGCCACTGTACGTAATCGAGGGCAGAAATGGACCAGGATCCCTCTGCTCATGTATGTCAGCAAGGAATTATCTATAATGATTCTTTGCCTGTTTATCATTTGCTAGAAGATTTTGCAATAGTTTCTTCAGCTCTCATGCATGCCCACTCTACAGCCACATTTGCAGTGTGTTTTGTGGCATGTGTTGAAAACAATTATTAGCACGTGCTGAAGACTATCAAATGAGATGTTTGCAGCTGTCATTTCCCAGGATTATCTTTTGCCTCCCGTTTGGGCTGATTGTCTGTTGTCAACAGGCTGTTGGAGGATCATGTAACAGGGGCCAAATGCAAAACTCTTCTCATCAGACAGCACTTAGGGGTAAGAAACCCAGGGGAAATAAATGCAGGGGACATAAAAAGAGAAAATAAGCACAGAGAAGGAATAACAGTTTTGTTCATAGCTAAGCAATGTTTCATAACTTCAGCATAATTTGGCTTTTTGATGAAGCTAATGCTTCATTCAATGCAATTTTATTCTTAAATTGCCTACAAATTCAAAATGATCTTCTGACTACATCATCTGGTCTAACTCAGACATGGCAATACAATACAAGCAGCTTCATGTCACTAAGGCACTGGAGCCTGCAGCTGGGGAAGCCTGAGGCATTGCCTCAAATTCCCATTGAATTTGCTAGAAGGTTTTCTCAAATAAAGAAAGTTAAATGCCTGTGATCAGACTATGTTCCTCACAGGATGGTAATGTGCTGGGAAAAATTCCCTGTATCTAAAGGCTTGTCAAAAATACAACCCCCAGCACACTCAGTGTTTCACAGCTGAGAGCCAGATGGATGGTGGATACCCTCACCCAGTCCCCTTTCTCCACCTTTCCTTTTTTCATATGTTTAAGGCAGAGAGAAGGAATTAGTGATATGTGGGCTGGGAGAAGTGTAGGGTTGTTACACTCTAGGAGCTGAAGTGCTCCCAGGTGCTTGGTGCCTTGCTGCACTGAGAGCTACTCACAAGTTGCTGCTCCCGAAGTCCAGCCATATGTGTTAGAAAAACAACTGAAGTTTTTATGTGCAAGTAGATAGTTAGGCAGGCACATTAATATTTCATGGGGAATTGTTAGACTCAGATAAATATGCAAGAGGCTTTTATTCAGATCCAAATTTGCCTTTACTCAGGCATTGAATTCAGTAGACAAGGAGCTCAATATTTGACACTTGAGTGTAGGTATCCATATAAATTGATACCTCTCAGTTGGACAGTGGGTGTTTCTCAATCAAATAAAGGCTGAATGAAGTCACTGGCACAGCAGGGTGTGCTGCAGGTAGGAGAGCAATAAGACAGGTATGGCTCTGCATAACATGCATTTTTTGTATTGTACTCTTCGGATTGTGTCTGCAAGAGGAGTTTGATGCAATCAGTCACAGCTCTTACAAGAAAACAGAAATTCATTTACACTAATTATCTGCATTAAGACAGAGCTTTGTACCACTTCTCCATCATCTCCCCCTCCTTGTCTGGCAAAATGAGAGTGAACATCAGTGCAGGTTCTTGTGGGGAGTTGTTTTGGCTGGAACCTGGCAGGCACAGATGGACAACAAGCTGCAGTCCCTGGTCCTACTTGGCTGAACAACGACACTGGGTCATCTAATGGATACTCAGAGCCATGAGAGCACTTGTTTGCTCTGAACTGCAGCTCCCCTGCTTTCCTTGGCTTGACAACTGGCACACTGTAGTCCCTCTCAAAAAATGTCTCTCTGATGCCCATTTTAAGTCTGTGACAAGCCTTGTGGCCTACTTCTTCTCTTCCTCTCCCACACACAGAGCCATGAGAAAGCCTCTACCCTTTGTACCCACCACTGAGGTTCAGGCCCTGGTGCTCTGTACAGAACATGGTCATTAGGCTCATTCCTGGGCCTCTGGCTGGTGATAGAGCCTGGTCCTGAGAAGCCCAAATTGGCAGCACAGCACATGATATGGTCAGTGTGGGTGCCCCAGGCACTGCTGATGCTTCCAGCCCACCAGATCTCCCTGCTAAGACCTTGCTGGGTGAGGGTGGCTAGAAAGGAAAAGCCATGGGATAAGGGCAACATAGAGAAACACAGGGCTCCTGGAGAATTAGCAGTATGAGGGGAATGTTGGCACGGGTGAGGCCTGAGTATGGGCAGCTGATGACAGGAAGAACAGCTGGACAGAAGGGCATCAAGGCCATTTAGAGTGTGGCACATCTGAGCCCAGGGTAGGCTCTGCTGCCCTGGCTGTATCTGCTCCTGGTGCCCTCTGCTGGTGTCCTGCAGGCTCCAGCTGGGAACCTTTTCTAACCTTCCTCCTGGTGCTGCATCCCTGCTTTGTCCCCTCCTGTAGACAGTCCTTGAACCCTGCTAGGCCAAGCTCTTCTTTTATTCATTCCTGCAATCCCACTTGTTGTATGAACTGAGACCAGTTTCCCTGCTGGCCCCCCTGAAACAGCAAGGCTGCATCCGTCTCTCTCTTCCTTGAGATCTCTAGTCCCCTCCAGATTGACAACATGGCTTCTGCTTATCTGAATTGCTTCTGTGTACTCTGACATCATGGTGTTAGATGAGTTTCTGTGTAGGGGAATGGAATAAAGGTAGTATAGAGAGTAATCTTATCCCCTAAAGAGTTGCAGCTGAGCCAATTACTAAAGATTAGGAGCAGGCCTGATGTTAACAGACTGCAGCTGTAGCCAATAAGAGGAGTGTTATAAAAGAGTGGGTTGGTTGGCTGAGGGAACTGGAGTCAGTTGGCTGCTGTGAGGACAAGGAAGAGTCAGTGCCTAGAGGAGCTGCCTACAGAGAAACATCAAGGAGGTATGAAACTCTAGCAATATGGAACCCTTACAATATATTGACAATAGAACTCTTGCAATATAATGACAACATTTCTGGGAAGACAGGCTTCCCACTCCCAATGTCCTGAAGAAAGCTGGTCTGAGGGTATGCCTTTCAAGTACGCAGTGTGGCTCCTCTAAAACCATTATAACCACGGGTAGTCAAACCAATCACATCTAGGCAGTGGCTAACATTGCAGATGCTTGGGCTCTTCCACAGTATTTCTTTTTTTCCTTAATTTTTTTTTTCTCCCTCTCTCTGTTTTGTACTTATTTCTCCACCATATCTGGCCCTTCAGTCTCCTTACCCATACTAGAAAAATGAGGAATGTATTATAATAGTACAAGAGTGTCTTGTGACTATGACACAGTGGTAGATGGCTCTGACAGCACAATTATGTTGAAGCCAGTGGAATTGAGCCTTTTTTATCCCACAGCTAAGAATCTGACTCCTATTTTCAAAAGATGAATTATTTTCAGATTTACAGAAGCCATCCAATGTCTACTTCTTGCTGCTCCTTCTTCTTGTCAAAGCACTTTTCTGTTCTCACAACAATCTATTTTTTGAAAACAATGAATGAATTTTATAAGAATAATAGTCTTGTGTGTGAAGTTCAATCAATCCAATTTTCAAGCCTTTTCAAAGTTTGCCAAGCTCTACAGCTTAAAAACCCACACTTCAGCTTCTCACAACAAGTGTGAGATGCTTCTTAAATTTCTGGGCAGTTGGAGCATTTGCTGTCCTCAGGCAACATCAATTTGTACATTACCACAATGAGCCCAAATTGCTCTCCATGGTTTGATTCAGTTCCAGAGGCAAATTATAAGATTTAGGCACAACTGGGAAAATGTAGGTGAGAATTTCAAATGTTCCTTCCAGCGCATAGAAGCTCAGCTTCCTCAAAACTGCAAGCACTTGTGCTGCAGGTCAGTCAGTATTCAATGTCTGCTCACATAACACTTTATTATAGCTCTGTTAAGGTGTGTTAGGAGAGCCCAGCAGGCACACTTCTTATTTCTGAATTGACTGCCAGCTAGTGAGCAGATGTGATTCCCTCCCTCCACCCTCCTGAAGAGCCATGTGGGTAATTTCACCTGCAGACATGCAGATTTACTCAGCGCAGGCAAACTACTTACATCTGCTACACTGTTTCTTTTGGTTATTTTTCTGACATTGTCAGGAAGGCCTTTACATTTCTTGACTGAAGCAGCCCAAAGAATAACTCTGTGAGTAAGCTGAGAATGGACAATGAACTTACGTGAGTGATTTGTGACCATGGCCTCAGATTAATGAGAGTGCACATTTCTGCCATGTGGCCATTGCTCATGTACGTGTATATTCTTCAGAGGTACTCAAAACCTGGGTTTTGCAATAAAGAAACCCAAAACATTTTGGCATAAAACACATTAACAATTCCTTAAGGTATATGCAATGAAAATAATAACTAAATAAAAAAGGTACTAAACAAAAAATAAGAGTATGTATAAAAAAAAGGATAAAAAAATAAGTTGCTACTGTTAAGCAGAGGGATGAAGTACTGAATTTTAACCTAATGAATTCTAAAATAGAGATTTCTCTGTATTTCTGCACTATGAGAAATAATCATATCAGACAACACATTTTAGAGTTCCTATTATCTTTTTCTTGTGACACTGAACCTTAGAAAACTGAGATTGGCTCTTTTACTTAACCCTTTTTTTTAGTTTTTACATTTTTGCATTTAGTAATATTGCACCTCTGTTGTAGCTGTTCCTTGTCAACGTTACTTCTAGGCTTTGCCATTTCAATAAAATAATGTTTTCATGTTCAATTAGAAAATGCTATCAGGACACACTTGTGTTTAAACACATTTCAGAGGAAGGAATTATAAAAGAAAGCCCCTAAAAACATGCTTGTTGATCTCTGATTATGTGAAGCATCTTTTATCTCAATTATTTGCTAGATTTGTCTCTTTAGCATTGCTTTTATAGGAACAGGAAAGAATACTATTCAAAACACATTAAAGAATAGAAAAAGAGCTGATATTTTCTCTTATTGTTCAAATGACATCTCAAGCATAAAACAAAAAGTGAGGAGTGAGTCAATATCTTGAAAGCACAAAACACAGAATTAATCTTTTTATTTGAAGTGGTTCCATGTGTTGAGCTGAAGTGGGAGTCCCAGATACTTTCCACTTACAAAAATCAGACCACATCAGTTTAACCTAAATACCCAGAAGTGGATTTAGTAGCTTGACATCTTTGAAAGCTCAGCAGTAAAGTTCAGCCATCTCCCAAGAGGGATCCATGGAGGAGCAGCACTAATTAAGGTCTTCTCACCCTGTGCTTTTGCTTTTCCTTGTTCTCATGCATGTCTTTGTCCTAGGAACAAGGCTGAGATTTGGTGCATTGAGCACATTTCATCCCTTGGCCAGCAGCAGCTGGGGGTCTCTGCTCGGGGTGAGGAGGAAGCAAAGCAAAGCCATGTAGAGGCTGAATTGCAGGACATGCTGCATGGCCTAGGAGCCCCACAGAAGCTCCCTAGCACCTCAGAACCTAGGAGGGGTCTTCCTCCTTGCCAAGGAAGGCTTGCCATTCACAAGAGCTCCTCTTGCCATTGAAAAGAGCTCCTCTTTTTAATCTGACTTGTAGATGTCCACTGTAGGGAAAGCTGCAGGAAAGAGATATCCCAAGACACACCTAACCCTGATGGCAGTGATGCTGAGCATGTGAAGCATGACCTGGATGCCCTACAGAAGCTTTTAGGGCTGAACAGACTGAAGAAGCTGCCTTGTGATACCCAGAAGCACCGAGGTGGCTTCATCCAACTATCCACACCTTCCAAATGTGCCTTCAGAGGCACCTAGAAACACCTGCCCTCTTTGTGAGGTGTTGAGTGTTCTTGCTAACGTTGCTGCCTCTTTAGCAGGGCACTCAGGATTGAGCTCCAGTTAAGGTGACTGTGAGCACCTTGTACACTTTGATTATTAATGCTCTTGCTGTTAATTTTCTTATTTCATTGCTGTTTTAAGTAAATTTTTCTTCTCTCAACCTGTGATCTTTGCCTTTTGTGATTCCAATTCTCCTCTCCAGCCCCAGCAGGGGAGGGAGAGGGGAAGGAGGTAGTGAATGGAGTGGTGCATGGATTGGAGTTTTGATGGGAACATTACATGGGAGAATACAGTTCCTAATCCATGATAACACAGCACTGGATTCCTCTGGGCAGAATATAACAGGCCACTGATAAGTGCATGCTGCTGCTAATGGAGTTTGCAAAGCTGTAATCAGGGTAAACACTTTGTGTCTGGCAATTGCCTACCCTGGATGGAATGGTGTGTCCCTAGACTTTCAAAGGCATCTTTTGCAATTGTGATGGGGTTCTTCTCTCCATGCTGGATATAGCCAAGCTGAGGGTAGCTGTGTTGTCTAGGGCAATAGAGTCCTGTCTAGAGGAGACACAGGAATGGCTTGTATGCTGAACCTTGTTCAGGAAAATTGCTCTGAGCTGAGCTCTCAGTTGGGCACCTTTGTGTGACAGGTACCTGTTTGTATGGAAAGGGCCATCTGTGTAATGAGAGCCCAATATGAGCAGGATGCTTTTCAGAGGCTATGCTGGAGATTTAGGGCATTACCCATGCTGGCTGCATGTCTTCAAAGGCTCCTGCATGCAGAGACACAGGTATGGGAGATGGGAGCCAGCCTGTCAGAATGCTGAATGCACCAGCTGCCAGAGTGTGTGGCTGCCGTGGGCTTGGGCCCTCTGATCCAGTGATCCTGAGTCTTAACTTGGATGATTTTTATAGCCAGAAGAGATGTAACCTGTGGTGTTTCTAGGCAGAGCTATTTGCTGATTAACCTTGAATTCCAATAATACAGTAATTTTAAGGCTAATGTAGCAAATTTAAGCAGTGAAGGCCTTTCAGGTGACACTTGTGTAAAGATTCCATTTTAAAAATAAAGTAGGATTAGAAAGAACATATTAGCTAAAATATTTGCTGGCCATTTTGGACTTGACATAATAATTTTTGTGAATTAATGAGAATTATCTAGAATATTCTGGCAAAACTTTCCTCCTCTGTTCCTTATCAGCTCTATTATTCCTTGTCATGTTTTTAGTCTAAGCTAAGAGACTAATCAGAAAACAGACAAAATAGCCTGAAAGATCTCTGCTGATTTCAGACATCTTTGGAGCAGACTCTAATGCTAGTAATCTCTTAGAATATGAACCCAATTTTGAAGGCATTTATACTGATGGAATAACTGCTTGCTCCAGGAAGTTACTCTGCATTTCCATAATTTTAACTCTTCTCCTTTTATTCACCTGTGCACCACCAGACAATGCTACTGTGCTTTATAAATAACAGTGAGTAACAGACAGTGATTGTATCCTCATGCCCTCTTTCTATTAAGTTTTGAGCAGATTTGGATGGGTAAAAGCTTTATGCTTCATATTCTCCTTTTATTTGTGCCACTTAAATTTTTCATCTATATAAAGTTATTTTCCCTCTTCAGTCCTTCCCTGTCCGGTCCTGCCTCTGGCTGCTCCTCAGCATTTTAGTCAATAGGAGCTTCAATTGGTGCAAGCACATTAGGAATTAGCCCAAGAGCAAGTGTGTTATGAGAAAGTTTCCTATTATTTCCTAAGAAAAGATGAAAGAAAGGAAAGAACCAAGTATAAAACAAGGACAACAGGCAAGTACAGGATCAAGGAGGGAAGATCTATTAAATTTGCATTCAACTCAGTGGAAAGAGAAGGGGCCAAGGCATGTAGTGTGTCTGCAATTATCATACAGAGCTTTGGGACAGTGATTTCCAGTATGCTCTTTCCCATTTTGTTTAATTTTTAATTCAAATTGTGTACTAAAAATAGGGAGCATTTTAGAGCTGAAAAGATTTGAATGGCATAGGAATAAAAACCAGAAACTGCAAGAGGAATGCTGCTGTAGCTGAAACAGCCCTGCTGGGATTTTTAGCTTTGTGTCTCAGTCAGTTAGAGTTACAAAATGCAGATTTGCCTTATCTGGGTCATTTTGGCTGAGAGAACACATGGTAGTCCCTTTGTGAAATAAACAATTAGCCAGAGCAAGTGGTCATCTGTCTAATTCTCTTTCTGTAGCTACTGCTATTCCCTTCTCTTGCGTGAATTTGTTTGTACAGATGATTATTAATAGCAAGAAGATTTTCATTTTTGCAAGTTTTATAAAAAATGCTGGAGCCTCTAGTTTTCAATTTGTATCACTGCAACATGGCTTGTTTGTCCAGAACCAGAAGGTCAAAAGACTTTTATATAGCTAAAATTATGAAACCTTATGCTTATGTATTAGCCTCCTCTCTAGAGAAGACTGGAGAATTTTTTGCCTGAAGTCCTAATTCAGCAACTGCTCTGAAGAGATCCCTTTAAAAAGCTTTTTCTAGGCTAAGAAAAAAAAAAGGCTGAAAAATCAGAAAGCAGTTTCATCTAATTCTTAAGCAGCTGTGCTTTACAAGCCTCACGAGTCCTCTGCCATGACTGTATGCACATGGTGTAGGCACCAATGGAGGTGGTGCTGCCACCTCTGCCTTTGGTGTCTATTCCATTGAGACTGGCATTGGTGACTTTTCATGGAACAGCTGATTTGGTGTGGTAAAGACACAAACCAGAAACTTCCACAACTTCAGTTTTTGGTTTTTTGTCCAAGTTACATGTTTTGTGAATTAGAATATTGGTAACATAATCTCATATCTTTGTCTAGATTTCTGTGGACTTCTGTTTGAAGGATTAAATGCATTTGCCTAATTCACATATTAAACCTTACACCCAGGGAGGCTAAGAAAGAATAATTACCCTGAATTTTACAAAATCACATCCTTCTTTCCAGAGCTTTTCTAAGGTTCTCCAACCATGTCCAACTGGAAGGATTGTTACATCCTAATGAACCAGCTTCTCCTTTAGAAAATACTGGTTCATCCAACTAGAGCAGAGGGCATTTTAGAAAAAAAAAATGATCCATATGTTTCATTTTCTGCAGTTTTAAAATCTAATAATCAATTATGGTTCAGAGTAACCAAGGCCAGTTAAAGGGCTTTAAGTGCTTAATTCAAGGTGGGACTGGAGATTTCTGTTTGCACTTACAATGGTATTGGTAGAAATTGGCTACCAAGAGATACCACCAAATATACCACCTGATGCCTGCTTCCAGCTCCTGTTTAGCTTTGTAGAATCTGCCCCCTTGAATGTTAAGAATTAGGGGAATACTTGAAAACCCTCCATTGCACTGTCAGTCAAGGAATTTGCTTTCTTTTCCCAGAAAGCTTAGAAAACTGTTTTGTTTTGTTTTGTTTTGATTTGATTTTTTCCCTCTCATTTTCTTTAATCAAATGTAGCTCTCAGTTTCTAATAAGCTTTGGAGCTGACAGTTGTTCTAGTTACAACCAATGTTAAGCATACAGGGGTGAATGAGGATTAGTTTAAATTCTAAGAGGAGAATTTCAACTCAGAAGTGAGCCAGGTCAGATTCCAAAAGCAGTAAATTGTGTCCAGCCCCAGTGGGGTGGATACCTGGCACCTGAGCTGCAGCTTACATGTTACAAATAGTTTGTGATTATGTCTGTCTAGGAAGGGATACTGCAGATAGGTATGCTTACCATTCTCTGAAGTTTTTGTATGTTTTTATAGATTAACTGCTTGCCAAACCTGAAAATCTCCTGTTTTCTGTTGCTGTTGGGGAAAAGATACTAGGGACAACTGAAAGAAAATGACTGTTGTGTGGCATATGGCTGGACCTGAGCAGCAAACCACAAACCAACCTCATCCCCCAGAAGCTGCTTCACAGAGGTGTCTGTTTGGTCTAATACAACATGTGCTTGCTGTGGAAAAGGAAGACAGGGCTAGATGTCCTGCATCTGCTTTTCTTGACAACCCAGCAGTGTGATTTCTCCTGCAATAAAGTGTGTTGGAAAGCTTAAATAAATCTTTTAGGAGCATGGCTCATGACAGGCTTGGGGCAGTGGGGAAATGGCCCCACTGTAAGTGAGCGGAGCCTGGGGTGAGAAAGAAGATTCTTGCATCTTTCACTGAAATAATTCCCCAAACAAGTTTTAGTTTAGAACAAGTGGGGAAAAAATAGCTTGTGTGGGATCACCTGAATGACAGCGCCTTGCAGAGCAGGATATCCTTGATTTCCTGATGACACATCAGGACAACAGTTCTTTAACACTTACAGAGTATATTTTATCTTCAAAGCTTCACTAACATAGGCTAATTAATCCTCATAAAGCCTGAGGGAGTTACATATGTATTGTTACAAGCCATGGACCAACAAAGGACTTCACAGTTATCACCATGCCTCAAGCTGTGGCTACTGCTGGCATCATCCAGGGCAGGAATTAAGATGATCTTACTAAAAGCTAAAAGCTTACTAAATTCCCCTTCCCACCCCCAGCAAGTGGCAGTTCAATGAAACTGTCAACAGTGATTTAGAAGTTGTGATTTAGAAGTTGTGATTCAAATTGAAGCTGGACTACTTCTATCTACCACAATGTAATGCAGCCATTCACAGCTAATGAACGCTTTAACCAAGCCGGCTGTGGGGTGCAGCCTGGGGAGCTGGGGCAATGGGCATCCAGGGGTGTCCTCAGTCAAAATCCCAGCCAGCCAGTGCCAGCTCTTGCTCTGCTGGAGCCATGCTATAGCCCTGAATGTTCATCTTCACACCTCAGGGAAATGAAGAAGTAGATCCATCTCTGCATCCACGCACAGGGAAAGTGAGCAGCACTGTAACTCTGCACAAATTGTCTCTAGCTGTGTAGATGTATGAATGTGTATATATATATACACACACATATATATATATTTTAATTGTCCTGCTTCTTCTAAGCCATGATACCAGGGGTGAAGCAACTGTTTTTAAGCATCTTGCTGCCTGGGTAAAAAAAAACACCTGTTCCTCCTTAGCATAGATAAGACCATCTGTGCACAGCTGAGATGAGATAATATTTAAGAGCCTTCCAGGGTACTAAAGACTGCAGTTTCTTTGACATCTTATGCTGTTCAAGCTCATGGCAGTGCTCCCTTTGAACTTGCTTACTTGTTATGTAGTTCTCCCCACTTACATAAATTGAAGTAGAGTGCAATTAATGTAAATTATGTGGCCCAGGGAGGGCCCATGTGACAGAATCCATGCTGGTGGGAGCCAGCTGATGGTTGGACATCACAGGTCTCTGCACTATGTACCAGCAGGTTTGACATCCATCAGTCAATAAATCCCACACTGCCTACCTTTAGAGGGTGAGTTACATGTGAAAGGCTGTTTTCTCTGTAGCTACTAAAAGAGACCACTGGGATTGTGGGGACCTGTATGAAAACTGCTGTGGTAGATATGCCCTACAGAACAGAGATGGATGTGGCTGCAAGGCAGCAGTTTTCTGCTTGACTGAAAGTCAGACCATGCACCCTGAGGGATGTTTGCTTTTGGCCTGTTGTTAAAGGCCCACTTTAATGGCAATTCCACTGCCATCTCAGTGAATCTCTTCTAGAGAGTCTATATCCTCTTTATGTTTTCCTAATATTTAACCTAAATCTTTCAAGTTGTCACTGTTGCAATTACATTCTCATCTGTTACTTCTCCACAATTACTTCCTGTCCAGTCCATTGTGGACATGGAAATGATTTACTTTCTTTGTGTGACAGCTTGGTTGTACTTAAAGGATGCTGTTGTGTCCCAGCTGGGACTTTCCTTTGATTTAAACAACCCTGGGTCATTCAGCCTATACTTGCAGACTGTGGTTTCTAGAGAGATGATCTATTTTCATCCTTCCATCTGGTATGTCCCTGGTTGTTCCAGGTTCTCCATGGGACATACTGGGGATGTGACCTCATCAGTGCTGAACCAACAAGCAAGAATTACTTCACTTGTTTTCAATGTTACCCAGTGAGAGAACTCTGCTTTTTGGGTGTGTCAGTGTGTACTGGGGGCCCGGGGTAGGCACAGACCCAGGTGTCACAGAGGAACAGCATTTCCCAGTGGTCTAGAAAACAACTAAATGATATATTAACCTTCCAATTTTCACTTCTTCCCTTTTTCATTGTACCAAGAGTCGTAGTGAAGGAAACTCATCTCTGTTAAAAAATTTCTTCTCTTGTAACTTCCTCATTTAGGATTGCTAAAATGCAGCAGCACTAGTGATATCACAGCTGTACTAGAAAATTCATTCCAAAATTATACCCAAGACTTGACCAAGTGAAGCAAACTAATTGTAATGAGTGAGTCATGATAAACTGTAGAAAAAAAAGTTCAGAATATTTAGCAGACATACCAAAGGTCACATGAGAAAAACACAAAGGTCAGTTTGAGAATTATTATGTTATTAACATCTTATGTTTTGCTCCTTCAGAAACTAAGTCATGCAATCCCAATTGAAAGTGAAATACAACTATTCTTGTGAAGAAAGACAAAACAAGCCAACTAGAAGTACACAGAAATACATAATTTTTACCAAAATACTGAATGTGGCCTAGGGGTGTTGCACAGCCAAGTGGTTGCAACTTGACCAATGTTGATTTCCATAGGAAATGGAAGCACATTTTTACTGGAAAATGTAAAAAGGAAAATGAACATCACTGTAAGAGAGAGGGGATTGTGTTTCATCAAAAGTGAATTGGTGTTTTGGTGATCAGAAAATTTTCTACTTTGGAAACAGTAAAGGGGGGGTCTTAACTGTAGGTGAATAACCTTCATGTTTCAGCTACTTCTTCCACTTGCCCAGTCTTGGCTAAGAGGCTGATGAACAGAGGCTCCTCCCTACATTTGTCACTGTGTGTTGCAGGAAAAGAACATAACAAAATTTGGTGCAGCACCTTGTGAAAGGAAAGGTGATTTATTTTATACAAATCTATTTCCAGTCCTTCAAATTCATTCTTGCAGATTGTTCATGTGTGCACACACACACACATTTCTCATGTGTTCACACTCACTCAAGAACCTTGTGCTGTCTCTGCTCAGGGAGGCAGGCACAAGAGATGCTGAGCTTTGACTCTACCATGTCTCAGCTTTTTCTTTTCTGGCAGTGACAAACTCCTCTCTGGCTAATCCTTTCATACTCTCTAGGAATTGAGAAATTACTGTAGTGTAATAGATTGACCCCAAATCTTACTCAGTCCTTGCTCCAAGGATGTAAAGCAGGCTTACTCCCCTTTGTATTTGTTTCTGTTCTAAGATTATAATCCTATTTCCTTGAGACAAATGAGGACAGTGGCAAAAAAGCTGAGGTACATCCTTGCTCCCATCTTGCTGTTACCAAAGTGCAAGATTTGTACTGATGAACCATTTCCAATGGGCTTTATTGCAGAATAGACAGCTGGTCTTTGTGGGAATGCACTCCCCAGCATCTACAGCTCAATTTTTGCCATTCTATCCTTGGTAATCAGCATGGGTTATTCTTTTAAACCACATTCTTATTTATTATAGTGCTCTGACACACAGAAATTTCTATTCATAAGTCAGCTAGGTTAATCTTAATATGTCACAAATGTCCACAAAGATGATAGTCTGCAGCCAGGACCTTGTAACTTGAGAAGTATTCCTCCAGACTCCCAGAAGCTCCTAACTCAGCAGAAGCTGCCAGAGGGAGAGATCAGGCTGATGCAGCCCAAACACACCTCTCATCCCAGTGAGGAAGGAGATTATTGCTGCTACAGTAGTCACTGTTAGCCTCTGCATAAGGTTGGATAAGAAGGGCATATATTTATTTTATTTAGATAAAGCAAGGGCCAAAATGTAGGCTGGCAACAGTGAAAGCTCTTATTAAAGAAAAGAGCTATAGGAGAAACCACAATTCTGTGTTATCACTGAAGACCTTCTGAAATAGTTTCATCATTGCCTGGTGCAGAAGATTTGCCCCTGCAGCAGCCCACACTGCCCAAGGACCACTGTACCCTGGGGCTTTCTCAGAGCCACAGCCTTCCCCTCCACTGCTGGAGTACCTCACCCCAGGCACCCCAGGCAGGCAGGAGAAGAGGTGTCCCTCTCTTCTCTTCCCCTCCTGCAAGTCAGGCTATTTTGTCTTTTCTCTAGACTTCCAGGCTTCTTGTGTTAAGGATACACTGGCAAAACTTTATAAATTGCAGCCCTTGAAAGAAAAGACATTTTATAACCACTTTATTAGAGTTATGCTATCCATCCTAGACTGAGCCTTTCTTAAAGATCAAATATGATGTGGCTGTAGGAAAAAGCATCCATCTCTGTATACCTATATAGTTGGTTTTAGGGTGACACCCTTAGTCAGGTTCATGAGGAGGAAAAGGAAAATACACTAATAAAGCTACAATTACTGTCTTAGGTCCAAATACAAATCCATGTGCCAGTTGTTACAACCTAGCTAAAGAGGGGGTAGGAATCCATCATATTATTTTCCTGGAGTTTTATATAGTTACTCATAGAGTTAAATGAAAATATGTGTGTGTGTGTGTGTGTGTGTACTAGCTAGATTTATAGACTCTCCTTAAAATGTAAGTATTTCAGGTCCTGCAGACAGAGCACAGAAACAGAAGCCAGGATTGTTCCACCCACATAGCTTGTTTCAACTCTCATTTATTTGAATGTATTTGGCAGTACTAGAGGGACTCATGCCTACTTCACACAGCCATTTCTCAAGACACTTGTGAAAATTTGGAGATTTGAGCCTTGAAGCACCATGAAGCAGGAAGGAAGCTAATGCTGCAAAAAGCATTTCCTTTGGCAAGTGCTACCCCTTCCCATGCCAGGACCCCTCAGTGAACCAGAGCCTTCAGGCCACCTCCTGGCTACCACACAAAGCTCTGGTTAATAGCTGTGTATTTTTCATGTATTTTCTTTCCTCTGTTAGATATTTTTTGCTAGATCTCTAGCCAGGCCAAGCTAATGTAGCTTTGCTGGTTTGAGGTACTTGAGGATGTAACCCTCAGTCAACAGAAATAAAGTCCCTTATTCAGCTGCCAGTACATTATTCAAGCAGCAGGACAATGTATTCCTGTAAGTATGCACAACAAGCAAAATAAATCACAAATGCACTGAACTTCATTATCTGGGATGGCAGAGAGGGGAAGGAGAGATTTTGGCTGGTATCGTGGTCCCACCAGGGTTCACAGCAGGGCATGCATTGCAGAAGCTTTTCTGTCTCTTTGCAGGAATCCATGGTGAGCTCTGCAAGGCTTGCAGCTCTGGCTCAGGCACCACAGCCTCTGTGCCAGGTGGCACCTGTGCACAGGTGTCTGTGCACACCCTGTCTGGGGGCTGCTGTCTGCCATTGTCCTGTGCACCCTCCCTGGGGGACATGAAGTCTGCTTGGGCTCAGCGAGACCAGGGGCAGTGAATCCCATCCTGAAGGGCTTTTCCTGCCTCCTTCATGCAGCCCTGCTGGCTCTGGGTGTCATTACCTCCAGCTTTCACCCATGCAGGACTGATTTACTTTAATATAATTAGTTCTTTTAGTGCCTTCATATTTCCTCACTGTGTTCATCCCTCCCAGCCTCGCCTTTCTCTGAGCAAAGCCGTTCCTTCTCCCTGGACTCCCTGTGCAGGACAGGCAGTCCTTGGGGCCTGGCAGAAATCCCTTCCCATCTGTTCAGCTTTGAATTCCTCTGGTGTGACACCCGCTACCTGTATGGAGCAGAGCTCCACAGGGGCCCTTCTCAGTGCCTGTGATGGTATGGATGTTTCCTCGAGGATGAGAAAAATCATTTCTGAATTCATTTACCACAGTCTAGCAGTGTGTATGATCATCTTTTAGAAGTACTCACCCTGCAGCTGAGTACCCTGTGATTTTATCTTCTTTAATTAATTTTCAGCTCTCCATCTAACTGCAACAGTTTTGTTACCATCCTTTGCTTTTCCAGATAATTTGAGCCTCTTTCTGTTTTTCAAAGTAATCTAGGTCTCCCTGCATGACATTCCAATCCTTTGCTGTGCTAGCCTACTTCCTAAATTTGTGACATCAAAACATTTATTGATGTAAATACATATTTTAAAAATATATATTGATATAACTTTCTTTTTCATGAATTGCTCTGATGAAGTTATTGTACAAGAACAGTCCATGAGCATTACTCTCAGCACTTGCCTCAGCAGAAACCTCTTTCAGCACAGTCTCTCCTTCTTCACAAGAATGTGTTATTCAGTAAGCTCAGGTTATATTTTATCTCATTTACTTTCATGTTCTCAACTTTTGTTTTATTTAGAAATTGTCCTAACAAATTATACAGTACTGATCTCAGAAAAAAAATACATAAAATTGTCCAGATTAATTTTCATTTTCTTCTTAGAGGTGCTACCAGTGCTGTTATCCAGGGAGACAGTGCCCCTTGACAGTGTCATGGTTACTCAGAACTGGGGAGGGACATCACCTCCTCTTGTTCCCTCCCTCTGCACTGAACACACCTTTAGGTTTGGAACCTTGCTTGAATTACCTTTAATTTTCACATCATTCCTGTTTCAGAGCAGTTCTGCTTTTTCATTGTTGTCTTTTTATTTATATATCTGAGGATCTATCTGTTATTTTAATTTTCTTTGCAACTGCATTTCTAAACTCTGACCTTCTGTTTTCTTTGCTGATCTCTTTTTCCATTTCATGTAAGTGCTTTGATTACTAAAACTTCAGGTGATTAACTTTGCTTTATTTTAAAAGGGACATGGGGTCTTGTGGCAAGAGACATGTCCCTTGCCTTGTGTGTACTGGGGGCCCAGGGTAGGCACATGCCTTGGGATGTGTGACCTGGCAAGGGGCTGAAGCTGTCCCAGTCTTTCTACTGCAGTGGTATTGTCTCTCTTGCTGCCTGGAGTGGGGAAAGTCCAGAGCTCCAGGGATTTTTTGGCAGGATACCTATAGGATGATCTCTATATTTCAGGACGGCTGTGGTAATCTGGGATGTCTGATCTCCCTATGAGAGACAGCCAGTTTGAAGTTATTATTCATCCTGTTAGATCTGAAGCATTTCATTAGAAGTTGTTTTTTTTCCCCGACTTAGCAAATTTCAAACCCTCTCCAAAGTCAAATCCCTGAGTTATTTGGTCAGTTTATTTTCCATAGTTGTCTCCTGGTAGTTAGTTCAAGAAATAGTAACAGGTCTATTTTTGTTCATTATTTGATTTAATTTTAACTGAGCCAGCCCATGCCCACTCACTGCAAAATTTTGTCTATGATTAGCTCTTGTGTGATGCATTCCCCTGCTCAGCACTGCATCTTGACTCAGTGTCTCTTTGAAGAAATCTGGGTCTCCTGATCCACAAGTACTTAGGCTGTAATAATGATGGTGCTGTTTGTTCTGCAGTTGAGGCATGGGATGGGACATTTCTGTGAGAGCTTTATTGGGTATTAGAACCTTTCCTGATGCTGTTCCTGGGGGCTCTCAGGGATTCAGTAGAAGCAATCTTTACTGTCATTCCTCAGATTTACTTTAGCCCCAGCAGATTTCCTCTCATCCATCTGCCTATTCTCTTTCCTTTATGAACTACCACATCATGTTAATCTGCCATGATAATCTTTATTTCTGTGTTTCCTGAACAGCATGTACCTTCCAAGGACTTGTGAAATTTAAGTGATTAAATCAAGTCGTTTTTAGGATAGCTTTTCCTTAGGCTTTTCAAGTCCTTTAATCTGCACTAGTAAAGACTAAGTAGCCCTTTCACTAACTTTTCTTAGCCTTATCTTCTGCCTTAGGCTGACAGAGAATAGAGGCACATACTTTCATCTGTGAATCATGCAGTGTTTCAGTTACACCCTTTTTCTTCTTGTACTGAAGTTTACTGAGAGATCTCAACAAAAACAACATTAATCATTCCCCCCACCCCCGCCTCTCTTTAAAGCTTGTTTTACAGATTAAAAAAAAAAATCAGTAAAGTCCTCTCTTGGAAACCTGTTTGCCTTGTGTGAGGAACAGGTATTTCTGGGTCTTTTTTGAGAATATCTGAGCTGTACAAGTACCATGCTAATGATCACCACCCCTTTGGAGGAGAGGAATGCTCTTAGCACCTTTTCCACATATCATCCCTGCCTGAGGCATGCCAGAGACACCAGCCTCCTTGGTTTTTCTTTGTCCTTTATTATCTACTCCACTATCCATCTACTGTGAGTCACTCATAAACCTAACCTAATCGTGACAAACGTGGGAAGAACTAATCTTCAGTTCGTAAGATGAACTGAAATGAAGGCATCGATGCCACTTACTTGTTTTGATTTGAATGTGTTTAGGCACATTTTGAAGTCAACAGGGAAGTATACACAACTTGTTGAGCTCAAATATTTCCTGGTTATTATCTTTTCTTTTCTAATAAACAAATTCATTTGCAAATAACCACAATCAAGCAAGCCAAGAAGAAGATATTTATACCACGTTGGCAATTGAAACAGTTATTTAATTTGTGATGGGTGTCTGTTGTCAGGTAGATCCTCAACAGTGTTTCTCATTTTCTGATCTAGTCATTTATGTAATCTTTGTGATTTACCATGTCATAGAGAAGAATCCATTACAGTTTCTGCAAGTGAGATGCTACATTAGATAACCAAGTTCCCTGGAACTGTTAGCCATATATATTTAGATAAATTGTTTTTCTTCTGTTGTGAAGTAAAAATTAACCTGCTAAAGCAATAGCAGTACTTGTCAATATTCTAAATTTCCTAATAAATTCTCTTTGCCTGCAGCTCCTCCAGCTGGGGGGTGACTGGGTTGAATGGCTCAAGAAAGTAACATTTCTAGCACCCTAATACAAAACACTGCAGGGCCATTTTGTGAAAACAAAGCTCATGTGTTATGAAGAAAGTTTTATTGAATCAAGAACTTGATGTCAATTGTGCTTTTCAGCTGTGGAAGCCTCTTGTTTATTGCAGCACCACATTTTGTGTAAGTTCCTTCCTAATTTACAATAATTCACATTGATAGACTTCTAGACTGACACTGCCCCCACAAACAAAAATTTACAGCAACTTCAGCTCTGATCTTTCGGTGTTGGTTTTCAAGGAGCCAAGATCTATTCACCACAAGTAAATCTGGGAGGAAGTTTACTTACTATGAATATTAATGAATGTTTACCTACTATGGGTTAATTTGTTAAGCAGAATTTTGGGGTTTTGATAACAGCTCAGTTTACATGACACCAAGCCTGCTGGCAACTGAGGGAATACACCTGTCTCAAAGGGGCAAAAGTACAAGAAAGACATTGAGTTGCTGGAGTGAGTCCAGAGAAGGGCTAGCAGAGCTAGTGAAGGTTCTGGAGCACATGAGGAGTGGCTGAGGGAACTGGGATTATTTAGCATGGAGGAAAGGAGACTCAGGGGAGACCTTATCATTCTCTACAACTACCTGGAAAGAGGTTGTAGCCAACAACCTTGGTCTCTTTTCCCATGTAACAAGTGATAGGACAAGAGAAAATGGCCTCAAATTGTGCCAGGGGACATTTACATTGGATATTAGGAAGCATTTCTTCACAGAAAGGGTGGTGAAGCATTGGAACATGCTGTCCAAGGAAGTGTGGAGTCACCACCCCTGGAAGTGTTCCAAAAAATGTGTAAATGTGGCATGTGGGGTTTTTGTGGTGAACATAGTAGTGTTCGGTCAATGATCATACTTGAAAATCTGAGAGGCCTTTTCCAACCTCAAGGATTCTGTGATTCTATTATTTAATTCAGAACATTGAAAATGATGCTATATGGGTGAAAAGAAATGGCAGTCATGTGCTCAATTAATTTCAGAGATAAACTTGGTTCTTTATGGTAGAACCTGAAAACAAGGAAACATGGAGAGTGCATAAGCCAATGACAAGTAGTGCTTCTCTGTTCTGTCTAATAGTGCAATAAAGAGAAGATGTTCACCTCGAAGTCCTTCTCCTGCATTGCTCTTCCTATGCAATGGAGTGAACCTCTTCAATTTGCTACTTTCTTTTTATTCAGACTAATATGGAGATACTAGTGGAAGTGATTGAGACTTAGGAGTGTAGCAGCCTCTTGTCACTGAAGAGCATTCATGGAAGCTGAGTGCATGACTCCCCAACAGAATGAGAGAATACACAGCAGAATCATATTTTTCTTTGAGTGTAAGAAAAGCCGGAATAGCCAAGGCATTACAGATTGCTGACATCTTCCAAGTTATAGCATATAATTCTTTAGTTTTCCTTTTGTAAATACAAAGCCTGCACTATTCTTGCTTGTGATCCCTGAGAAATATGTGGTTTGTGAGATTGTCTCTCAAAAGCACGCACATAAATTCATGATATCAGCAACAGCACCATTGGTGGAGTGGTAGCTCCAACAAGTCTGTTTTGCTGGCACCAGCTTTTCCCTCCCTGAAGGTATAACCTTAAAGGCCAGTACTCCTCCTTGAAGAGGGCTGAGTGTGAGTGGGTGATGCTGCTGCCCCCAGCACCAGCTGCCTGTGCTGCCTTTGCAGCTGGGTTACACTGCCCAAGCAGCACAGCTGCTGCTTCCCTAGCATTCATGATGGAGAGGTGTGGCAATGCTGCTGGAGAGCCTCCCTTTCTGATGTGACACCAGGTGTGGCTGGCTCTCCCTTTCCTCAGGCTGCTCCACAGAGTCACCTCCTTGCTGGACCAGCACAAAAATTCTGTGCTCACACAATGCAAAGAGGCTTTCAGTCTAGCCCCTGTCCTCCTTCACAAGCCAGCCCCAAGGTCAGAGTCTGTACCAGACAGTTCCCAAGGCAGGCCAGTCAATAGAGCCTGTTGGGCTCAGGCCTTCTGCACAAGAGGGTGAAGAAGCTGCCATCCCCAATTGGTGAGGACTGTTGTGCTGGGATGTCTCTCTTCTCTCCCTCCAGCCCATGTGCAGAGCACAGCCCCTCCTCAGCCAGCCCTTTACAACTGGTTTTTCAAAGGGCCTTTTTCTTGCTGCTGCTCTCACCCAGCAGGCACAGCAGCCTAGTGAGACCTTTCACTTCAATTTCCATGCAATGGTGTATGTTAGAAAAGCCTTAAATAGACTGCACCTACTTCAGTAAGTAGCTTGAAAGTGTAGCATACCACAGAAAAGAAAACCCTTTTTCCCATTAAATTAGATGTGAGGCATAATGCAAGCAGCTTTCTTCTTCATCTACACCCAGATTTCATCATGGAAGTCAATTGGAGCTGCACCTTAATGATTAAGAAAATAATTTGACCCAGTTAGGTGTTACAGAACAGACTTCAGTGGATTGCACAGACTGAAGAGAGAGCAGAATGTTACCCATTGAATTTACTATCATGTTTGTTTTGGGAGCTAAATTATTCTTCCTAATTCTGCTAGCAGTGTAATATGCTGTCTCAGTAATGGAAAGCATATGAAAGCAAGCAGATGGTGAAAGCAGAAAAAAATCCCAGCATGTCCTGATAATGTAGTAAGCAAGTTCATTTTTTTGGCATTAGGCTTTCATAACCAAGGCATGGTGATAACAAGTACAGACACATTTTTAGAGCACAGTTCATCAAAAAATACAGCCAGTTTCATTGCAGGGCAATGAAAGATTACTTTTTGAGACTCCTATATAGATAAAACCTAGATGTGAATGTTGTTGAATTAGACTCATCATCTATTATTGCTAGAAGAAGAGTGACAGAACAGATACTGGTCAGAGTGATTCCATCACAGCTCCTGTGTTCTCTCATATCATTGCAAATGTAGAGTCTTTTGCCCATTGATTTGCAAATATGCAGCCATCCTGCATTACAGAAATACCACAGACCCTTCAATATAGGTTGTGATAACAGAAGGCACTATTAAAAATTAAAAATACTTTATTTTCCTTTAAAATTTCAACCTTTCTAGGTTGAAATTTTGAATATGAGGATGTTGCTTCTTGGATATTTGTGTATATCTGCAGTACATGAAGCTCCCAGTCTGACTCCAGCAGCCTCTTGCATCTCCTACCCACATGTCCCATTCTTTCAGAACAGAAGGCAGAACAGCCTCAGTGGGAAATACACCCATTTGTTTGGCAAGTCTGAGAAAATTGAGACAACCTTGACTCACTGGCTGAGCAAAAGGCCCTGAATGTGCTTTCTGGGAAGGACACTAACAGTCTGATGACCTTCAGACTACATTTTTAAGTCTCAGGACAAAATATGGACAGAGACAACACCAGATTCACCAATTATCATTTTAAGATTTGTCAAAGAAGGGATAAATTAATCTTTGTTATGATTTTTGTTTGAAGCAATAAGGCCACATCTTCATATAGCTGCAACCTGGACCAATCTTCAACTTCCAGGAATTTATTTCAGACAGAGCAAGCAAGGAGGAGCATGAAAAACACTGCTGAGTTCAAATCCAGATCTGACCTCACTGATCTGTTGGGAAAAGGGGTGAAGAGATACAGCCCCACTTCTCATTAAAGTATCTAGTTGGTTACAATCCTTTTTTTTTCCTCACCTTGCACTAGTACAGCGCATTGAGTAATGTGAATATTTAATTGTAAAAAAATATTTCATATGCACTGGTTCATTCTTGAGTTGAAGAAAAAAAGACAAGCATGTAGTTTTGATTTTTTCATCCATCTGAGGACCCTGTGTTTTCTGCTTCCTGAGGAAAGTTTTCTCCCATTATAATTCTAGTAATGGCTTGCTGATTTAACCTCCCAGAAGTTTTCTTCCAGATTGCTTTTAGTATCTTTGGGATGTGGTGGTGACAAAAGTCAGATTTCTTTGATGTCCCTATGTCCCCTTCATTTCATTACCTGGGCAGGACATGGAGCAGGGAAGAAAGTGAAATGACAATCTTGTCCTCAGGTAACAGCTGTTTTCCTGCTCCTTTGCCTGTGGCACCATTTTTCCTGATGTCATGTCCCCTTTCCAGGTCTTGGAGGCATGGAAAGCAGGGAGGTGACCTTTGCTGCCAGGGTCAAGTGGCTTTGACAGCCTGAGCTATCAAGCTGAGTGTTTCTCCTGGCAGAGCCTTGGGCAGGGACTGACCTGGGGATGGGCCCAAAGCACCCACTCAGACCCCCATGCCAGGGCAGGGATGGGCTGGGCAGAGCCCCTGGCTGAAATGGCAGCAGGTCATGTCAGAGTTTCACCTTCCTCCACTGTGCTGCCATTCTGTAATCCTGCATCTCTTACAGGACAAGAGCCCGAGGTCCCTCCTGCAGAGAATTGAGACCTTGATCCCAAATTGCTTAGGCTGAGCTCAGCAAGCCTGTTTTCAAAGCAAAGCCTGCTCTCTGTGAGTAAATTTCCCTTTCAATTTTTCCTCGAAAATCCTGCAGCAAATGGCTTTAAATGCAGTGTCTGTGTGTAACTGCTCTTTTTGGTGCGTTTCCCGTAATGAGCCATAACATATGTGTGTGTCTTTACACACCTCGGAACAATGCTATGCAAGCATTAGGGGATTTTTCTAACAACTACTGAATGTGCTGCTTTTCACAGCTCACCCAAACACTCCTGCCTGATAAGCCTGCCTGCAGAGGGACGTTATCTGTATTTCTAGGATCAGCAGAAAAGAGGAAAAAACAGTGGGAGGCATATCCGAATATTTTAAACTGCTAATTCTGATGCAAGCAAGTCACTTAGAGGACACTTCTTGGATGGGGAAGCCTGAGGAGGTATGCTTGTGGAGCTGTAACACTGTCCAGACAAGGAAGTTCAGTGAGAAGTACAGAACCTAACTCTCTCTTGTTTCTGATCTCTGTGCATGCTTGAGTGAACTGTTCTGTTTCTCCCTCTGGCAAGCGCAATTCCAGTATATCCTCCAGGGTAGCCATCCCCAGACATTCTAATGCACAGTTAGTGAATTAAAACCACAGCAGCACCAGATGTACCTTGCACATGAGTATAACAGTGCAGGAGCACTGTTTGCCCCAGTGATGTCCTGCCTTCATTAGCACAGGGAAGTGCAGCATGTGGATGGTCAAGAGTCATCATTCACCACAGCACAAGCAGCACCTCCAGGGCTGTGCAGGCAGGGTGCTTTTCCTGAGCCTGACTTCCCTGAGCCCCTGACTCCTGAACTACCCTAGTCAGAAATGTTCTAGCCCTGGGGCTCAGAAAACATCCTTCTCAAGAGTAAGAATTTTGCTGTGTTTCTGATTTTTACCTGAAGCAACCCAGCCTGTGCTAGCTAACTGGCATTTTTCAGATAGATCTTTAGGCCAAGTCCTTCATATTTCAGTATAGAGCTGCACTGTTATTCAACACATTGCATTTTTCAGGAACAGACATTTCCAGGAAAATGTAGCTGGATGTTTTTGCCCAGCGGTGGTTCTTCCACCTTTGATTACTGTCAAAAGCAAAAGATCTTGCAGTAATCCACCTTCCCGGTGAGAATGAGCCTCTGAGACAATAGTGTTCCTGCAGGAGAAGTGAGGCAGGAAGCAACACTTGAGAACAGAGGATTGCATGGCTGGAAGGCATACTTGCTGGGCAAAATATCATGTGCATCTTTTTTTTGAAAAATCATCTAAGTCCAATTCTAGCTTCAGCAGGCACACAGCACCAACCTCCTGTCCATGCTCAATGCTAGCACCAATTCCACAGCCCTGCCCCACTCTCACCCAGACCATGTTAGTCTCTGGAGAGATTTTTGTCTGCACCAAAGTCAGGAAATTCAGTTATAGTTCCCACAACAACCATAAATCCAGGTATTCTGAACAAGGACTGTAAAACAAGCAGTTAGTTGCATAAGTGTTTCTCAGTAGATGCATGAGGGATCCGGTGGTACAGCAGGCTTGAAGATGTTGTCTGCAACCGCCACACCTGCCCCTGCACAACCTGAGCACAGCTGAAAGAGGGGCTTGGAGGTAAAACCTTTTGACAGCTGATGCCAGGCACCAGATGTTCTGGGGTAGCTGTGAAGTTTCTGGTGACTTGAGGCTATAATCCTGATATTGGAGAAGGTGGCAACCACACTGAGTGTCAGAGCCAGTGAGCAGCAGGTGTCTGCTGAACTCCACAGCAATGCAGGCTCACCAGCATCCTCACACAACACAGTGTCTTCTGCTCTATTTACTGCCCTTAAGTGGACTTCAGTTTGGTAGCTGAGGGTTTCACACTTGTTAACATTTATCTCTGCAGAGGCTCTGTGAAGTAAGGAAGAACTGTTATCCCCATTTCACAGGAGAAGACTGAACCAGCAGAAGCCATACATCCACCCCAGGGTCTCAGAGAGTCTGCAGCAGAGTCTGTGCCTCCCAAATCTGGGGGTCATAACCTCATTTTCCAGTAGTGACAGAAAAGATACAGAACCAAAATTTCACAAGTTAGTAAGTGCCAGGACCTGCTGGCTGGAGTCCACAGGATGCGGCCTCCTGTCTCCAGTGGCATTCATATTCTCCTCTGTTATTTCAAATATTTTATTGTAGCATTATCTTGTCTAGTCTAATCAACTGTCCCACTTGCTCTTAAGAGTTGTACTCTGTGAGGGAAAATGTTGAAAATTGTTATTATCCCCAGTGTTTGGGTACAGACACAGGGGGGTGGATGCTCCACAGTCAGGATCCTACCATCCCCTTGCTACCCCAGCCTCCACTCTGTCTGCAGTTGCACAATGCAAGAACCACCAGCAGCCCCCCATTCCCTCCCCACCTGTTCCAAGGCTGTGCTCTTTTCCCAAGCACAGGGACACTCATATCTCTCGAGTGACAAGGACGTGTGTGGCATCAGTGGCATCAGTCCAGATATATATTAATGGCAGAAGACAGAAAAATCTGTGTCCCACATTCTGAGATGACCCACCATAGAGAAAGATCTGAGCTGTGATGTTCCTGCTTCTGGATATGCTGTCCCTTAAAGCAGGCAGGAGTTCAAATCTCCAACTCTGTTTCAGTCTTATTCACTAATAAAAACCTCAGGTGTTACTGGAAATACTATTGATGTCTGCTTTGGCATGTGAAGTGTGCATCACTTGCCTCATTGCTTTAAAAGCAGCAAATCTCTATTTATCTTGCTGGTTACTTAGTAATGAAAAGCAGTGGCCAAATCAGTTATCTGGAAGGGGCTAAATGACAACTTGCTCCACACCCTATGTAAGTGAGGCAGATAGATTCAAAGCCCTTCTTGGTTCCAATGATTGGGTCTATCCAGAGTGCTTGAAACAGGCCAGCACGCAGCGCTCTGCCATCCTGGCGTGTCCAAGCAATCCTGCTGCTGACCAGCCAAGGACACGTGGGTATTTCTTAAGTTCCAACTGTGATGAGACACACATCCTGTGACAGTTTATGAACAAACAGCAATTGTGTTTAGTCATGCCTTAAAATTTGGTAAATGTCCTACCCAGCTACCTCAAAGCATTTCTAAACCTGGTCCCTCTCTCGACTCAGGAATTCATTGCAGTGGGTAAGAGGTCTTCATAGGAATTTTTTTGTGTTTTCCATTTTCCACCTGCAAACTGGGGAGTAGGCTATTCAGCCATTTTGGTGAAGGTATTTGGGAACTCTGCAGGGAGAGTGCTATTTAGGTATCAGATATCAGTAGCAGCCTGTCACATTGAATTCAGCAAGGGAATGGCTGGCTCTGCTGTTGCAGCACTCATGGAGGACTCAACTCCCAGATGAATTAAGACTCTCTGTGTGACTGAATCTTTTTGCATATTCCTGCCTCACCTGTAAAATGGAGACAATAATGTTTCCCTGATTGAATGAATTTTGAGAGATAGTACATTACTGGTACTGAGACCATCACCACACAACACCATGCAACAAATAATTCTGCAATAGCCACACATCCAGCATTCACCTGCATTTGTATTCAGCAGACTATGGAAGGAACTGGACTATTAACACCTCTACTCTAGGGCAAAATGCTTGGAGACCACATCCAGACATCCAGGTATCTGCTGAACTTCATGGGGTTTGGTGTCTAAGTTTGGGCTTGAATATAGATTGCACAGCTAATTCCTACTTAATTTATAATAGCCTGGACCTCAGTGTGAACCCCAACCCCTGACTTATTAGGAACATGAATCAGCTTCCCACTTTGTGCCTTGGGTCTATGTCTTGAAATTACTCTATTGTCTGCTGCAATCTACTCTGAAGCTGGAGATTTGTTTCTACAGGAGGCAGGGAAACATTATGTTGCCAAACTCCTTCCAGTCTTTTCCAGGATTACAAGTCAGGGACTGGTGGATAGATCTTGTGATTTCCATCCTACAATTTAAACCAGATGGGCTAGCCTTGCAGCATAAACATTCAAGCAAGAAAAGCAAAAAATTGGCAGAAGTTGTTCTGTTTCCTGAATAACTGTGTTATTATCACTTATATTTTTTAACAAGATGCATATAAAGTTCGTTTACAAGATTGCTTGATCACTGTCTTTGATTCATCCCAATAAAATATGGAGCTTTTGTTTTTGCTGTACAATATTCCAGCCCTACTGCTTGTAACAGGTACAGGGGCTAGTATCTGTCAGCTTTCCCTCTTGAGAAAAAACAAGGTGAAGACACAAAATGCAACAGCTGTTGCATAGCCAGAGCCATTGGGATATGAGTAGGACAGGAATTATTGCAGGCAATGAGAGAGAGGAAGGATTTAACCTGAATCAAACCTCAAGACAAAGATTATGAACCCACAAGTCCACAGTATTTTATTGTTTGTTGCCACCATGTTTTCTTGCAGTTCCTTCATTTTGATACAGGTATCAATACCTGAAAAGTATTGAATGTGTGGCTGGCATACTGAACTATTAGAATAGTGGTGAAAATATCTTTCCTGTTCATTTACCTTTTACATACATGAAAGACAAGACAGTATCAGAAGCAGAGGCAAAAAAAAAGACCCAGATAATTAGATGCCACTCATCTCAGAACTTGAAAGCCAGTGAAATAACTTAGGCGCTGTGAAAAAACATCTGCCATAATTAAAATGTCTGATTGGTGAGAGCTGCAGTGAAGGCCAGTGTATGGGGCCATGCTAAAAACATTGCTGGAAGGAGCCAGATCTACATACCTGGGGAAACTCAAAGCCAGATGAAGTTACATGGGAATTTCAAATCACAGGCTTGCAGGGTGAATGCTTAGCTTCAATGGCACACAGCAAATTAGCACAACACCAGAGCAGACTTGAAGATCCTCCTCCACAGCCCTGGGCACCAGCAGAGCTAAAATTTACATCATTTGCCCAAGCCATGTCTTGGGAAGCTGTCAGGAACAGCCATCATGGCAGCTAAAGCCCCAGGTTTTGACAAATCCCAAAGTAATAGAGATTAAGATGTTAATGGTCTGATTTTCACTCTTTTGACTATAATGCATGTGCTGTTCTACCCAGGGCTGAGGCACTGTGGCGACCCATAGCCTCTGAAGCAGATTTGGGGATGGAGTGGCTGAATTTGCTGAGCTCTGGGAGATCTGTCAGGACAGTTGCAGAAGCCACTTGGAGCAGCATCATAGCATTTTCTGACTGTTCCTCAGCCACAGCAAACTGGGATGCTCTGTATTTTTAATCCATCTCTATGTTAGATATTTGCTTGAACCACCTGAGGAAGCAGGGTTACCTTCTGCTGAAGGAGACTGGTGCTGTCACACAGGCCATGATGGTGATTCAGCAGCGTGGCCTCAGAGGCACAGCTACACCAGGGAGCAAAATCCTGAGCCCTGCCCAAGTCAGAGCCAGGAAAGTGCAGCTGCCTGTGCTCAGCAGCATGGGGCTCCCCACGCTGCTGAGCAGCACAGAGGGTGCCACACTGAGAAGGGTGGCAGAACCACAGGAGGAGTGGGAGAACCACAGAGAAGGGAAAAGGCCTGGGAAGAAGATGCTGATGTGAATGAGGAGTTATAATGACCATCCCTATGTCTCAGGCTAGATCTAGAACAGCCAGAAACACTGACTGAATTTTTGTGGTTGCAACAAAAGTATCAACCTGTAACTGTTGAGTAAATTCCAGGATGACTGATCAAAGAATTGAAAAGAAAAAGTAATTTTACAAAACGTTGGAGACTACCATGCTTCCTAATGATTCCTTCAGAGAGAAAGCTAGGCTAACTTTGGAAGTAGCAGAACAACTTGTTAAATGTTTTCTGGTGGTTTTATATTATTCTAAATTCTGATTCTCAATACTTATCAGGGATTTTTTTCCCACTAACAATGAAGCATATGCTATCTTGTATCCTGGTTACATGAGATAAACAGATAACCTTATTTTTCACAGTCAGTTTTTCAGCATTTCTGCCATTGAAGATCCTCTTCTACAGCTTCAAGCTGAAAAAATCTTTGTGGCAGATTTGGCATTGCCTGTAATAATTTATGAACGTGATGTGTTGACATGTTTATTGTGTGCATACATTGAGCTACTTCAATAGCTGGATTGTCAAGATGTGTACTCAGGAGAGAGAAGATGGATCCAGGCATACATTTTTGAGGAAACACTTGGGAAACAAAGCAAGTGCTCCTCACTGTGATATTTTGGCTGGGCCCCTGTTAGGTTCACTGGAGAGATTTCCCTGGGAGAAATGTGGGTGCCTGCAAAGAAAGACATGAAAGACCCTGGAGAATTTACAGAGGACCATTTAAATAGACATTTTTGTGAGCAAGATTCCAAAAGGGGTTGAAAGTGCTCAGATCTGTAGATGTTTAATTTAGTAGACGTTGGCAAGACTACAAGAAAAAGTGCATGTGAAATGTTTTTTAACCAACATACTTTATTTCATGGGTTAAAGTGCTCTTCTGTTTTAAAAATGTTTCAGTCATGCAGGAAGGCTGAAGGTCTCTCTCCTCATGTATGTGTGTCAGCTTGGAAAATGCATGGGGTACATAGGCTGGAACTTGTGTTTAGTATGGTACAGGGGAATCAGATTATCCCATGCATGGAAAGGTAAAAGCTCAAGGCCTGCTATAAGCAGAAGGCAAGCCAGAAAGATCACTGCCAACTGGGGATATAGCAGTAACCATAAGAAGATCATCACCTTTCATGTAAGTCCTTTCATATAGTTCTACTAATGGCTTTTATTAAACATTTAAGCCTTAGCATTCAAGAGACTGATATTTGTTACAGAAAAGCTGTCCTATTAACACAAAGTACAAGCTGAAACAAAGCTAATGAGCCTTCATACTTGCAGGATAATTCAAAGTTTAAAGGTGGTATTAACAAAAATAAAATAAGGAAGAGTGGAATATTCCAGTTTCATTGTCCACTAGAGAACCTGCGTTTTTTCCTTTTGGATCATAAAATTAAATCTATTGCTCAACCCTTACACTGTTACTAAAGTAGTGCAAAAACACATATATGTGCATAATTAAGTACCCCTATGTGACCATAAAAGGTCTCACTGGCTGTTCAAGGGGAAGGTGAGTGGGATTTGATTCAGCAGCATGAAAGGGTGAATGGCATTACTGTAATCCCCCTGTATTTCTTTACTTTGATGGGGCCCAGCCTTATGTGGTAGAGTGATGGGCTGTACAGCAGTGGCAACTGTGTTCCAGTGCAGAGTCTGGGCTGTGTGCCCTGTGCATCTGAGACACAACAGCAAACTGTCCTGGAACTGCACAGGTATTTATCCTATGGAAATCATACCTCAAATCAGACACACAAAAAACCCGAGGCACTGGGTATATTAGATATACCTGAAAAGTTAGGTGAATTTTTTATTTATTTGTCTTCTGGTTTTGCAATGTCAGATATGAATGGTAAATGGGTAAGTGGAAAAAAGTCACTGAGTCCTGCCCTTGAAAACACAATCTATCTTAAAGCACGGGCACTTCAATCTTTGTGTTCAAATGAAGAGACCAAACAAGTTCAAGAAACAAACAGGGTAAAGAGCACAGCTATAAAATGACATTTTGGAAGTGACAAGTGAGCAGTTGTATAGTGACCAATCTCCTACCACATTTATGCTCAATTTCATGTGGCCCCCATTAGCTACACCACCTGTCCTGGGAGCTCCCCATATGTCTCAGTCTTGGTAAAAAAAATTTGGATATATAAAAAGGGAATGGGTATCAACATAACACAATGGAGTTGTGGGGCAGGGCACACACAGGAGCACTGTTCACATCTCAGGCAACACCTAGCTCCACTCCTTGATAAATATTCACATCTTGCTACAGCAGGACCTTGAAGAGGTTCGAGGGGTTTTTAGAGCTACTCAGTAGATGCAGTGCAGCTCCTTTTGAGCTGCCTCCCCTGTGAGACTGGAGCCTTTCCCAGGAGGGATCCCTGTGGCAAAGGGCCTCTCATCTGTTTGACCATGGAGCAAGCACCACATTGTGCTGGCAGCAGAGAGAAGGCAGCAGAGAGATTTTTTCCTGAGGTAGGAGAAGAGTCACCTGTGCCCTGGGGCTGCTCTGGGGGCTGCAAACTTGGCCAAGAGACAGAAATAACCCAGGAGTCGTTAGCTGGAGAGCTTGGATTTACAGACTCTCCAGGAGAACAAGGCTTAATGAAAATCTCCAAGGAAAATTAGATAAAATGGACTGATGTGGACATCAGAAAACTTCTACAGCATAAATCATAAAATCTCCCCAGTTTGGAGAGAGGTAAGAATTTCATCTCCATTAATTTAATCCGGCAGATAGAGATAACAAAGCAGCCTCTACATGGGAGAGTTAACATGGCTTGGATTGATACAGAGAGACAAGATGCACTTGCAGGCATAGGAAAAATGCATCTCTGAGAAAATTTCCACTATTAATATTTTTCCCTTGCAAATGTGGGTCTTCTAAAACACTCTTTTCTTTTGGAAGGATCTAAATGAGGAGGAGGTGGGAAGTAGAGCTACAAAGCATGTAAGAAAGCCTCAAATACATGAGTGGGAGGAAGGAGGAAGACATTAAAGAATAATGAAGCTTGCATCACTGAGAGCAAACAACAGAAGAAGGGAAATGCACGGCACTTGCGGCTCAGTTTTGAAGGAACTTAGGCTGAGGTTAGCATAGATGCAGGCACAGAGTAATTCAGATGATCTGATCAAAGAACAAAGAAATGTTAAAACTGATTTCATTAGGAAAAATACCTGCCTTAGAGTTAATGGGTAAGCACAGGAGAAGGACTTGTTTGTATTGTTGATATGAAGTAGTCCTGAGAGGAGTATCAGCACCTGTAGTATCCAGGTTCATTACAAGACTTGGGCATTGCTTCAGTGGGGCCAGGATTTTACCCTTCATGGAGTCTCTGTGACATGTGTGAGATTTATGGGATGATGTTGCAAACAGGTATCTATATTTTTAAAAACAATTAATATAAATCTTGTTATCAACATGGTGCCCGGGGTCCACAGCTCTAGCTGCATCAATAGTTGAGCCCAAATGTTCAGCTACTCTTGGAGTGTTGTCACTAAAACAAAATCAGGCACTTCTACTTTGAGAGCCTCTCCAGTGACCATCACTCCAATAGTTATCCATCTGAACCAGGAAACAAGCCTGGAAGAGGAGCCTGGGATTGGGTTCATTTCACATCTTCCGATTTTTGTCAATGCTTTGCTGTAAGGGCATTCAGCAAGCCAGGCTGATCTATCCCAACAGAGTCTTTGAAAATTTTGCAGAGCTTTTGCAGAGCAGTCAGTAGAAAACTTTCAACTGAACTGAACGAGGAACCTGTGTGTCTTACACAGGAATCCTGTGGGATGGGATTGTCTCTGTGTCACCAAAACCACCTACAAAATGAAAACTGTAACTCTTCTCAGGAAACCCCAAGGTTTTATATTCACTTTGGAATAAACTGAGCCCATCCATCCATTGAAGAGGCAAGCATCAGGGAATCAACAGGAGGTTTTGCCATCTGCACAGGTGAGCAATGCTCAGGGACATAACTAGGACCAAGATGGGGGCAGGGAGAAGTTTTATGCCAGAAAGTTTTACGAATGGAAAGGCTACGCTGCTACTCCAACCTATAGCGGCTTTTAAAATCAACTTGGAGACAGCAAGAAAAAAAGGCAGAGGAACAATTTTCCATTTCCTAGTAGAGCTGTATTTGATACAGATAGAAAACCCTATTCCTTCTCTTTTTTCAAATCTTGGCATTAAAATTCAGAGTTGATACTTTTTGTGCATTGTTGTGCAATGTGGTGGTGTAAAATCTGAGTCTCCTTGTATCATGCACACAGCAAAGCATGTTGATCTAAGGTTGGCAATCCTGTAGAGTAGTGGAGTTTGGGTAGGCAGGAAAAAGAATTGGGGGAGGATAACAGCTGTCATTTTTTCCATGTCGAAGCTTTGTGTCCAGGAAAGAATGTATCCAAGAAAGAAAAAAATCTCATCCCATCTTGAACCAGCCATTCCCACATTATGATAAAATAAATCTAAAAGGATAAGCTAGGCATTTCCTGAAATCACTACAGTAATCACATACACCTCCAGCTGTCCTTCTACAGGGCTGGTTAAAGAAAGCTCACTTAAAATTAATAATTAAATGTCCATTACAGGCTTGACAGTCTCCATGTGTGTGGCAGTGCTGATGGCACCAGCTCCCTCTGGGATCCTGCCAGCCTTTGCACTTGCAGCCAGGCCTCCGTTCAGCCCAAAGCTCCCCCTCACCTGCCTTCATGGCAGCAAGGCAGGACAAGCAGCAGGAGGAGGAGGCTGGAGGAGGGGTGCAAAGGGCCAGAGGAGCGGGCAGGAGGAGGCAGGTGCACCCTTGGCATTGCAGCCTCTTCTGGCATGGGGAGGTTTCTCTGTTTCAGCCGTAAATACGATGCAAGGAGGTGTCAGGCCTCAGTGAGGCTCCCGGCGGGTAAGACGGTAAAAAAATAACAGTTTCAGTTCTGCATGTGTCGTTTTCCAACGTGTAAAAGACGGGCTCCGGTGGCACGAAGGCCGTTCCCAGTCGCAACGCGACGGCCAAGGAAGGCGGCCGAGCCGTGTGGGCACCCGCCGGGGGTTGTGCCGCGACGGGCAGGCCCGGCCCCGGAGGGACAGCGGGCCCGAGAGGGGTCCCCTGAAGGCAAAGGGACAGAACGCGTGGGACCTGCATCCTCCGCTCGAGCCTGCTGCATCCCGCACAGCGGCAGGAAAACACCCCCGAGGGAGCAGCGGCTCTCAATCCCGCCCCCGCCAGCTTCCCGCTCCCGAAGTTTTTCCTTCGGGGCAGCCCGGCGCGGGCACTAGCCACCGGCTCTGGGGGCCGGCTCGGCGGGGCGGGGCGGGCGGGCGGCGCTAGGGCCCGGCGGGGCGCGGCGCCGCCGCCGGGGGCGGGCTGGGGGCGGCAGCGGCGGCGCGGGCTGCGGCTGCCTCCGGCTGCTCCCGCCGCGGGGCGCGGAGCGGGGCGGCCGCGGGGAGCGCCCACCACCCCGCGGCGGCGCGGGAGCCAGGACGCGGACAGAGGTAACGGCGGGGGCGTTTCGCGGTGTCATCGGGAGCGGGTGCCCGCCCGCCCGGGCTCGCCGCTATCGCCGCGCCCCGTCCCTCCCGGGCTAGGAAGCCGCGGCCAAACTTTTGGGGCCTCTGGGCCGGCGGCTGCCGCGGGCGGACAGCGGCGCCGCCCCGGGGCGTTTGTGAGGGCTACCCCGCGTGGCTGCCGCCGTCCCGCCGCCGAGCAGCCCCGCCGGCGACGGGCGGCGGGGAAGGGAAGAGAAGGGAAGGGCGCCCTGGGGCGAGCCGGAGCGGCGTGCGGGGCGGCTGCCGGGTCGCATCCCGGGCAGGCTGTGGCCCCGACAGGGCGGCCCGAGGGCTCCGGCCCCGGCTCGGCGGGCGCTGCTGGGGCAGCGGCGCAGCCGGCGGCGGGCAGCCCCCCCACCGCTCCCTTTTGTTCTGCGTGCCGCCGGCGCTTGGATCCCCGCCCGGGAAGGAGCCGCTCGGTACTTCCCGAGCTCCGTCTGTGCCTGCACACCCGCCTGAAGGGCATCCTCCTCCGGTAGTGTCGGCCTGTCAGAGCCGCCGGGAAAGGGGTTTTCCCCTTCTCACAACAGCTCCCCGTTGCTTGTCGGTCTTCAGTGCCGGCTCTTCACTTAACTGGACTTACCGTGTGTTAATTCCTTCACAATGTATGCGGGTGTCCCTGCGCCCTGGAGAAGGATTTCCTTATTGACTTGCCGATTGTGATGCGGCCAGGTATTATTTACATCATCAGAAATATGCCTGTGTAAATCTGCTCGCACGGTTACAGTGCGGCTGCTCTTAGAGCCCAGTTTGCCGAAACTTTAATTGCAGCAGGCGATGTTGTACCGTGAATCCATTTCCGTCAGGGCGGGCCGATACTCCGGTGGGATAACGGCCTCGCCGAGGCGATCGCGTGTCACGCAGGGACAGATCCTGCTGTTTCATGGGATGAATCAGAAACAGAAATCAGCCAACAATGACAATGAGTTTGTGTGGTTTCTAAAACAATCTGACATGGTAACGTCTGTTAAGGGTACAGTAAATGGGGCAGCAAACCCCCAGTTTTCTCTGACACAGCTCATGCATCAGCCGGTAAACAGCGTAAACTGTGATCACTTTGCAGCCGAAAATATAAGGCCTTGCAGCCCTGGCTGCCGGAGCGTTACGTGTCATTAAAGTAGCTCTCTTGGAGGAGAGGGACTGTCCCAGGAGCTACAAAATCTATAAACACTTTTCTGATTGGTTTAAAAATTTAGACACAGGAAGCGGATGGTATCTAATAACAGACAAGTGGAGACACTGTTGTCATGGAAACTGAGAAGACTCCCCCCGCCCTCCCCCTCCCCCCCCCCCCGCCCCCCTCCCCCCCATGTATTTAAAAAAAAAAATAGGCAGAAGAAAAAAGTCTGCATATCATCAGAAATGCCTGCAGACCGCCTTGGCTGCTGTTGCCTTTCCCACAGCATCTGTTGAAACCTGAGAACATGCCTGTCAAATCAAGGTCATTTTACAATAAAACCCTGCACCACCGTCTCCCTCTCTCCTCCCTGGACCTTGTCCCACACTTTCCATCCAAGGAGGAGTTGAGGAGATGCAGCCACCTGTCCCATGCCCACTGGTGTCCTGCCTCAGCCTGGCCTGCTGCTGAGAAAAGGCTCAAAGCAGAAGGATCATGGGGCTTAAAAGGCAAAAGTAACAAGGGTTGAGTTTTTTATAATTGGATGATCAGGCCATGTTTCTTTCCATGGGCATCTATGGACCTGGGAAATAAAGTTGGGATTGATTTCCTTCTGTTCCTTTGTATTATGAAGCTATATTAAGATGTAATGATTTGGACCTGCATATTAAGTCTATTTCACAGATCTGCATCACCTATTAAAAAAAAAAAAAAGTGGTGAATGACTTTTGGAAGCCCTTTGCAATGCTTTTAATAAAAAAAGAAAACACAATTCTGTTACAGCATGCTATGAGGGGAAAAGCAGAGATATGAGAATAAAATATACTTCATTGCTGCTGAATGCAGCATGAGAAAATCAGACTATTATTGTCATAAATTGAAGTTTTACTTTGCTGGACTATTGAAAGTTTATTGTGTGTGAAAGGAGAGGCTATTTTGCTTTTGAAGCAGGAGAGCTATTTCACAGCAAACTCACAAGAAAGGTGTTAATGTTTTTCTTATTTTCTTGGGCAGCATCCGTTGATTTCAGATGTTTGTGATAGAGAGAGATGCCTTTGAGTATTCACTGCATTTTGTCTGAAACATTTCCTTTTGTTCCTCTCTTTAATCTTCATTTTGTAGTGACCAAGCTGAGAAATAGCGCTTCAGTGCTTCACCTGCTGTATAAATCATCATCATTTTGAAACCTTAAATGACTGGTTTGCTTGCATATTACACTTTTTGTATTGCTATTTCTTAAGAGAACCAGAGACTGATGATCAAGTCTTGCAGATCAGGAGGAAATCTTGCAGGGGACTGAGGTGAAGATGATCAGTCACCTCTTTAGCCACACCCTTGGATCTTCCTGTCCAAAAAACACAAGCAAGGCCTGACTTTAAAATTTGGTTGCAGGCAGAGCAGGCCGAAGGGGTGATAGAGCCAGAGGGAGCAATGCCTGCTTCTGATTGAGGAGTCCCTGTTGGCAGCTGGGCTGGCACCAGGATGCAAGAGATGGTGGGCAGAGGCTTAGGGAGTCAGGCAGTTGTTTAATCCAGCTCACTTCTGGTGAGACAAATGCTGCTTTTAATTGCTGTGGAGTTCAGATGGAGAAAGTTTGGCTTGGTAGCAAGAGTGTGCTTTTGCTTCTAGAAGCGAATTTCCTGTTGTTGGGAGCACCCTTATCGGCAGGAAGGTTCACGGGCAGGAAACGTGTCGGTTACTTGTTTTTACACATTGAAGGAAATGAGCTGGATTAGGTATCTCCTAGGTTGACCCTTCATCACCCTCCATGTCTGTGCTACTTTATTTATCTGTAATGATTTTAGTTTGTGAAAGTTTTATGATGTCAGGCATTCCCAAGGGAAATGCAAGAAGTTAAATGCTTGTGTTGTCCTGTCAATTTTTTTACTGTTATAAGAAACCACCCCATCAGCCTCTCTGGGCTATGTTTTCAGATGTGTCCAATTTGCAACTTTTACCTTTTGAGCCTCATTGCTGATACTCAGCTGGGCTTTTCTTTTTTTTTCCCCATTAAAATGAAAGATCAAAAAATGCACCAGTTATTTTACTAATAGGAGCAGTTCTTACAGTTCTGAACTGCCTTTCATCATGGATCATAAATCACTTTACAGAAATTAATGTTCTAATATCCACAGAAGTTGTGGGAGCTTAGGAAGCTGAAACTTAGCATTTCGCATGGACTGCACAAAGTTGCAAGGCAAATTAGGAGCAGAGCTGGGAGTCAAATTAATTGCCCCTTAATTAGCAATTGCTAATGGATTAAAACTTAGAAAATATGTTCGCGTTTCCCAAGTGTACTCATGCTAATGTACCAGTGTGGTGTGTATGTGTTTGGGATGTGGGGCTGGGGGTGAGAATATAAGCAGTAGTTTCAGAAAATGCCAGTCGTTTTCTGGTCTCTGCCCAGCATGGCTGGGATGCCAGGGTGGAGGCTTGTAAGATTAGACACGGCTTTGGATGAAGGTCCAGAGCAAAGGTGAGGGCTGCAGTTTAGGTCTGTGTGTTCTCATAAGCAGGGAGGCTCAGGGAAATACACATTTCTCTGATGTCAGCTCACACCAGGGTTTTTATGGTGTTAAGCTTTGCAGAGGGTTTTGAGGGGGAAACATGGAAAAGTTATATAAATTTGTGAGAAGCTGCCTGGCATGCTGAATAGATTCAAGTGGTGGGTTTTTGTTGTAGGAGATGTCTTGGTGTGAGGAGCTGTTTCTGGCAGGAGAAGCTGCCAGGGCTGTCTGGAAGCCTAGACTGGAGTGGAATGGGACTGTTGTGGTTGATGCTGGAATTTGCCAGTTCATGACTTCAGATGTAACACAATGCAGTGTGACTTTGGCCACAATTTTGACATATTTGTAATGAAACTGCATTTGCCTTGTTACCTTCTGTCATGACCAAGCCAAAGTAAAATTGTAACAAAATAATGAAAAAAGTAGTCCAACAGAACAGTGTTTCAGTTAAGCATAAAATTACAGCTGTGTATTTTCAGAAGTGATCAGCTGATTCTGCGAAACCAGCCTGAAGATCTGCAAGGCAGGGCAGTTTTTGGGAAGTGATTCTGTCCTAGAGTTTGGGAAATTCTTCTCCATTTAAAATGCCTCAAGTTGAGCTGCGAAGCATGAGAGCAACTCAAGCCCTCTCTAAACTCACTGTAAGACTTTAGATGCCTTTGACATCCTTGGGACCTAGAGCTGTTCTGAACTGAAGCTGGTTATCTAGCCAGGCATTTGTACCTTGGGTGTCAGTGTAGCCCAGGAAGGAGTGAGTCTCCCTGTGTCCCGTTTGTTCCCCTTGAGGATGGGTGCAGGGCAGGGGGATAGCCCTGCTCTGGAGGTGGCTGGTGAAGGGGCCCTAGGGAGTGGCTGGAACTCACCACAGCTGGACACACAACTTCCAGGTGGGCTGTGTAGGACCACCTGCACATTAGCCCAGGCTCTGGTGGCCACTTGCTGGCTGGGGATCAGTTTCTGCCCACTACGCTAGGGAGGTACATAGGGGACACATTATGCTCTTACAAGATTCTCCATAAAATGCATCTATTCCATAATGTCTGCAGAAATTGGACAGGCTAAGTGTACTGGAGGCAAAGCTTCTACTTCTTATGTTGGACAGTATTTTGTTGCTCTTTTATTTCTTTTGTCTGTAGTCTAAGAGTCTCTGCTGGAGATGGTTTTCTTTGTGTCCACACTGACTGCAGGACAGACAGATGGCAAGGCTGTGACCTCTGATCAGGCTTGGTAGGTGCCACTGAATGGAAAGATCTGCCTAGATGTTTGACACTGGGATTTTTTTTCGCAACATTAGCAGGAATTTGTATCAATGTTAGCTGATACAATGAAATTTCCAACGCTGAATGTTTTACATTTTACTGGAAATAGATTAAAGCCAAATAAAGACAAGTATTCCAGCAGTGGGATGCATTTGGCCTACACCAGTTTCTTCCTTTGCCCACCTCCCATGTTCTGAGTTGCGCTGGGACCCTGCACTGAACAGTTTGCTCAGGGAAAGTGTGAAATTCCCTGGTGGGATCCTAATGGCAAACTGCTTACCTGCCACCAGCTTGCTGATAGAGCCTGCTCACCATGTCTGGGCACATTTACTTTTGTTGCAAGGAGAGCACTCCAGATGTCCTAACAGACGGGACTTTATGTACAAGGCAATCCAAGCTAGACCCTGGAAAGCATTTTACAGAATGGCAGCTTTGTTGGAAATTGCTTCTTAATACTACGTGGCAAAGCCCTTGTTCTTTTCAGTGTAGTTCTCTGCCAGACCTTTGCCTGCCCCACTGAAAGCAGTGGCCTCGTGTCTCCTGTGGCCCTGCCTCTGGTTCCAGGCTCATCAAACCTCCCCTGTCCCCCCCCGGCACCCTTGCAGGACCCTGCTGCAGAGCTGCTTTCTGGTTTAGCTCTTGGGCTTCATAGCAAGGCTGAACTTTTCCCTGGACACAACTTCTGGCATAGCACACAGACATGAACTCCCCAGCCCATCCACAGAGAGCCCTGCTCACTCTTGCTTCCCTCAGTGAGATCTTCCTGTGGACAATTTAATTGCTGGCTGGGCTTGCTGTGGAGAGGAGCAGAGGCATTAGAGGGGTTATGAGAGGTTATTAGAGATGGGAGGAAGCTGTAGGTCTGACCCATCTAGATTTAACTGATTTATGTCTCATTTTATCCTCAACTCCAATTTGTTTTGAACTGGGTTTTACAGTAGATCATTTGTAAAAGCTACTCAATTAATATGTTAATTTTAACACCAGATTTTGTAAAGCTTTTATGTTGGAGGTGGTGAAAGGATCCAAATGTTTTGATCCTATTTCTATCATTATCTTCACTGTGTTTTTCTTACTCTGTGCTTTGCAGAGAGGAGTGAAATTTTAATAATTCACTAATATACTTTCACTTCATTAACATTTTATCATTTTGGCATGGTGCATATGGTGAAGTCCTTAGTACTCTCATTAAAGACCTGATCTTGCCTCCACGTTCTTGCAGCCCTCCAGGTGTGGAAAACCCTAAATGCAGATATTATTCTAGTTTTTTGAAAAGTGCTTTTCTTTTTTTTTTAAATAGATACTAATCTGAAAAAAAAAACCCTATAAGGTGTTTTTTGGTGGTTTTTTTTTTTCCTATTTTGATTTTTTTTTTTATAAACTGGAAACATTTATACAAAGATAGCTACAGTGGCTAGGTCAGATCCACTAAGTGCCAAGTCTCTAGCCATTACAAAACTTCACTGTGTGGTCCAGAGAGTGTGAAGATGCACGGTGTTATTGTGGTATCCATTGCATAATTTTATACTGTGGCATATTTAGCTTAAGCAGAGATTTATACTGGTGTTAAAATGGTTATGAAACTTTCAGCTCACCTAGGATAGCACAGTGCTTGGTGTTAGGGGGCACAAATAACATGTAATGCTTCATGTAATCTTGGTGATTCAGTACATACATTTGCAGATGTGCCCACCATATGTTAAACATTGCTTTTTAATTGTGCCTGAATTTGAAATTGTTGTTCAGCTTTCATGGTGGCTCTCCTTCCTTTTTAAAATTCTTTTTTTCCTCTATTTTATTATAACATAAATCTGTGAATTAGTGAATGATTTGTTACTGTTAGTTGAATATTGTGAGCATACCAGATTATTTCAGGTATATTCAGAAGGCTTAAGGAGCCAAGCACTGGCTTAGGAGTGGTCAGTGGTTAGATACACAAGGCTGGAGAGTGGAAGGGAACGTTCTGGGTTGGGAACAGTGGAGAGCTAAGGATGTGTAAGAATTTCAGGAGGAGTAATGTTTTGAAAGGAATGTGGCTGTTGGGAGTCCAGAGGGCAAGAGATCACAGTAATAAATACGGGAGATGTTGAGGGAACTGGGTGAAGGTTTTTACTTGTCAAATAGAATATATTTGCTTTTAGAGGCACCAGGACAGAAACTCATCTCTTGTAAATTGGTATAATGCCATTTGAGTTAGTGTAATTACACTGACTTACACCACATGATGGTGTGTCAGGTAGTATTACAAGAAGAGTGAGGCTGTGAAGAATGGTGGAACTGGAAGAGCTTATAGGCCTGGGCAACAGGGAGGGTGGAAGTTTGTTCAGGAGGGTTAGAGAGGCTGGGCAAGCAAAGGAAGTTCACAAGGTCCATTACAGCTATATTGGGTTTGATTTGATGATGAGAGGCCCAGCAAGAGATGTCAGCAAGACAGGCTGAGAGATGGGCTTGGCTGGAGAGGAGAGTCAGTGACAGAAAGTACATTTCACATTGGCACAGTAGGAACTGGTGTCAGAGTGAATAAGATCATGCCCAGGGTGTGGAGGGTATTCAGAACGGACCAAGACTGAGGCCACAGCAGGAGCTGGGGGAGAGGACCTGGAGGTACAGAACCATCGCCAGACAAGGATGAAGAGGGCCAGAAGACAACATCTCACAAAGCCAAGATTGGACAAATGTCTTTCTGTCTGAAAGGAGGAATAGCAGAACCATAAAATATTACTTAGGGTTAAGAATAGAAAGGGAATGACACTGACTTCTCTAAAGACATGAGCCATGAATAATCTGTACTAGTTAGTAAACTTTGAAAAGCTGAACCATAAATAAGCTACATCTTCACTGGTATGTCTAATTTTTCCCCTCCTCACTTCTGTTATTGCAAAGTAGTCTCCTGTAATGGTGCAGCAGACCTTAATGTCCTGGGGGTGGTCACAGCAGCGTCACTAATGGCGCTGCTGTGCTGTGGCGCTGCCGCAGCTGCGCTGTGCCGAGCTCTGCGCCGAGCTCTCCTGGGGTGACATGGCCCTGTCAGCCCCACTCACCCTGGGGACCCCCAGCTGGGCACTGTGCCTGCTGCCCCTGGCATCCTAGGGCAGGCTGCAGACACGTTGCTCAGGAAATTCAAAGAGGTGCTGGAAAGTCAGAGTGTCCTGGTTAAATGCACCAGCATTGTAGCTGCAGTTGCTGCACCCCAGATATTAGACCCCAGGTCAGGGAGCTGTGCAGTGCTGAACCACCTGTGGGTGTAGGGAAGCAGGGGAGGCAGCAGATGGGTTCCTGCTGATCTGCTGTGTCTGGCAAGAGCAGGGCTGGGTTGTGATGAGGAAGGTCTGAGAGCAACATTGCAGCTTCAGTTTGTATTGTGGCTGAACAGGAGATCTCACTCGGGATGTAGTAGCTTTATGCAAGGAAGAAGAAAACACAGACTGGAAGAAATGAAGTAAAATGTGGGGAAAATGAGATTAAAATATAGGAAAAATGTAGAAATTAGGCATATGTATTAGTATGGTCACCCTTGTTCACAAGCCCATCTCATTACTGCAGCAGCTGTAAGCCATTCACAGTCCTGGGGCCCAGTGCAACAACTGCAACCAGCCTGACTGGAAATGAGACTGACTTAATTGTACCAAAACAAGAAAAAAAGACCCAAAACAATCCAGCACGAATTGTGAAAAGTCAAGTGTTTGAAAAATCCTTTGTTTTTGCTAAGCCAGGATACCATTTCTGACAAGTGAGGAAATCCCCATTTTCTCTTGGTGACTGGTGATCTCCCAGACCAGCACCTCAGAAGCAGCCAGCCTGGGCAGAAAAGTCAGTGTCTTTAGAAACAGAAGTCAGTGTCTTTAGAAACAGAAAGCATTTTGGCTTTCCAAGTGGACTGGTTTGTTTCCTAGTTGTATGGAAAGCTGCCATTGCAGCAGTTTGAGAAAATAGGCTGAGCATCTTGAAGCCAAAATGGTTGAGAGGTGTTTCCTGGGGAAGGCAAGGAAAGATGTGGGCCTGGAGGCACAGTAACAGATGTGAAGCCTTTCACTGTGGGTCACTCGTGGGTTCTCTCCAGAAAGCAGTAGTTCCCCGGTTGCAGTGCTGGGGCTGGGAATCCGGGGGCCTGCTCCTGTTGCAGTGCAGTTTCCAGCAGGCAGAGGACTGGTGTGTGCTCCTGCAGCAGCTGTGCTCCTGTTCCTAGAGGGCTGACAAGGAGGCCATGCGCCCTCAGCTGTCACCCAGGCTGATTACAGACTGTGGCTGTAGGATCAGGTTGTCTGGTGCTTTGTGCCTGTTCCATTGAAGGAATGGAGCAGATGAGAGGGCTGGGCATGAGTATGTAGCCCCTGAGACCCTTTTTAAGGGTATAATTTTACAATGCTAGTGGTAAAGGCATTTTTTTTTTTTACCAGAAAAGCAGGGTTATCTTCCTCAAAGAGCTGTGTGAAACAGCCTTTGCTATGCTGATGTTGGGAATAGTATTAGTCTTGCCCACTTGCCCTTTCTCCCTTTGAGGGTTATGTCCCAAGCTCTGGTGGACTCTACCCACTCCCCATATGGTCTGCACTTGGTTTATTTGATCCAGGCTTCCTCCCATCTTGCCTTTTTTGCTCTCTCTCAAATGAGGATGCTCGATCATGGTGTGATGTGCACAGTTCAGGAAGTGCTTTGAAATCTGGAGCAGAATTTTTTGGTAGTAATTTTTATTCTGAGTTTGTGCTCAATCTTGCTTGCTACTGTTAGCTACTGCTAGTTCTGTGGGAATACCAGGTGGGACCACAGAGCAGCAGGGATTCCAGGCACCCTGCTCCCTCAAAGACACAGTATGGAAAAACAATTTTCTTTCTGACCCCAAAAACTTACAGTCGATATGAGGTATTTGGAGCAAAAAATCTCTCCAGTATAGAAGTCTCTATACCAATATAATTATTTGTCCTGCTTTCATGTTTCATATGCTTTATTTAAGCTCCTGTCACACGCTAATAACTTAGGGACATTGGGGAAATTTGGAAGGTATGCACAGTACTATAGGCATTTCTCAAGCAGCTGCTACTGGCCTGCTTATATTCAGTGGATTTCCTACTGTCAAAAACACTTTTAGCACATGAATGAATGGGCAGGGAACCACCTAAACATTGATTAATGTTGACAGAAACTTCCCTCCCACCTTTCACTCATTGAAAACAACGATGATGAAGGCAGCAGAATTCAGCTCTTGGGCTATTGGAAAGAGATGGTTTATTTCAGAAATAGAGCTCTCCTTTGATGGTGTCTCTTGAGTGCTAGTGCTGGGAATCATAGAACAGTCTGAGTCAGAAGTGAGCCACAAGGATCTTTGGAGTCCAGCTCCTGACACTGCACAGAATTAGCCTCAAGAGTCACACCATGTGCTTGAGTGTGTTGTCCAAACACTTCTTGTACTCTGTCAGGCTTGGGGTTGTGACCATTTCCCTGGGGAGCCTGTTCCAGTTCTCAGTCACCTCTGGGTGAAGAAGCTTTTCTATATCCAACCTAAACCTCCCCTGACACAACTTTGGGCCATTCCCTCAGTCCTGTCACTGTCACGGCAGAGCAGAGGTCAGTGCCAGCCCCTCCTCTTGCCCACAAGGAAGTTGTCACTGCAGTGGGGTCTCCCCTCAGTCTCCTCTTCTCCAGGCTGAACAGACCAAGTGACCTCAACTACTCCTTGTATGGCTTCCCCTCAAGGCCCTGCACTGTTTTCATGGCCCTCCTTTGAAGGCTCTCTAACAGCTCTCTGGCTTTTTTACCTTGTCAGACAGGAGTCATGGTGAGGCTGCCCCAGTGCAGGGCAGAGGGGGACAATCCCCTCCCTTGCCTGGCTGGCAGTGCTGTGTCTGGTGTCCCCCAGGACATGCCTGGCCCTCCTTGCTCCAGGACACTGCAAACTCAGGCTCAACTTGCCATTGACCAGGACCCCCAGGTCCCTTTTCACAGCACTGTTCTTCAGCCTCTCATTCCCCAGCCTGTCCATGCATCCAGGGTTGCCCCATCCCAGGTGCAGAATCTGACATGGATTGATTGTTTCCAAATGCAAGGGGCAAGAGGTTCAGCCTAGGTGGGACATCTGTAGGCGAGGAAGTAAGCAGCATGGCACTTTGGAAAACCTTCCATTCTGGTGCCAGTATGGGCATGAACACTGGCAAAAATTGAAGCTTGTCCCTTCTCATGCCAAAATCTATGGTCCTAGCTGATTTCAGTGAAGATTTTGCCTCAGCAAATAGCTTGGCATTTGATCATGTAAATAGTTTATATTTCAATTCCACCTTTGCATATTCAGGGGGAGCTCCCTAGGGATACAGTGGCAGTGGTGTTATGGATGCAGAATTTGGTGCTCCATTGCTGTCACTGATATAGTGATGGTGATAATGGTTATCACTAACTTGTATCCCAGTGGTAGGTAAAGTGTTAGAATTTGGCTGTTCCTCAGAAATTTTTGGTCTGTCAAGTGCATCTTCCATTGATACCAAAGGTGATTTATGTGACTGTTCCCATTCTGGCAGTGTGAGTGATGCACATATGGCTCTTTGGAGCCAGTGGATAAGATGATCTTGTAATACACAGGTGTGCTGCAACACAGATTGTTGTTGTTGTAACTGTGATATCTTTATTTTGTTCTGAACAACACACAAACCATTGCTTGTTTGCACAAAATTCAGCATTTTACTGGCCGATGAAGGGAGGAGCAGAGGGCCAGACTTGGGCCCCTGAGAGCATTGTATTTGTCTTTATTAACTTGCAGTCTCTTCAGCCCATGGACTGATCTGAGAGTCCTGTGACACTACAGGAGCAAGTGAAGATGGGCTGTCAACACACTTGTTTTGTGGTGGAGAGCTCTGATGTGCAATGACTGAACCCAGGTAGCAGCCTTTCCCCAGAGGCTGTCATTGAGTTTCTGTCTTGGCCACCATGCTGTACAGAACTGCAAGAACAGTTGTCTTTATATTTGGCTGGCTAAACTTCTTAAGGAGGAAACAGACAGATGTGGAGAGCAGGATCGCTGAAGACTTTTTTTAACAGCTAGTAAAGCTAGCTAAGCCTAGCTAGCTAGCCTAAAAATGCCTAAGTATCAGTCTAAAGAACTGCTTTGTCTGTGAGCTTCAGAAGAAGGAAACATGGTTAAGCTATAGAAATGCATCTACAGAGTTTATTACAATATATTAATTACCACTGCCTTTAGTTATCCATCATTGATAAAGTGATTTACTTCAAGATAATGAAATGTGCATTTTCACATATCTTTGTCAGTCAGAAGCATAATAAGATATTCCTGTTCTACTTCTGTCTTGTGGTATAAAATAATGCAACTCCATTGAAGTCAGAGGTGGATAGCTGGGGAGAAGGCAGCTTCCTTTTTTGCTAGAGAGCTTTAATACAGCATTGTTTTATTTCTGCACATTAAAGTTAATAACACAGCTGGTGTATTTTGGAGTTAAGTCTTTCTAGGATCTCTATATGTTAAATATCTGTGAACAAACTTTATAGTTGCTCTATAGGCCCTCACGATATATCATTTTGAGCCACCTTCTATCTATTACATTTTATCTGCCTGCAAAATCCATTTCTAATTCTGGCCATATCTCCTTTGCGATCACTTGCCAGAAATCTATTCCCAGGATTCTCCTTATTTTAGTGAAATATCTCTGCTTCAGCACCTTTCCCAAGGTGGCTGATCTAATCAGGGCACTATCAGTTATCATTTCTCATTTCCTTTGCTAGCTCTGTCAAATGCAATGCACAGTCTAACAGAGTGACATTCAAATACTCTCAGTAACCAAGGCTATTTCCCTTTCTTCTACCCTGCAAAACTTGGTTTGTATTAGGCTTCTTAAGCATATGCCCTTTGCTCTCTGCATGTGACTTATAAAATGCACTCTGGGAAGAGTTAATGTTAAGCAGATGAAATAGCTGCCTCTTTATTCATCACAGTTAAGTTCTATTGATGGTGACCATCTGGATTTAAAATCCCATATCCACAACTTCGCCTTTTCAGGTATGGAAGAGCAATGCTTCATTCCTGCCAGCTGTGTAAGAGAGCCCTGCTTTGCCATCAGAGAAATGAAATTTTTTACCTCCCTGTTGCTGCCAGCTTCTCTTGTCTTTTTCCATATTCATGTTTCTCTTTTAAATGGGAGTGTGACTGTATGCAAAGGTCAGCATACACCAATCAGGGTGTTTGTGTTTCTCAAATAAAGAGTCACCAGTGTAGCTGGATCCTCTGCTAGGGTTAAATGTGGTTTCTATAGACACAGGTCCAGCAGCAGCATCCAGTTTTGGCCTCTGGTTTTTTTTTTTTTTTTACCTTGGGTGACAAACCTCTTAGTGTTATCTTAGATTGCTATCACAGACTAAGGCTTGTTTTAATTAGTGTGTGGCTGACTATTCCATCCACTCTGGAAGATGGAGTTATCCATGTGTGTCCTCACAGCCCTTCCTTCTTTGTACCATTTAACGTTGCTGTCACAAGCTTTGCTGCAGACTCATTTCTCCAATGGTTTTTGTGAGGGCCAAAGCCTGAATCCTGCTTTTCAGGAGGAAAGCAGGGAGCAGGCATTCACCAGTCTGGCTGGGAGTGGCAAGGGAACTCTCCATGCATGTGTCCTGTCTGCAAAATACCATGCAGTGCAACACTTGCATGATGCTGGGAGCTTACCATGAGTTCAGCTCTTGATTTCTTTTGAAATTCATAGAACCAGGTTTTTTGGGTCATTTTTCCCCACACTGTATGAATGAAACAAACCTTTTTTGAAGTCTGCATCAGACCAACACATGTGTTTCCCCTGTAGCCTGTTCCGGTCAACAGAATTAAATTTATTAGTTTCAGACAGGGAGAGGAAAAATTAGGAAAATGGGTTTTTAGCTGACAAAAAGAAAGAGTGTGATTTGTTATTTATGGCTCAAGATCCAACATCAACCAGGTGCTCTGCGTTCCAGCTCTTTGGCACATCTTTTGGTGAGCCTTATCCCATATTATTGAGTTTCTGGGGTAGGGTATTTGCAGTCCCTCCAGGCTGTCCCTTGGTCACTGTCCCTCTGGTTGGCTGGTATGGAGCTGCAGACTGGGGAGCATCTGCCCTAGCAGGGGATGGCAGAGCGAGCATCTGGGTGTCCTTGAATGGTAATTTCCAGTGTGGCTAAATAACAAGGATGGTGTCTAATGGCTTAAAAAACTGCTCATAGTGGCATTTTTTCCAGCTATTTCTTCACTGTAGGAAGGTAGAGAAATCTGCGTTAAAATAATAATTAAATGCTGACAGTACTAAATTTCTACCCAGTGTGAGTTGGCAGCAGATGCAAACCAAAACATTAGGTCATTAAAGAGAAAAGAAAAACCTGATTAAATACCTCTGAATGTTTTTCTGATTAGGTATTCTTAAACAGAACATGTGGCTGTAAGAGAGGGGTGTACTTGACAGCAGCAATTGCTTTTGAGGGGAAAGGTAAAATACTCAAGTTTTAATGTGAATATATGTGTATTTCAAAGGATTTCTTGCTGATCTTAGCTACGAGCCACCACAGAATCTCCCTGCCAGTAAATAGGCTTCAATATTATGTTTCTGGAAAGAACAGTTAACAGGACTAATGTGCTCAGGGTTTTGTTTTGGTCTCTTTTTCCTCTTCTCTGGCTAGACAGAGTTGATTTTGCACTTGAGAGTCCAACAGCCACGGTGGACCTTGCTGTAGTACTGGTGGTATTGAAGCACTGTGAGGCTGCAGTGTGCATCCTGCAGACACAGAGAGAAGGGTTTCTGCCCCAAGGAGCTTGCTGCCATGGGGGAGTGGCATGTGAAATCAGGTGAGGATTCAGAGGGGAGAAAGAGTGATATTGGGTACAGAAACCCCCCTTTAATTCATGGCCACATCATGGCCAAAGGTCCACTGCTCTTAGAGGTGAGCTGAAGGCTTTTTTGTCAAAACACACTTTTTAAAGCACCTTTAGCTGAGGAAACTGAAAAGTAAAACTTGTCAAAAGGTGCATTTATAGGCTGCCACTTTTTACCTCCTGTTTCTTCCTTTGATGCTCTCTATTATATATTTGCTCCCATGTACTCTGTAGAGGTGTTTTAGGGGCTGGTACCTACAGCACATGTCTGGTGCTCCTTTCAGGTCTTTAAGGATGTTGATGGAGATAGCAAGGAGGGGAGTAAGCAGAGTTGCTGGGGAGCTTTGTCACTGCAGCAGAGTTGTGCAGTGGAAAGCCCTGGAGCTTGAGAGGAGTGGGTGAGATGCTGCACATCCCCTCTCCAAGTGCCAGGAGCACTTCTGAAAGCTGTATGACCTCTGTGGCCAAAACACACTTCCCAGGCAATGTGCTGAGTGTGGAGGATGTTCTGGGTCTTGTGGCTCCTGCTCCCATTATATCAGAGCAACTCTTGGTGTGTGTATTAAGGTGCCAGTCCTGTGAGACACCACAGGGTCTTCCCTCTCCCTGCCTCCTACCTTCCCCCTTTTTCTGCATACTTATATTTGAGAAACTCAGGAACATGGGGTAAGAGAGAGGATTCACAGGTTACTTCAAACTGTTCTGTTGTTCAAAGATTTAGCATAGGGTAATGCAACTTTTTCCTGTATTATTATACTCTTGCCTGCATCCAGAATATGCATATGAGCAATGATCTCACAAACATAATTTCTGCTACCTCCAGGAGGTAGGGCAAAGGTTCCTCTGAAGGAGTTTGAAGAAGGCACAGCATATTGTGCTTAAAATTTTGCTCAGCACTTCTACTGGACTTTTTAAAGATCAGCTGACATACTCATTTTTCCTTTGCGAGCTGTATAAGTTACACTTTTTGTTTTTCTTCACTATGCATTCCAGAAAACAATTTCTCAGGAAGAGTGGTTCTAGTTTAATCTCCAGATTATCTGTGGTTTATTTTTTACTCCTAGATAAAGGGGCTAAATAATCTAACTGTAATTAAGGCACAGCTGGGGTCTCTGTATGGGCATACGTGTGTCCAGATTTGAGAACTACCACTTCTAGTTGCAGTGTTGCAGCTGTATGGCCTCAGCACATTAATATTTGGAGGTGAACACAGCTGCTCCAGTGAGCCTGGCCTCTGCTCAGGAGTCAGGTCCTGAGCCTCCTGGAAATACCCTGGATTTGGAAAGCAGAGCAAAGGGCATATTTCTGCAAATGTTAGAGCAGTGATTTTTTGCACTTGAATGCAGTGACCAAGGATTTTGGCTGTATTTCTGTCCTGTATGAAAATATGCCAAGCAAAGAACAGACGGGGTCAGGGGACTGCCTGGGGTTGTCTGGGTCTTGGGCTGCCTCCATCCCAGCCCTGGTGGGAGCAGAGTGACCTGCTCTCATGTCTGCTGCCTTTGCTGCCCTGAAGTTCCTGCCTCAGTCACAGTCCTGCAGAGTGGCACATGCCAGGGTATCCATCCACAGTGTGCTGTGGGGGAGTTAAACTCCTCCTGCATGAGGACTCTTCCTCATGAGAATTGGCCACCAACAGACCTTAGTGACAGAAAGTGGCTCTGAGAGCTTGGCCCTCGTATCTCCAAGTTCATGGGTCTTTGTAGTGCTAGCACTGCGTTGAGACAAACTGTTTCTCTACTGACATTAATGCACTTGATCCTGTAGAGTGCAAGGTAGCCAGGCAGTTACAGGCCATTAATCTCCAATTGCTCTTGTCAAGTATTATATTCATTAATCTGGGCCAAACAGTGGTTTAGCTGTCGGCATGGACTGTGGTAAGATACTTTATCTCCTGGTTCCTGCTGAGTTAGTATCTAGTTAGCAGCTTTTGCAACCCTTTATACGGGTGCCCTCAAATTTCACCAGTGGCTGCACCAAAGCTAAAGCTCAGCATTGGTTCTTCTACTGAATGTGCCTTCAGAACCAGCTCCTTTTCCTGTGCTTGGAGGGCTGGCTCAGGGAAATCTGGCTGATGGACAGGTGCCTGTGGACAGGGGCTGCCTGCTTTTACTTCTACATGGTGCATCACTTAGTCCAAGACACCCAAGAGGCAGCTCCCAGATGGGCTGCTTTTTCACCTGTGACCTCTTTAGGCCCACCTGGAAGGCAGGTGGGTTGTGTTGTTTCTGTACACATTCACACACTGATTTTATTGCTTCACTTAGCAGAGGAGGAGCACTCCAGGCATCCCACAGCAGAAATTCCCCTTATTCTTGGACACTGCTCAAGGGTTACTTGTCAGAACAATAATTGCTGAAAAATAAGGATGCTGAGCAGCAAGACTTGTGAAGTGCTTTGATAAGGCAGGCTGTGATGATTGTGTATGGAGGGGTGTCCTTGTGTTGCTTGAATGGCTCTAAAAGGCTTCAATAGCCTTTCTCTGGCAAACTGCTGGCGCGCGTATTTGGGAGTTTGTCTGAACAAGTTGTGCAAGCTCAGTGCCTCCATACCCATACTGATCTGTGCTGCTACTGAGGTGAAAACTGTTTATGTTTTAATGTATTAGGTTCTGCCTGCACCCTTCTGTATAGAAGTCTTGTTTTGAAAGTATAAGAAAAACAAGAGGAAGAATGTGGAGATGTTTTCACATAGCAAAACGCATTTTCTTCCTACACAGTGCCATTTCGGAGAGGAAACAGCTTCTCCTGCAGTTCTGTTTTGGTCTAGGTCTCTCTCTTCAGAGATTTAAACATATGCTTATATCAGTTCCTCAGCTGGTGTGTATCTGTTGACATAGTGTATATACTGACATAAAGCGTGGTCTGCATTTACACCACCTGATGTGTTTGCCATGCGTCTTCAAACTTAGCAGAGTCCTCAGGTTTTAAACACGGTCCTTTAACAAAGCTGTAGCATGAGGGCTTTGGGGTTTTTTGTTTTTGTGAGAGGAACATTGACATTAATTTCAATAGTAAAGGAAAAAGACTGGGAAGTTGCTTTTTATGTTGACATCTGTAGGATTGTTTTGGGTCTCACAAAGCAATTGCCTTTATGCAGCAGATGGGGATCATAATGCTCCAGGTTGAACAGGCTGTGACACACCTGGGGCAAAATCCAGATATGCTGCTTGTTTGTGAAGAGTTGTCAGTGCAAGACTTGTCCTTCTCTCGGGAAGCTGCTTGCAGCTGGATGCAGGTCCATGCTGGTGGGTCACAGAGCATGCTCTGTTTTTCAGCTAGTGCTGCTTCAGGTCTGGGTCAGAGCAGGGATTTCCAGAAGTCCATGAGTAAAGCTGGAGCACAAACCCATAGAAAATCCATGTGTGTCCAGGTAAGCGACTGTGATCATTCACAAGCCATTGCTCTACTCAGAAGAAATGGAAATTTGTGAACTGTTGGGGCTGCTGTGCCTGGCTGTGGGAGGTTTTGTATTCAGATTTTATTTGTCTGTGGATTTTTTATTAGCTGAAGTAGCATCTGAGGAGATAGGGTAACAGCTTTAACCTCTGTTCAGGCCATCTGTAAAGAAGATGGTAATTATCAGTGACTGCAATAAAATCCCAGTCCTAATGAAGGATATCAATGACTTTTGGAGATACTGAGATCATCTGTGGTAGGTTGGCCTCATCATCTCTGTTAGATAGTCTGTAAAAGACTCTGTCAGGCCACAGGAATGCAGTTCTCTAATTTTTGTTGTCTTGATTGCTCTTGTTGCCCTGGCTTTGTTTCTTGTTTTCTCCCCAAATCTAAGCATTTTAATGTTTTCATCCTATGTATCACACATGCATTCTTTTGCTAATGAAAGAAAGAAAATTATCATACTCAGATTTCAGTCTTTAAAAAACAAGAGCATCAGTTTGATTCTGTTTTATTTTTATTCAGTTTACAAGGGATAAAGTTGACCTTGTCTGAAGATAAAGAATACTATTATACTTAAAGCTTACTATGTGCAAAGTGATTTGGAAATAAGCTTGGGTTTTTTTCCTGTAAAATTTAAAGGCGTCAAATAAGCTGAAGTGATTTTGGATGTGGTGCTTGGGACTCTTTTTTCCCCTTCAGTTCTTCAAATTTGTGCTACAGAAGAGCAGGTTTTTGAAGCTGTTTAGTGGAAATAAGTAATGCCTAAACTGTGTTGTTTGGGTGTAAGACTTCAAGATAGTTCAGGTGTTAGTAGGATCACTCTTAATAAGTTCTTTAGGCTGATGTAGGTGACTTCCTGCCATAAATAACATGAAGTTTCTATTTTATGTAGTTTGATTTCATTACAAAATTTCCACTCATTCATCTGCTCTGCTATGATTTATTTGTGTATTGTGAAAGCAGCATCCATCACAGAGTTTTTGTGGGCCTGTGTTACCAACTTGCTCCTCAAGACCTGCCCTCATGCCACAGTTGTTCCCAGTGACAGGATAAGGCAGTGACAGAGTTTTCTCATCCATCCCATGGATGCATCCTCTGCTTCTCCAGCCTGGAGACTGCAGTCAACAAGGTGATTTTGCCTGCCTGGCTCCATGAGAGTCAATGCATTTTGGTTGCAGCACTGAGGACTCTGGCAGTTGTGGTGATGAGACTAAGTGTTCTGCCAAATCTGACGGGGAATTGCCTGCTTGCTTTTTGTTTGGCAATTCATTGGAAAACCACAGCTACAAGAGGATCTTCCTTTTCCTTTTTTTTCTTTTTCTTTTTTTTTTTTTTCCTCTTCCAGGCAACCTAGGGAGAACTTGTTAGAGTGTGCTCCTGTCTGTGGCTCATATCTGTCATCATGCTATAGACAGATATCCTCTCTTCTACCAAAATATGGAAGATTTCCAGTTAGTTGTGTGGGAACTGGGGAGGGGGGACAGTATTTTTTCCTGGAGTCTTGTTAGTCTCTCACATAAGTTGTTAATTGTTTTATGTTCACTGTTCATGCTTGAAGATTTTTGAGAGGAGGATTGATACTTTGAACCCTTAAAGAACAAAATTAGGCAAAGTGGAAATGGCTTTGATTGCCAATTTGGTCTATGATGCTGTGCTCTTTACACTGCACCACAGATGAAAGCAATGTTTATTCCTAAAAAGAAAAAGAATCTGATGCTTACCTGAGTTCAGTTATTTACTTGGAGGAAAAAAGTTTCCTTAGACATGAGAAGGCTATTTGAAAATCTGTGTTGGACATTTTAATTGCAGTGAGTGATGAATCCTTTGAAGTTTTATTACCTATTATATACTTGATTCAAAAGTTACCTTTTGCAATAGCTTAAGGTTTTTTATTTGCCTGAGATTATTAACATTTCTGTTTCAAGCTTTCAAAGAGAAACTTTCTGAGCATGATTATGAACATTAGGTTAATGCATAATCCCCACTCAAAGGTTCTCCTAGATTTTCATGTGCTTGTTTAGAGGCCATTCAAAGGTGCTTAGCTTTAATTGCCATTATGTGAGCACACAGAAATAAGGACCCAAGAGTCTTATCAATTATTCTGTTCACAAATGCATTTTTAGATTGTCTCAGAGCTGTTCTAAGTTAAATTTGCATTGAAGTTACTGGGACTTTTAAAGGTATTTATCCTATTGGGCTGAAGATTCTATTGTCTCCTTATTTAAATGCTTAGTGATTATACCTTTCTTGGTCTTCATGTAATTTCTGAGGATTTATTTTTTGTGACATTGTTTTTGGAGGTATTTTATCTGCTGACATAGAAATAATACAAGCCTGTTTAGAAATGGCTAAAGGGTTTGAGTTTTTGTGGCTTTCAATGAGCTGCAAGATCTTAAATACTTGAGTTGGAAAGGAAAAAGAAACCTTGCCTTTTAATAACCTTCTCAAATATTACTTGGAGGACTATAAATGGGAAATGAAATGGAAAGGTAGCTGGACCTACATCTTCCACCATCCAGGAGAAGCCTTTTCTGTAGTAACAGCTCCTATTTTAGTGTCTTATCTAAAGATCTGTGAAGTTCACAGGGGAATTGAGAGTGAGTTATTGTTAAATAAAAAACTGGAAATGCATTTCTAGAATGCAGGAAAGGACTGGTGTGTGGGGAAGTCTCTTTGGGGCAGCCTGCCCAATGCCAGAAGGTCACAGTGAGGCTGAGAGGAAAAAAACCACAACCATTCATTACACTACAAAACAGAGTAGAAAATATATTTTTATGTGCTTTTACTGTAAAATTGAGAATAGGCTTGTAGAAATCATACAGAAGTACCCTGTACTTCATGCAGTGTGCTACCCAAATTATGAACAGCTTTCTAGCACTGCAGATACTAACACCAATGCCAGTAGCAGTTCTGAATTCTGAATTCTGTCTCATGAGAAGATTTCAAGCTGCCCCTGACCTTGTCCCACTCAGGTGCAGCAGGAGCATGGGACACTCCAGAAGTTGGGCTCTGTGGGTTTGTGGTCTCTGAGCTATCCATCTTCTCGTATGTATATTGAAACCAATAATGTGGGCTGGCGAGGAGGACAGAAATGCTGGTTTGAGCCCTGTCTCAGCCAGATGTTAGGAGCACAAGAAATGTCCCAGTTAATTGGAATTAGTTAGTTGAGCTCAGCACCTTGCTGGCATGCAGGCAGTGGGAGATGCCACCCAGCAGCCTCCATCCCTGTCCCACTGGTGGTCCCAGCCTGGGTGGGGGGAGTTGGTGTCCCCTCAGCACAGTCACAGCAATGCTGTCCCTGCTGCTGCCTGGGGGGAGCTTGCACTGCAAGTGATGCTGATCTTGGAGAAATAAATAATCCATGTGTGGAGGGGTATCTTCATCAGCTTCCTTCACTGGCCTTGCAGGTCTTAAAGCTACTGTGTTGTGCCCATCTCTTTATTTGTACCTGCCCAAAACCTTGTATGTTACTGTGTCCTCAGCACTGCGTTCACCCGATGGCATGGCCTGACACCTTAACCTCTGGTTCCCATTCAGCTCATCAGTTGTTTTCCATTTTGCCTTTTCATATTTTTTAAAAGAACATTTTTAAACTCAGGGATTACTAAAACATTTTATGTTCTGTCTTTTTAATATTAATAATTTTTGTTTAGTTAAAATTCTCCTCTTTCTGACTCAACACCCTGTGTGTGTTTGGTGAAAGAAAGTTGATCAGTTTTACAGTAAAAATATTCTCTTAGAATAAAGCTTCTCATTTGCAAAAAATACTGAGGTTATGATTTTTTGGATTTCAAGCCCAGTACACATTTCCAGGTTTTCATGGAAAGCAGTCTCCCCCAAATTTTCTCCAGGAAAAGCAAATGCAGTTTGTCATGAATCCCAGCTAATTTATTCCTTGTTCCATAAATGTTATCCCGTACCAGTCCAAAGGCTGTCATTACGCTGCTGTCATTAACCATCTGTTTAGCATGTAAAACTCCTCGGGGCAGGGATCACATCTTTGCTTTGTACTGTGTAAAGCTGAGCCTGTGGCTAACACTTGAGAAACAATTAATGATAATGCAGCTCAGTAGGGTACTGGGATACCAAGCTAATAAGAGTGGTATAAATGCTTGGCTGGATGGGATTAGAGGGAACTTCTGTGTCCCAGTGGTGTCTCTCCAGCAGGTGAAGGGAAATAATCTTAGAATATCGTATGACTAGGAGCAGTGAAAAAATAAACAGCATTTCTGAAGGATGCAAAAGAGAAAAGAATGAAAGAGAATCACAGTTTGGGTGTCTGTTATGCTTTATTATTATTATTATTTTAATGAGATTTTTACTAAATAAATACATTTTTCCCTACCATAAAATAAGGGACCACTTCAGAACATTGGTATCAGTAGTGTCTGTGCTGTCCTTTGCATGGTCTTCTGCATGCATTAGAAGTCGATGCTTTATTGTATTTTCCTTTGTATCTTAATGAACCCTGTGTGTCGGGGAGAGAGAGAGAAGCTCAGTAGATTTTCATCTTATGTTAATCCATCAAAATCAAGTTAGTTGCAGGAGCTGGAGGAGGTGCGTGTGCGTGCAGACGTCAGGGCCCAGCCAAAAGCTTGCTGGTTGCCCAGCAACCTTCCTGGAGGAAGATGGATGTCCTGCCACTGCTCCCTTTTACAGCTACAGTGTATTCACTGTGCTGCACACAGAGGGGACGGCACCAGCTCAGTGCTGGGGGATGTTGCCTCTCTCAGTGGCTGGCTCTTGTGCTGGGGCTGCAGAAAATGCATTTCATGCCATCCTCCTTAAAACGATTAATTTGGTTGACTACATCACGTTAGTTTGGGAGCAGGTGCTGTGAGATCGTTCACGTTGATGGTATTGCTCTTCCCCTCCATCACGGTCTTAAAGCCATATTGCCAGCAGAATCTCTGCCTCCTTTCCAGAAAGGTCCTTATCTGTAGTAACAAATAAACCACGGGCTGTAGGAGCTCAACAAATGCTCTGTGTGTCACTGACCTCTCTCTCTTTGGTAGTTTCTTTTGTTCTTGAACTGGGCTCAGCTGGCATGGCCAGCTATGACCTCCACTTTGGCTGTGCTTCCCTGTCCTGTGGTTGACCAGCATCAGGATACTTGGGCACACACACAGGGGCACCAGGTGCTTTTGGGTTGCAGCCTAAGAAGCCTTTGGAGGAATCAGAGGGCTCTTGCTGTTGAAGAGTGTTGTGCAAAGCCAACATTTTAATTCCAAATACGACTTTATGATGCCTCTTAATTTTATGGAATATTTAATTATTATAGGATGCATTTGTTCACTATTTGGTTTCCTTTAGAAGACGTGCTGGTCTTGCTCTCAAGGATAAATTTAAAATCCTTGCACATTTACAACGGTTGGACTAAATCCTGCTGAAAACCTGACACAAAATCCTACCTGTGTAATCGCAGATATCTTTCATGGTCTGCCTCTGGTGCCTTTATTTATGTTGACAAGCTTTTTACTTAGGGTTTGATTCAGGAAAGCAGTTACGAATGTACTTGACTTTAAATCTTTTTATAGGCCTATTGAAAGTAATGAACTTCTCGGCAGTTGAAACCTGAACGTGTGCTCTGCTGGATCTGGATGTGTGTGAGTGATGTTGAGAAAGCAGGACCTGGGAGCCTGAGGAGGCAAAAGGGCTGTGCTGGTGTAGGTGCTGTTGTGTCAGGCTCTTTGAACACTGCAAATTATGGTATAGAAACATGAAAGGGTATCAGGGAAAGCACCAATTCTCCTAAAGCAAAAACATTTCACAGCCCCTTAAAGTGAGAAAAATCTGCCCCAACCCAAGAAACATTGCTCTGCTTCATTGGTGTTGCTCCCTCTGGTGGACCCCCCCAGAGCAGCTGTTTGTGGGCATGCAGCTGCTGTGAAGCTGTTTCTTGCACCTGTGTCCTGGGATGACTGCCTCCATGTGCCCCTGACCTTAGGGGGCAGGGAGTGCCCTGGGACATGGTGTTGGTATGGACAGGCAGAGAAAACTCACAGCAGCACTGAGCTGCATGTGGGAGGGCAATGTGGCTCTTGCTTACTCTGGGCTTGTGTATGTGGCAGTTATGTGTCATTTCAAATGCACTTTCTGGTGGCAAGCTATTTATCAACTGGCTATTGAACTTGTTATTTCCTAAAGCATATAGTGTGTGGCTCTTGATTGAAAAGCTGCTGTTCTGTCTCTTTGTTCTTCCACCTTGCAAGGATTCTTTCTTATTCATTTTGTTCAAGTCCTTCAACTCTAGATTGATAACTTCCATCTCCTGGATGGTGGAGCTTTGTTCAGTGACAGCTGTTGGTTTTCTCTGTGCTGTTTCTAAAATGGCTGTGTACAGGGTGGCAGAGGAAAGCACCTGGAAGTGGGGCACTGGATGGCTGAAGTTCAAAAGAACGAATGTTTTCCAAATGCTGGTGTGCTAATTTCTTGAGAAATTAATTGGGAGTATGAAAAACTAATACTGTGTTTACCAGACAGGAGCCTGTATTACAGTAAAATGCTATATATTAAGATTTTAATTGAGTGATTCATGGGTTGTTGGGGAGAAACATTTCTTGCAGTTGAAAGTGTGATCAGGGAACAAGTGGTTCAAGTCCCAGTCTGAGCACAACTCTTGTCATATTCATTCCTAATTTGTGTCTTGTCATGTCTTTAGCCAAATTCAGCACGTGTGGGTCCCATTCCTTCTGACAGAGATAATGGTTTGCTGCTTATGGGTTCCCATTTCAGGACAGGTCAAGAAAGGCTTTCCTTCTCATGGTTAAATCAACTTTCTTTTTCTGCCTTCACTGAGGAGTCAAATGAGAATGTGCTGTAAGCTGCATACTGTAAGCTGCATACTGTAAGGAATGGCAGCTGGGGTCTGGGCATGGAAGTGTGCTCACCCTTACCAGTGCTGGTCCTAAGGAGCACATCATTAATCTGTACTGTGGAGACTCCTGGTGAACCTGATTATGACCTGTGATCCTGCCTTTACTCCATGTTCTATAAACACAAACCAGAAAGGACTGTTTCCAGTCTTAAATAGATTTATATTATAAGAAATTACCTTGAGTGGGTACAGATAGCTTAGAGCCTTTGTTACAGATGTTGGAAGTGTTCCAGCCGGGCTGTCTGTCCTGTGCAGTGGGACTCACCTGGCTGTGGGTGCACACACCCAGGCTGGCAGCACCCCTTCCCAGTCCCCAGAAAGAAATGAGCACGCAGGGCACAGACTGGCTCAGCCAAAGGAGTGCTGCTGGGGAGAGAATTGTCTCTAGGAATGCTGCTCTGCCTCTCCCCTGGAGCCCAGGTGACCAGTGCAGTGATAGGCAGAGGTCAGCACTTTGCAGCATCTTGGATTATGTGATGCAGATCACAAGTGTCACACCACAGCAGGCTCACAGTGTCATTTTACTTAGCTTGGATGTGTTCAGAGCTCGATTCTGCTTGATGCTGGGTATTTCTACTGCCCCTTAGGATGGAAAGAAGTTGAGAGCACCCAGTACAATCCATTATGTCCTAGAGAAGTGTAAGGGAAGGGTAGAGAGGTAGAGTAGCAAGGTAGCCAATCACAAAGAGCCACTAAAGCAGCAACAAGAATATCTTCTCTTTTTTGAGACCATTTAATCTTTTTGAATGAGTAATACAATATTTATAATATTATAGTAGCTCTAATAACTTGCTTAAAAATTAAAAATAGTTAATGGGTGAAGTGGAATAAGCGTGGTTAATGCTTCTCACTGATGTGATACTGTACCTCCTGCTAGAACAGTTTTATTTAAATCCGTAATTTTCTCCCATTGTAACAACACTGACTGGAGCAAACACACTGGCTCTGGATTGCCTTGGATGGTATTTATAAAGCTTCCTCTCAGGTGTGTGTCCCAGCTGTCTGGAGCACCACATCCTTATGTCAGATGAATTATCCTTTAGCAGTGGAGGGCTTTTCAGCAAAATGCATTGAGGTGTAAGGTCCCTTTTCAAGAAGCAATACTGGGATCTGTTGTGATAGGTGAGTTTTGTTTATTATTTTATGTGTTGTTAGATAAGATTCCCTTAATTCCTGGAGGTTAGCCCCAGACTCAGTGCAGCTCTCAGGGAAGTGCTGTTTCCTGCACTGCTTTCCCAACTCAATAGAAAGCTCTACTGTGCTTGAAGACTCAAACTGCTGATCACAGAGTCCTCAGCTGGACACTGCTGGAGATATTGTCGACAGCTTGGACCTGCTGTGTGTGGACTTGGTGACTTGAAGACACAAGTCTGGATTTCATGCAGTTGGGTGGTACAAAGCTTATAGGAGAGCTGTGTCTTAGGTTGCTGAAGATATGCACCAGGGCATTTTGTGGCAATCTCTATAGCACTGAAGGCTTCATGCCTGGTAGATTGCATGGCTCTTGCTAAATGAGAGGTGATAAAACACAAAAAGTTTCAGTAAGGTCACCAGTTGTTAGAACAGGGTAGAGATTCCTGCCCAAACTTGATGGCAATATTTTCTTTCTCAGAAAGAATTCAGAAGGATTTCTGTGGGATAGTTTAGTGTTGATGTGAAATGTAAGCCTGGCTGCAGACTGGGTTGATGGACAGGGAAGGGTTGGGAGCAAGACAGAGCATTCCTTAAAATTCCTTAAAATCCTCAGTGTGAGCAGACTCCTTGGAGCACTGTCCATGTTCCACCAATCTCATCTCAGGCTCTGCTCAGTCTCTGTCCATGGTCTGCCCCTGCTGTGCATGCTGAAGTCCAGGGAGAGGTACGAGTTGTGTCACAGCACCTGCAGTTCAGTCTGTGCAAAACAATGAAGTGAAGTAGTGCTTGAACATTTTCTGGTGAGTGACTATAGATATGGTCAGAAATTCTAAAAGAAGTTGATGCAGAAGATCTCTGGTCTGTTCTGTTAACTTCCTAAGCCTCTTGGAAATTCACAAAGAGCAAACGTGTGCAAGAGGAAGATCCCGGGTAACTGCCAGCAGCTTAGCCTGACATCAATCCCAGGCAAAAGAATAGAACTGAGAGAGGATTTAGAGAATTAAAGGTAGGGAATATAATTAATGCCATTCAACATTCTTTTTTGGAGAATATGTCTTGTCAAACAAACCTGATTTATCTGATAAGATTGCAAGTTTGGGGGGATAAGATAACTGTGTAGGTATAATATACTTTAACTTCTGTAAGGCGTTTGATTTTATTCCACATGACATTATTACTAAAATATTAGTACTATATACTTTTACTGAAGCATATCTTAAATGTATTAAGAACAAGGTAACTGACAGAGCTCAAAAAGTAGTTGTCAATAGGGAATCTTTACTGAATGTGAACATTTTTTAATGTAACTCTGCAGGGATCAGTCAGAACCCTCATGCTATTCATCATTTTTGGCAGTGATACGGAAGTAAATATAAAATTATTTCTGATAAAATTTCTGGGTGACACAAAGATTGATGAAGTGGGAATGAGGGCAGTAGGATACAGTGCTCTTGGTTAATTGTCCCAGCTGAAACAAAATTCAAAAATTCCTTTCAATCTAATTAAATAAGGAAGTTTTTGTGCATCCAGAGCTGTTGTGCATCCAACAAAGCTGTTGCCCAGCCTGGAGAGCAGAAGGTTTATGGGAAATGTTTCCTTGTGCTGGCCTCTGGAGAAATGGGGCTTTCCTAGGGAAGAGTTTGCCTGCAGGATCCCACGGTCTCCATCTGATGATGGTGGTGGTCCATGGCTTGGCAGAGCTGCTGTTAGAGGAGCCTCTCTGAGGAGGCTGCTGACAGGAAATGACTCTTCATCCTCAGTGCTGTGGAAGGCCTAAGAGAAATATGGATTGGACACTGGTTGCATTTCTGGTTTTGGGTGTGTATCTGTGAGATCTCCAGTATGTTTTCTCATTAACCTTTGTCCATTGGGAGTTTTTGAAGGTGCCCTGCATTTGTACCACAGGAACCAGACTTGGCAGTAGAGTTTAGCCTGAACATAGAGCAGGGTCCATACTAGTGAGACTGGCTTGCAATTCTCTGTTAGCTCTCCAGACATAAAGTAGGCTGCATCAGCAAAGGGCATACAGCACTGGAATGAGAACATAGAGGTGTTGCATACCCATATTATGGCTATGTGACTTTAGAGGCTCTTTTTGACTGGGCAAGCTCCTTGTACTCACATTACTTGCTCACCATAGGAGCACATTGGTGCAATCTATGTCATGCCAAAGCTTTACCTGCTGGTGAGATGAGAAGTTGTGTACTCAGGTGTCATGCAGTGACCCCACTGGCAACAGGAGCATAAGGTACCTGTTAGGAGGGCCTTACCAGTGCCAAGAGCCTTCAGCAGTGGCCTGGTGTAAGTTCACAGGAAAAGATTCTGTAAACATCTTCATGTTTGTTGTATTTTGAAGAGAGAGACTTTGATAAGGCAGAGGAGGTAACTGCTCTTTGGCTACTGTTTTTAGCTTTGCCTCAGCCAGATCTGCTTGTGCATGCAGTGTCAAAACCTTCCTTGTTTCCAAAACCTGACCACAGGATCACAGTGTAATAATTTACACTGGCAAGGACTGCTGGTAGTTGTCTGGTCCAACGGCCTGCTAAAGGCCAACAAAAGCCAGCTGCTCCTAGATGGAGATTTCACAGCTTCTCTGGCTCATCTGCTCAAACACTTCGCTACTCTCATTGTAGTTTTTGTGGATTTTTTTTGTTCATCATCCAACTGGAACTTTCTATGCTCATCCTGTGTCTGTTGTCTCTTGCCCTGTTCCTGTGATCCTCCAAAGGAAATCCACTCAGCCTCTTACACCCTCCCACACCCCTGTGGTTGTAAACAGCTCTCCCTGGAGCCTTGTCTTATTGTGGCTGCTCTCAGCCTCTCCATACCTGTCCTGTCCTGTCCTGCAGCTCCCTGACCATAGCAGCACACCACAGGTCTTGCTCCAGTACTTCACTGTCTCTGCACCCAGTGCTCTGAGATTGTTCCACCAGCACTGAGCAGAGGTGAATGGCCATTTCTGTCAGCCTGCTGTCATGCTTTAATAGGGGAGAAATGAAGGCATAAAATTTGTTTTATTGCTGTAAAGCTTAGCTTTTCTCAGCAAGATCCCAGCATGTGACTGTTTTGCCACCCATACAGGGAAAGTGGGGGGCCAGTCAGACCAGGAGAAGGTGCCCTTGAGGCAAACAAACCAGCAGTGAAGTGTCTGCTGGAAGCATCCACCTCAGAGCCAGCTGTGGCTCAGCCAGCCCTGTGGGATCCTCAGCTGCGTGACTGCCTGGTACCAGAGGTGCAGGGAAGATGGAAAACCCTGTGATGAGACTGACAGCAACTTCAGGCCCAGCCAGCAAAGTGCACCAGGCCGTGGTGTGTCCTTCCCTGTGCTGCCCTGCTGCTTGATGTCCAGTGCACGCAAACAGCTTCTCCATCACCGTGTGCAGGACCGGGGCCATTCACAAACAGACCAACTTTCAGCAGAGCTTTACAGCCACAAGTTTGCCTAAGCTAAAAGAAAACAGTGTATCTTACTAAATAAATGATTAGACCTCAATGATTTTCTGCCTTCTAGAGCAGAGTTATTTGGAAGGATGAAAGGAAATAGCTGCAGCAGTATAAAACCGCTGCCCTTTGCACTTGCATCTTTCCCACAGAGTAATCCTTCATTCATTGTTTACTTAATGAGAAAAGAAAGAGGTTAATTTATAAAACCAAATAAAAAACAGACAGAGGACTTTATTTGTGGAACAAAAAACTGAATTAAATGAACAGTCTGTCCATTAATGCTGCTAATTGTGCCATGCTCACAGTGGAAAATGCACAGGTCTGCTAGGATTCTGCTCTTGCTGGTGGAGCCCATAGTATGTCTCCAGTGAGGGTTCAAGCAAGAACTCTGTGGCAAGATTTTCCTAAAAACTTTTCTTGGTGAATTAATGTCATCTCCCAGTCTGTGAAAGGCTCAGCTTCTCAGGGGTTTCTTAAATTTAATAGATAAGTATAGGAATAATTGGCTGAGCTGATCATGATGGTGAATGCTGCTGTCTGAATCATTTGCAGATTCTTATGAACATCTGTAGAGAGCTGCAGCAAGGCAGAGAAAGAGGGACTGCCTAATTCATTTCCCCTACTCCAGAGAAGTCTGTTGTACCCATGCTAGAATTTAGCAGTTTCTAAGTTATTTCTCTTGGCTGTAGGATGTTGCAGAGGTTGGAATTAAACCCAAGTGGGGGGAAGTTTTGCATTTCATCTGTGTGTTTACTGGTAGCTGTCCCTCTTTGCTAGTCAGTGCATGTCTGAAATCTCCACCATCCCTCCTGGGGGTGGATGGAAGGAGCTGTGTCCTGATGTAGATGGGAGAGTGTTAAATCTGCATGGATGGGGGTTACTCGATGCTGAGACTGGCTGGAGGCTGAAGCTGCCCTATCTCCCTCTCTTTCCTCACTCAGCCTCCAGAGGAGGGAGGGAACAGGGAGAACTGGAACAGGGGGGTCTGTGATGGAAAGAGGGATCAGAACGTGAAGGCATCTACAGGTAGTTCATGAAGACTCCTAAGAATAACATTTGATTCTCTTTGGGAAGCTGAGGATTACTGTGAAGTAATGGATGAGGAAAAGCATGTCTGGAAAAAAAAAAGTTGTTTTGCTGGAATTCCCTCTGGTGATTTAAAAGATTTTGTGCTGGAAAAGACACTTTATTCTGGGCTGTAACTGAAATGAAAGGAAATATATAAAGAAGGGTAATCTATCAACTGAACTATACCAGCTGCCCTGTGAATGTTGAGGCTTCATGGAGCTTTGCAGTCTCCACTGCCACCCTGCTGAAAGAAGCTTGGGACAGTTCTTCACTAACTTCTCATCACCTTTGTCAGCCAGCTTGATCTTCAGATTGTGACAGCAAGAGTGAAATGCTATTTGTGAAAACAATTAGTGAAAACTTAAACCAAACTGATACCACAGACCATGTGCAGATTTTAATGCAAAAGAAAGGCCTGGAGCAGAAGTTTTTTCCATTCTTACATCAGGCAGATTAATGACTTTTAAATTTCATCTGCAGTTTGTTCTATTTCTGACACTATAGAATTCTACTTCTTAATTTTAAGTAAGACTTGTTTGTATATCTGTGTATTTTATGTGTATATAAAATACACATATAAAGTATATGCATTTATGAGTATAAATTAATACATACTTATTGTAAGTGTATGTATATAGAAAAATATGTAGTTGTTGCTCCAACATATCTTCCTGGCACACAGAATTATATGGAGTCTTTGGAAAGTGGGTTATTTGAAATGCCGCCATCTCTTTGTTGAGTATTCAAAGAACATTGTAATTATTGCTGTCAATATATTTTAAATGCTCATTGGAAAAAGTTGCAAACATTTTTGTTAGAACATGTATTTGTTTGTAACCTGTTCAATACATCATGTATTTGTATGCCAGCTGGCTTCTTTTCAAAAATGTACTATTGAGAAGATACATATGGGTTTTTTATCATATTTTTATGCTATTGTCACACATTAATAGAGATCCAACCCCTTCATAATATCTTCTGGAAATATTTGGGAGACATAAGACATAACTATCCCTGTTCTGGATATATTGGCAAAATTGCTCTTGGCTTCAGTTTGGGAATGCAAGTGATTTTTTTCAGTTCAAAGTAAATGTATTTGTGCTTGCCAATGGTTACATCAACATGGCAGTGTTCATTTTGTCTGGAAGGTGCTAAGCTGAGATGTCTTTGTGTCTGAAACTCTGGCTCTGGAACAGATCTGGGTCCTGGGGATGGACAGCTGGGCAGATGGAGTCCGTGGCTGAGGGCAGCTCACACAGGAGCTTTGGGTCGAGGAGGTGCCTCCAGGTGCCATGTGCTTGCTGGCTTCTTCTTGTCTTCCAGTGGAGCAACCTGTGGTCATGGTTCTTCATCTGATGATGCCAAAGGCTGCTTGTGCCTTGCTTGAGCTTATGAGCATTTCAGAGTGTTATTTTCAATATTTGTGTTTCAACACAGGGCTGCAAGTTGGAAGGGAAGAGTAATTTCACAGTATAACCAATCTCTGTGTGTGAACATCACCTCAAAGGAAGTCAAGGGTTGAGTTGCTGAAGCTGAGCCTTCCTCCTGGTTGGTGTCAGCTGCAGCTCCTTTAAGCTGCCTCCTGGCTGTGCACAGCCTCTTCCTGCTGGGGCATGAGCCACCACCATGGCTGGGCAAGTCCTTCTTCTGGTGAAGCCCAAACCAAAGTTAGGATCTGTAAGAAATCTCTTCTGGTTCCCCAGCCTGTGGGTGTAAGCAATCAGTGAGTTTGTCCACTCAGTTTTGTGGGTTTTTTCTGCTTCCTTTCTGAGACCAAAGGTGGTACATTTTTTTAGTGAAAGTGGGGGCAATCCAGCACCAGAGGTCATTTAGCTGGCAGATTTTCCCTTTAATTTAAAAAGTGAAGCTCGCACCTCTTGGAAAGCATCTTTCCTATGTTGAAAATACTTATCTGTGCTTTCATGCTGTTGTCCTTCACAGTTCTTCAGAGCCATGTCTGAACAGGGCTGGGACACCCATCTCTGTGTGGTGGGCGCTTTCCTAGACTCTCCATGAACTCTGTTGTGGTTCTCAAGGGGGAGGCTATGGTGTTTTATGGATGCATTAAAAAGGCTAATTTTTTGTTGGCTATCCTGCTTAAATCTGGGAGCAAACTGTTGTAGGTTGAGATGGCTAAAACTGGCTGTGTGTAGTTAGCATGGCAAGGGCTCTGGGCTGGGTATCTCCGGCCAGGCTGCGTCATCCTGCCACAGCAAGCAGCCAGGGGGAGAACAGAAACCTGAGATGCACAACATGTAAATATCCAGAAATACTAGGAATTTGGCAAGAAGGCCAGCAGTGGCTTCCTCTCTCCCTGAAGATACCGCCATATGCTGAGAGATGAATCCAGTTATTTCAGCAGTGTTGGCAAAAGTAGTTTCTGGCTCCCCGCTGCTCCCAGGCTGGCACGAGCACTGCCCTGCCTTCTCGGGGCCAGGGGGCTGCAGGGTGAGGAGGAGATGTGGGACACCAGGGGAAAGCAGTGCCATGGGAGTAGCAGGACCTGCAGGGTATGAGGCAGCTGCCTTGGGCAGAGGGCCTCACTTGGGCAGTGCATCTCTTCATGCACGCCATCCCCCTGGCCTGGGTTTGGGGTGCAGGATTGAGGCTGGCACAGGGGGTGAGCCCTGGAGGCAGGACACACCTCCTGCTTGTGCCCTGTGCTGTCTCCTTTGTGTTTTGAGATCTGATGGGATTGTGCCACAATATGGAATAGCTGCAGGCAGATCACTTTTATGATATATTACTGCAATAAAATTATAAATTTATGGTAGTCAGAGATCTAGGCATGTGCCCATAATTTTTCCTTGCTGCTGTGTATTGTCTGGTTAGTTGGCACATGAACTCAGCTGATCCCTGGGAGAAAGAGATGATGCTGGGTGAGCTGCCCCTCCCTGCTCACTGCCTTGGGCCCTGGCATTCCTCCCTGGAGCCTGGCACTGCCAGGGGTGTGGGGCTGGCAGAACACAGCGGGGCCTTTTGGGTGAGTTTGGACAGTAGAAAACAAAGTACCTCTGCAGCACCTCTTCTGAGATCTCCTTTATCAGCTTGTGGCAAGCCTTGGGCTCCTGCTCATCAGTGGTACCACTTTTCTGGCCTTGTTACTGCTGCAAAATGGAAGGTGTATGGTGGGTTTTGGGCTTTTTGGTGGGTTTGTTTGTTTGGGTTTTTATGTTTTGGGGGTATTTTGGTGGGTTGTGAGGGTTGGTTTTTTTTTTTCTTTTTTATTTTTTGTTTGTTTTCTTGGGGTTTTTGTGTTGGCTTTTAAATTTTACTATTTATTTATTTATTTGTTTATTTATTCTTCATTTCTAAAGAGAGGGGGAGATACTTTACTGTATAGGAATGCCAGGGTCGAGAATTCGCATCCAGCTTCTGGTTCCATTCTTTGTACATAGCCCTTCTCCCTCCACGCCATCTGTCTGTTGAAATTAATGCTTTAATACTCTCTGCAGGGTAGCATTGCTATTTATTTATTCCAATGTTTAAGTTTCTTTTTGACCTTGGGATTAAGCTGGAGTGCCCAAACATCATTATGGACTGTGAAAATCCTAAGATAGCATGTCACAGGCTCTTGAAAAGGGGGGAAATATGTGAAATGTTGGTTTTAGCTGTGTTTTCTTTGGCTTGCTTTCCTAGCTGTGGCTCCTGGGGCAGGGGAGGGGACCAAGGCCCTAGTTCCTGTGGTGTGACCCAAAGCAGAGAACATTTGGTGTTCAATGCCCCAAAGTCCTGATGGATACCACCTTGCTGCTCCTCTGCTCCTGGGAGCCCTTCCCTGCTGGCTGGACCCTGGAATTCAAGCACAGTCTCCTTGGTATAGCCCTGGAACTGCAAGACTTCTGACTTGCATGGCTTTTTTTTCCTTCAGAGGTAGCCAGAGCCTGTGACCATCCCACAACAGTATTTCTTAAATAGAAGAAAGATTAGATGTATCATAACCTAAGTAGCAATCCTGCATTTCTTATCTTTATCTGCCACCATGAGCAACTCTCAGGGTGGGCTCAGGGTTGTTTACATCCCTGAACCTGCAGCACATCCTGAACCTGAATCACATCCTGGGAACCCTGTTCGTTTCTATTGCCTTTCTTTGTTTTATTCTATTTTCTGTCTATGCTGGGGGGGTGTTGTTTGGGTTCTGTTTGACTCCAGTTTAGTGTGTGACTCAGCATTGCTGTGTGTTTTGTTCTGCTGCTGGTTACAGCATTCCCCAAAACCTCCTGGTGCTTTCACCAAAGTGTCTTACCCTAAATTTGTGGCTGTGATCTCCCTGCCAGCCACCACCCTCCTTTGCCTGCTGAGGTCTTCCCTTGGCCATGCCATCCTATGGTGGAGACCATGTTTACCTGGAGATAGCATGCACATTAGCCAGTAATTGTCACATTAATTGCTTTGTGCTAACTGCATGGTATCAAGCAGGGTCCTGCAGACAGATTCCCCTGCTTACCCCAATGGCCTGGCTGCCCTGGCCCTCTGTGGGTGCCCACTCAGCTGCTGGGGAGCTCACCTCCTGCCATCAGCATCTGGAGATGGTGCTTTCTTTCCCCTGTGTCTGGATAGGATATGTCCTTTTTATTTTGCATCCTCGAGCCTTTAATTACTCCCAACAAGTCCCTTTCACACTTCAAAAATCCTGTAGCAATTTCAGTTTGAATTGCTTTCTCTGAGGCTTTGGATTAGATGAGTGCACCTGCTCTGGGGTTCCAGTGGTAATTGGGCTGTAATAGTTATGGTCCTTTAAATGCACTTAAGGTACTGTGAGCTTTAAGAACTGATAACGGTGCAATCTGGCATCTCAGCACCAGTTTTGTCTTGTCTCTGAGCATTTAGGTTTAAATTGTATTGTTTTGCCATTTGTGAAGATTACAAATATTCACAGGTTTTGGAACTTGGATGTATTTAATGAAATGCTGCCCTGTGCTCATGTACCCATCCCACAGGTCTGGGTCCTGGGCTGCTCCTCATTTCCCACTCTGCCAAACCCCTGCTGAGCTCAGTGGGAGTTTTGCCAGAACAAGGCCCTAAAAAAGAAGTATGACTCATTTGAGCAGTTGTGCTCATTTATGCACCAGTCCAGGTTCATGTTAAAAGGATATTAAACAAAAAATACTAAAGAACCTACTTGTCTTGTCCTTGCCTAGAGCAAACATTTATCCTGGGACTGGTCTAGCAGGTTAAAGATGGCTTTTCCTCTGGTTTGTATGTTACTTAGGATATTGTGGTATGGATAGCATCAGGGCTTTTACAGTTCTCTGCTGCCTTAATTCCCTTCTAAGGAGGCAGAACAGGGAGGAGGATGAAGAAAAGAGAAATACATCTCTCTCATGCACATACCATAGCAAGAGGTGTGCAGCCTGGAGCCCGCTGCTGAACTCAGAATATAACATTTCCAAAATTACCAGTTGTGAGTGTGATAATGAACTGAAAGTAAATATGGCTCAGTTTGCTGTGAATCATTCTTGGGGGGTTTAATTGGACTTGGATGAGCTGGCATTGTTGCAGTGCAAGAATAGAGTTGTTTCTGAATTAGACAGACGTATCTGCTTAGCAGTGCAGAGCTGCTGCATCCCAGTAGTACTGGGGAGACTTTGTCCTCAAAGAGGCTTCCTAGGATGGCTTGAGAAGTTCTCTGGATGGGGAGGGAGCCAACTGCTCCCACAAGGCCCCAGGACCTGGGAATTCACCTGCTGGTACCAAATGCCCTCAGATGAACACTTGGAGTTAAGGTAGTCACTGTAAGATGGAAGATTTTCCCTCACCAGAAAAGGCCTCTAAGCTCTTCTGGCAGGGAATAGGGGCCATGAAATTATGATAATGGTAACTGCTATTATGAGATGTTACTGTAAACAAAAACAAGCATTTTTGTGCTTTTCCTTCCAGCAGGAATTTAAATTCCCAAAGCAGAACAACCTGTTCAGAATGGCTCAGACAATGTTGTACATCCAGGCAAGGAAAATACTTTACTTTCCTTAGGAAAGTGATTGCAGGTTAGCTCCATGAGAGGTACAGGTGTGGGGTGATGCCCTAACCTGGTGTTTGACTGGAGTAGCTTGACTAACCTGTGAAATACAGAGAACTTGAAAATGGAACTACCCTGTCCTGTAGTGGGGAGACCCAGGAATTGCATATTGCCCTCTTTAAAGCCATGATCATGATTATGGGATGAGGCAAAGAGATTTATATAAGCCATTCTCATTAATGCCAGTGGGAATTACCCAGAGCTATACAAGTACATCACAGTAAGAAATGTGCCGTGGCAGTTTACTATTAATATTTGAAGATAGTGCAAGCAAAGTCTCCTTCTCTGAGTCAAGTGGGCAAAAATTAGAGATTTGGTGGGGGAGGGGGAGAAGGGAGGGGAAATTTTGTTATTTTAGTCCTTGGAGAGGTTATAGAAAGGTGAACCATTCATACATACAGATCCTCAGATACAAGGAGTTGCAGGTGTATGTGTCATGTTAGCTGTCCCCATGACTGTAACTGCAGGTATTTAGCTCTTGTTGGCTGGTTACTGATGGGCAAGAGCCCATCTCTGTTCTTAGGAGCTGCTGACCATCTTTGCTGACCCACTCAGTGCTGGTGCTTACCATGGGGCAAGAAAGGCTGCTGCCATTCTGCTTGCAGTTACATGCTGTACTTAAACAAGATGGGGAGACTCCAGGCAGCAGAAGCAGCACATAAGCAAAATCAGAATTTGTGATTTTAGCCTAGTGAAGTGTCTCAAAGAGCTTGATTTGTTTGAAGCAGCCATTGAAGCGGGTAGAAGGGACTGTGTATTTATGTGAGGCACAGTGGAAGGCAGACATTGACCTCTGCTTCATGTTTCTGAGTTAGTCATTATTCCTCTGTTTGGTTTGTATCAGTAACAAGCTTTCAAGTTGGTTTCTTCATATTTTGCCCTTTTGGTTTTTTATTTTTGGCTTGAGTTGGTATGTAGTTTCAGTCATAGAGTGTGAGTTCTAGTAGGAAGTGTTTAATGTATTTATGGGTCCTGTCCTGCAGTTTACCCAGTACAGCCATGCAGCCTTCTTCTCCAATTCACCCTCCTCCCACAGATGGCAGAGCTGGGGCTGCAGCTGGCAGCAGTGTGGTGCTGGGGTGCTTGTCCAGTCCCTGTAAGAACTGTGGCTAATTGCTGCCATGCTGTTTAAACTAATTTTCTTTATTATTCTTAGCATTATTTACATATTTTTTAATGGAAACCCATTCCACTCAAACAAGATAAAATTTACTATTCCTGACAGATGTTGACAGCTTTGGAGCAATGCAGGACACGCTGATTGCATCTGTGCAGTGGCACTGCCTTGGAAGAAGGTTCACCAGAGCAGACGAGTCTTGCCTCTCACCCTGCGGATGATAAATGCCAGAGGTAACCTTTATAGCAGCACCTTTCAGGTGACAGTCCAGCCCAAAGCCCAGGGTTCCCTACTGACAGCTCCTTGCTCACAAGGCTAGGCTGCACAAGTTGAAATTCATCCATTTTCACATTCCCAACAAATGAACCGGGGAGGTAGAAGTTGGTGCTGTGGATGCTTGGTGCAAACCACCTTCAGGACCTTTTAGTAAAAAGTCCAGGGTCTTGGAGATCATCAGCTGCTACACATAACACTGAGGATGGTTGTGTGTACCCTCAAGCTGAAAGCAGAGGATTTAACTAGAGGACAGCCACAGAGAAAGCGCATTTCTCTCCTTCAGCTGAGCAGTGACCCAGTGTCTATACCTCTTATCACCCCTATATGGCAGGACCTCTGATAGGGTTTAGCAGCACAATGGTATGTGCTGTTTTGAGACTTCAACAGAGATAACAGAATGCCTAAATAAATCCTGTTTGCTGCTTAAATAAGGATTTCATCCTGCTATGTCTGTAGGCAGATACCAAACAGAGTTTATAATTCATTATCCAAGAATTTGATCCTTTCTTTCTTTCTTTTTTTTTTTTTTTTTTTTTGCATTCCAACTTGGGGTACTTTTACTAGGAAGTAGTTATGGAAAGGAAAGAAAGAAAGAACATAGTCACATAATACTCATATAGAATAAAATTAGCAGATAATTAGATGTTGGAAACTGTGGACCTAGGAAGCTCCAGTTTCTTCCTTAATACTGATACTTAATTGGACATTAACAAGCAGAAATTCTTGAATGTTCACTTCTTTCCTGTTATTAAAAACCAGTCAGACATGTGAGGATGCATGTCTCCTGTGCCTTGCTATGTGGCAACAGTTACAGGGTAAAACTACTTGGACACCCTGCCACTGCTACCATATCTGGTGCCTAACAGCTGTTAGTGGGCCCAGCCAGGAGCTCCGCACTTCTAAGGCCAGAGCAGCTTTCAGACTGCAGCTAAAACTTCTGCTACTTTTACTGTTCCTCCTCCTCGCAGTTTGAGTGACTGAAGCTGAGCCTAGCTGCAGGATGGGTAAGGCTGCAGGAGGTTGGCTGAAGTGTGGTTCCCTCCTGAGTGCAGGCATGGGCCAGTGGTGGCAGCTGGGGACAGCTGTGGGCACCAGGGAGAGAACCCAAGTGAGGGCAGCTTGGTGATTGTTGGAAAAGGAAAATGAGATTTTTATTCCAGCAGCTAAAACCCTTTTGTATTTTGGTTTCTTTTAGCAGCTATTTATCCAAAACATTTGGGAGAAAAGCTGTCTCTTTATTAAATATTTAACACCCTTGCCTTCAGCTGTGGGCTGAGAAAGCTCCCAATCCACATGTGAGTCACCAAGAACTCCTCCAACAGAAGCAGAGGAATTCCAGACTGGAGATTGCTAGAGGAAAAAAAGCTTGCTGATTTGGAAAAAGTCCAAAATGGTTCACATCTCTCATATATCATAAAATGAGCTCTGCAGTCAGTCTGCTGGGTGTGTGGACAAGGAGTCACAGAGTCCCAGATCTGAAGTGGAGAAGCTCTCAAAATGCTAGGGAGCATCACACCCTATATAATACAGATGAGAAGTACACCCAGTAACTGGTCCTTTATTAAATGCTGTCTGCATTTGGATCCTAACATGTCAGAGGTGACAAGGTGTAGATCACTGCTTCCTGTAGTAGTTTGTTCCATTGCTGAATTAGTGCTAGTTTTAATCCATTCAGCTTTCACCTCCAGCCATCCATTAGCAGGCATCTCTCGGCAAATCCAGGACATCCATGATTTGGAGGTGCCCTGCTCACTCAGAATGACAGTCTGGGATTCACGTTCAGAGAGCATGAGTGCAAGCTCCTGCAAAAAGAGCATATGGTAACAAATGGTGCAATAAGAATGAGTTGTGATAACAAAAAAGGTCACGGCTGTCCCTAGCACTGCTGGTGGTGAGCATTGTGCTTACCTGTGCTGTGCAGGCGTGGAGTGTGTGATCAAGTCTTTTTATTTCTATTAAAGTGACAGGAACTGAAGGAATAAAATAAGATGAAATTTTTTTTGGCATGTTTCTCCCTTTGGCCAAATTATTTTATCAACATCCCAAAGAATTTTTCAGCTGCAGATGTTGTGTCAATCTCTGTCCCATAGCCAATTAGAGGCATCTCCAGCAGTGGTTTTACACCTCTTTCCTCTGCGGACCACTTAAAAATTTTTACTGGTGATGAGGGTTCCTTGTATAGCAAACTTACACCTCCTGACAAGAGGTTTACTCTTCCCATTCCTATTTGTAATACTTAAATGGGGTTCACAGTATATAATAGTATTTTCACTGGTTGAAAACCATTGGTCTTTGACACAGGTAGTTTCTGTGCACTCTGAGATGCACACAGGCCATGTGCTCTGAGTACTTTAAAGGAACTTCTTGTAGCTAATATGCCTGATTCTGATTTCAAGGCAGTGTTTCTATATTGCCTTGTTTTGAGCTTATTCCTGATTTAAAATTATGAAAGAATTTTTTCTTCTGGCTCTTGAGCTTAGAAGTGCAAGCCTTACAGCCTCACCACCTAGCTCTACATGGTGCCTGTTGGAAGGTGAGGGGTGACACCAGTAGCACGTGTTAATAACACATCCTCAGTGGGGCAGTAATGACTAGCCAACATATTCTGGTACAAGTCACCTTGGCTCCCTTGGCCAGGACCTCTGCCTTCTGCAGGTGGGACTTGCACAGCTACCTTTTGTATGTATGCCTTTTGGGTGGAAAGCGTTAACAAAAGATGACTCTTTCTGGCCTGTGCTGTGTTGCCTAATATGGGAGGAGTGAATGAGGCTGTCAAAAGTCAGTTTGAACATTAAAGACTGAAAGTAGTCAGATCTGATGGGCATTCTGCGCCCATCAGAAAAAAACGGGAGACAAGATGACCAGGAGATGGTTTGTCCCAGAACTGTGGAAAATGTTAGGACCCTTTTTAAAACTCACTGACCAGACGTGCTGCAATGTGTAGCTGGATGAACGTGTGTGTAAGGACTCCTTACCAGGAGGAGCTGGTGTGGCCAGCCACCTGTGCCTGAGCTGGCCAACACAGCTGGCAACCCCATCCCCTAGCCATTGCTCAGATTGCCCAATACTGCAATCACCAGCTCTTTGATGAAAGGCAGGTTCATGTATCAGATTGTTAAGCATTAGGGATAGGGGATTAGATTTGCAGTGTAATCTTTCTGTAACATGCCTCTTGATCCAGAGTCTGTGCCTTATGAAAGAGCTCTTTTCTCTCTGACATTGGGGAGGCCTCCTCAGGGACGACTGCCTTCTACCTTCATTTGGAGATAGTAAGGCTGCTACTGACCTGATGTTTGTCAAGGTCACAGCTGCACCCGGCAAAATTAGTTCTGTGCAGGACAGTTAAGTAGATTGGATTTTCTCAGTTGTAGCTGATTTGCTTTCATCTGGCTTCTTCTTGCAAAACCATTTAAAGTCCATTCCCCTTTGCCCCCCACTGCCTATTTATGGGAAAAGACTGGAAGGGGGATATTCCTGCCTGAGGTCCAATTCTGCTTCAAGCCTATTCTTATATCTTTCCAGGAAAGTGTCTACAGAGGCTGGGGCAGGCTGTGTAATCACTCTGGAGCCTTGGGTTGTATTTCATCCCATCATGAATGTTGTAGGGCCAGTCGGACTAGTCCTCCCCTGTGCCAGCTGACTGCAGCTTTGCACTGTCTGTTTTGGATCCAAAACCCTTCTGGGACCCTTCTGCAGATTCCTGCTAGTGTCACTGCAATTTTAACCGAGTCCCTTTCCAGTCCAACTTTGTTTCTGGAGCCTGATGAAGCCGGTTAATCTGGGTCAAAATGCATCAAAGCCCATGTTGTCTAATCAAGGAAAAAAACTTCTGATTTGAGTAGCAGATTTGGCTGGTTATGTTCTGGCCACTAGGAAAGCTGTCAGCTCCCTGGCTGTGCTGGCAAACCATGCCATATGGTTGTGCGTAGGAAGCCTGTTCCCTGGGAGCACGGGGAGCTACCAGAGGGAGAGTGATTTTCACCCGGCTGCCTTTCACTGCAATGGCTTTGCCAATGGGACATAATTATGGTGGATCTTTGCCTGCTTCCTCAGGTTGAAAAGCAGCCACCAATGGAAAAGACCTCTTGTTTCTAGGCATCCTCCTGTTTTCAATCCCTTTTTATTTTAAGGTGTAGTGAAACCTGCTGTCTGTAGAAATTGTTGCCTGGTGCATTTGGGAAGAGACGACTGGAATTTGTGGCAGACAGCTGACAGAGTGCGGGCTCTGCGACACTGATGATAGACTGTATGATCCCAGTTCATCTCTGTCGTGTGAAGGGGGAAAATTCATAGGTAGGTTTGCTTGAGGGCCTGGCAGGGGCAATGTGGTGTGTGAAGGGGATGTTTCCTTCTTTGCATAGTCACCTTCAGCCTATCAAAAATCTTTGCTAACTGGGACTATCTGGAAAAAGGGAGTATGGAGATAATTGAAGTAAAGGGGAGCTATTCTATGGTATGTTCCCACCTCCCCAAAACTGTAGCTGATCAGAGTTTAAAAGAGACGAGCTTTAATTTCTCTCAGAGCTTCATGTCTCTCCTCTCTAGATACCAGAACAGTGCTGGCAGCACTTCTAGGTCCTGAGGAGTAGGGTACAGCCAGCCTGAGGGAACCAAAAGGGCCACAGAGAGCAGGTTTGTACCCCAGTCCAGGTGTGCCAAGCAGGTCCCCTTGACCTGGTTGCTCTGATCAGCTGTATTAACACAGAGTCTGTGTAATTCTGGGACTGTGGCATTCTGCAGACTGGCCTGGAACTGATGCTGGAATGCCCTTGTGTAGAAACTGTTGGAAAAGAGAAGCACTAAAACAAGATTTTTATATTTAATTTTCTTTTCTTAAAGCTTTGCCTGTACTGCACTGAAAACATGCAATAATTCCCATTTGTCTTTGGCATTTTCTCTTGCTTTTTATTGGTATCTCCTCTTATGTTGTGACAGTATGTCCTGTGCTGGATTACAGGTATAAATACTGCTTTGGGATTGGGCTTTTTAGTCAACATGCATTTGGGAAAGGTGTTAGCAGCTGTCAAGGGGACAGTGCGCAGCCTGTGAACGTGCAGTACTTGGAAACATCAGCATCCTTTGTGTCTGTGTTTCAGAATAAGTCTGAGGCATGAGGATTTTAGGTTTTCTATTCAGAGAGTATTACATTAGGAATATGAAGTATTTGACAGTTCTCTTATATTTACTCTTTTAATGTCAAAATGTGTCACATCTGGTATTAATTGGTGGAAAATTATGGCTCTAATTTACCAATTTGATTGTCTGGGAAAACTGAAGAGAGTGTAACATAATAAATGAATGCCTATTAATCTTTAAAATTTGTCTGTTTACTGTCTGCTAAAATGCCCTGTTATGTGGTGCTGTAAGCAGCTTTCTGGAAATACTGTTATTCCTGGAGAGGAGTCACTGCCTGGGGGGGCCATGGCCAAAGTGGTTCAGGGTCACTGAGGAGAGGCTGTGGCCTGCAGAATCCTGGGCCAGTGGTGGCTCAGACACCCGGGTGAGGAAGGGTTTCCTCCAGGGAGGAAGGAGGCTGCCATTTGTTAATAGCCCTGAGGGGGTGCAGGCACAGTGTCCCCATTCCCTTGTGCCTGGCAACCCGTTCCACACTGTCCTGGCTGTGGGGCAGGAGGAGCAGCACGTGGACATGGCCTTCGCTCTTCTCTGTCCCTTCACCTGCGGCTCTTACCTCCCTCTGGGTTTCTTAGTCCAGGGCACAGGCTACTGCTTCATTGATGCCCAACACAAATAAACATATTTGTCCACACTAATTGTTTTAATCATTATTAATGAACATTAATTTCCAACCAGAGCTCTCCTCCAAAAGCCTGGATTTTTTCAAACTTGCTGACACAGGAGCATAGGCAAAAGAAGTCGGGTTGTTCTTCCTGGGGCTGCAAATGGAGCAGTTTGTCTCGCTGGCAGTGTGTGGATCAAGCCCAGAGCACGGATACACTTTGGCAAGGCACTGTCACTCTGTCCTGACAACCCCAGCTCTGAGGAGACAGGCCTCCACTGCCTCTGCAGCCGACAGGCAGGCAGAGCAGAGGAAGCTGATGGCAGCACACTGTTACTTGGGTACTGTGTGTGGAGGGTGACAGGCTCAATAGCTTTTCTATCAAAAGACACCCATGTGTTTGTGAAAATACATTTTTGGAGGATCAAATACCAGGTGCTTATTTTAGTAGCAGAAAGCCCTGAAACATGCCAGCTCTGGAATAAGCTGATTCTGAAAGCTGACATATTCTGTATGATTATTCCAGTATACGCCATCTGTCACTAGCATATCCAAATATTTATGTATTTTGATTATTATAACTGTTACGAGGGTACTGAAGCTCATAAATAATTTCATTTTCAGCAATCATTTTATTACTCTTCCATGGTTTGATAATGACATCTTACATGTGCCTGCTCTGACTCCGACACAAGGAAGAGTCACAGCATGGCTATGCAAGTGACAGCCTTCTCACAAAAACCCTGTGGCCAGGGGATGCCTGAGCCCATGTCCTTCCTGGGTCTGTGCCAGTTCACACTCCCTTCGTCTCCTTGGGCTTCAGACTGCGCTGTGCCTTCATTCAGCTCCATCTTGCCTCATCAAGTGACTGCACTTAGATTGGCAAATGATATAATATGACTAATTATGTTTAATGCAGATAATGTCTTATAATCAAAATAAAGAGTGGATTGCAAACAGATCCTTAAAGGGCACCAGGCGTAGAATTGACGCTGTATTTATTACCAATAACATCGCTGAAGTGCTAACAGCTGCTCGGCTCCAGCAAGTGCGGCCCCTTTGTGGAGTTTTCCAGAAGAAGAGCTAAGTGTATCAGAAGCACATTACTGCTGATAATAGTAATTAGTTCAGTAGAGCTCAAAATGTTTTGTAAAATATTATTATCTTGATTTTGCTACTCTGCAAACCGTGGCAGAGAAACAGCCTCCTTGGCTCAGAGGAGTCACTGCTGTCTGTGGGGATGGCCCTGGCTCTAGTGCAGGGCTGCTGCCCTCTCCTTGGGCAATATTGCTGTCTCCAGCTGAGTCTAGAAATCTAAGGGATGTGCCTTCTCTGCCTCGGCCTTCATTTTCACCAGCGTTAGCAAAGAGGCTTCTCTAGATGGAGGAGTGCACTGATGTGGAAGTAGATTTCGGTGTTAGATTTTTGAAAAGCCATTGTTAAGCTGAAAAAGGAAACCACAAGCTATAAAGGTTGACAAAGCTCCTCTGTAAGGGACTCTTATTTTGCTGTGTACATTCGTTTTCTCTTGCTTACTAAAGGGATAAAGTGCAATCTAGGTTTCAGAGAGAGATGGCTGATTAATCTGTCTGCCAGGTACATATGGAAATAAATTAGCAAATGGTGCATCTGGGATTAGACTACAGCAGAGATGATAAATTATTGCCATCTTCCATGGCTGTATTACTGAAGCTTCACTGGGTTCCCGGTACTCAGTTACTTGCTATTCACATGGTATTACTGTGGCTGTGGGATGGGAAGCCTCTGTATTTGATGCAATTTTCTGTGATAAGCTAGTTTGAGAACTGATCTGGTCAGACCCATAAGGATATGCTGTACACTTAGATTAAGTAAAAGCAGAGATTTGATTTGGTTCTTCTGCTCTGCATGAAATTCTGCTGGTTTCTGAGTACGGGAATGCTCAGGAAGGAGAAAGGCAAGGACCTGAAAGAGGTTTTTCCATTAAAAAAACCTCTGTGGTCACCCTCCACCCTTTATCCCAAATAGCAGAGTTATTTATCTATGCTAACACTAAGTTATGCTCTCTGAAGGAAAGCATTCTCTGGCCTAAACCTCTCCCACACTCCCAGCTTGACCCAGATGTAGTTCTACAACAACTTGCACAACTCCCTCTTATCTCTGAGATTAAGAGTGAAACACCACGAGGGCAGGTGATATTTGCATTGAATGACGATACAGACTTCTCAGCTGTGTCTCTGCTTCTGCTGCATTTTTCATGTCTGTTTAAACTGATGTGTAGCTGATGGGCTGGCAGCTGAGACATACCAACAATGCCTACAACAGGACATGCAGGTGGAGTAAATGTGACAGCAGACATGTGGTGTACTGCCTTTCTGGAGGAAGAAAGGGTCATGCAGAAATTCTCATCAAGTCTGTGGCACAAAACAGCTGTGGTGCAGAGGTGTCAGATCCTGTGGCACACCAGGGAGCTGTGGGAGTGGTGGCAGCATTGCTGGAAAAGCTGCAGCTGGGCTTTTAACAGGAGTTTGCAGCCTGATGCGGAGACCTAGTATCTCTAGGTCGACCTGCATGGACCTTCCAGATCTCACAAAACCAGTGCTTGTGCAGGGGACTGCTCCTGCAGGCTGACTCTGGGGCACAGGGTGGAGATGAGCAGGACAGGATTCTTACAGAGCTGCTGGCTGCTGGTTGCTGTTCAGCTCCCACCTGTGGCACTGGTGAGTGGACGTGAGCCTGGGGCACAGGGCACGGACAGCCTGTGCTGCGCTGCTCTGCTGCACCTTCCAGCTGGGCAAGGTGAAGTGCTGGCCTTGAGGGGCACTTACTGGGTGACTGTGGCCACTGGTTTTCTGTTCCAGTCACTCCTTGTGGTCCGTGAGTCCAGCACAATTAGGACGTGTGTGTTTGTAATTGAGTAAGGCTAACGAGAACGGTGCCTTTCGGTACAAGATGCATGGGTGGGTGCTGTGCTGTAAATCTGAGCTAGTGAGGACTCTGAGAGCTCTGTTCAATTAATCCAAACACAGAAATGTTTACTAGAAATAGATTTATTTTCCAGTGACTTCATTTGCAAATTTTGGATAACAACAACAGTTTACTCCTAATACGATCATGTCAAGCAGCAAGTGGGACTTACTGTTGTTCCTGGCCTTTCCCACAAAGTGTTTTGAGCAGAATGTGGAGTGAGTCAAAGGAAGCACTGGCTGATGGATGAACAGATTGCAGCACAGCCATCTATTCTACTGCGCACTTCCAGGGAAACCCCAGCAAATTAGACGTGCAGTTTTTAACTATACAGAGAAAACTAAGGAAATTACATTATGAATGAAAAATTAGGTGGAAATGTCTACTGTCTCATAAACAATTCAGGAATAACTCCGTCTAAAATATTCTGGTTTATGCATGCATTTAATTCGTGCTCTGAGAGCAAAATAAAATTCCTAAGATAAAACAGTCTAATAATGATTTATGTAAATTTATTTGAACAAAGCAATGATGTAGTTGCCTATAGTAAATAGTTTGGAATGGGAAATGGTTTTATGAACTGCTTCTCTCTATATGAATACAATAGATGATAGGGGAAGCTACATAAAGAAAACACAATTTCACATTTAAAAGGGACTCTGATGCTGTGTCTAGTGAGCAGGACAGGCAGTCAAACAGATTGCTGAGTGTCTGATAAAATAATCTCTAGCTTGATTCTTCCTAGGCTATTTATAGCACATGTTTAAGATTTAGGTATGTGCTGCAGATGACCCTAACAATCATAACAGGTCCATGTATGATAATACAAATTGTTTGCCTCATATTGTACATATGCCAAAACCTCAAGTTGCTTTGCATGCAGAAAATCAGGCTCTGTATCCTCAAAATATGGCTGAAAATAGGAAAACAATTGTAGTCCCCAGCTGCTACAGGCATATGGGGCCAAATTTATCCCATCTGTTGAAGGTTATGGAGTTCTGCCAGGGATGACTTTGATCCTGTATGTCTAGCAAAGTGGAACCAATATGTCAATATAAGATGTCTTGCTACTTCTGATGTTCTCCCAATAAAACATCATCATTCAAAGTGGCGTGAATTTCCCAAGTGCCCAAGTCACAAACACTATCGTGGGGGATGTTTCAGAAGTGCTCTGATTCTTGCTGTGTTGATGTTAAAGCAGTGAACAGCAAATTGGCTTTTTCCTCTATGAGGGCTTGAGCCTAGGGGCTGCTGGTGGAAGTGAGTGTGTATCAGCCCCAGGCACAGAAACCAGGGGCCCTTTGAAACATTTTTAGCAAAACACTGCAGAACAGAAAGCTGTTTCTGCATTCAGGTACTGCAAAGCACATTTCACTTGACAAGCTTTTTTTGAATCAGGAATGATAGTGCCATGTAGGAATAGTAGGGATGCCTGGTATGCCATTTGCTTTGGCATACCAGGGCATCTCTGTATGCCTGGTGATGGGCAGACCCACAAAGTCTGCATTTGGCTTCAGCCATTTACAAATTTAAGAGGCATTTGAATCCCTTGATTTGGACAGGGCTAGTTTCCTAGTCCCCAGCAGGGCTTACTCTCTTGGGGGCTAGAAAGATTCAAGTAAAATGATGCTTGTCATCTGACTAGGGTTCTGGTGACATTTTTTTGCGTTAAGTTCCTCCTGGTTTATTCTGGACAAGTTCTAAGAGTCACGTGTAGGAAAGGTATGTCTTGTGTTCAGGACTTCACTGGTGGCAACAGAATGGTCTTTCCAGCATGAGGCTCGTGTATTAAAGGCAGTAATGAACAGAAAGTGACTCTCTTTGGTCTCATGCTTACAGTAAGGCTGTTCTTTTGGGCCCTCCATGCATATCTGAGCAAGGCTAGGAAAATCTTCTAAGTGCTGGCATAAGATACCTGCAAATTAGGAATCTCAAACCAAGCTGGTGTTTATTTTCAGCAATGCTTCATTGGACTCTGTGAATGGCAGATTTTGATAAACATTGTTCCTTAGCATAGCTGACAAAATTTTACATATAGTTATCATGGAAGATGATTGTGGAGTTTAAAATGTGACTGCAGACATTTATAATTAAATTACTTTTCCCCCATTCTGGATATAGTACCTTATAAAGAGGACTTTGAATGGCTGTGGACAGAACCACTTCAGTCTCTGTTCAGAAAGCACACAGGCACAGTTATGCTGGACTGAAGAGGTATGAAAGTACAGTGGACTTGCCCCACAAGCAGCAAATGGAAGATCATCTATTTTGCTCTATTTATTCCTTTGTGATCACTCTCTTCTCCCTGGGGCTTTCTCATCTGCACACTCTGCATTACTTATGGACTGCTAAGCCAAATCTCCAAAGACATCTGAGAAAACCTGACAGGTTCAGTTTTGAATCTCAATCAATGCTTCATTTCCCTCCAAACCAGCATTAGGCCCTGGAAGCTGGGGTGAAGGCATATCTGCCTTTTGTTTGGCTCGATGGGAAGCCATTCCTTTGCTGCAGCAGATGAAGATCAGGGAGATCACCAGATCATTTGCTGAGATGGCACATCTTCCTCCAGAAATATGTGGTTAATTTTAATAGCTCAACTATTTAATGTGCCAGGTTATAGTTAACACTGTCTATTGCTTGTAATGAGCTAAACTGGGACATCTCTGTCACTTGAGGGTGCTACAGCTGAAAGGAGGGTTTCATAAGAAGCTCTTGATCTGTCAGTGGCGACCACAGCTCTCGCATCTTCAGCTGAGATAAAAGCACTGTTTGCTTAACAGGATTGAATTTTCCTCAAAGAAATAATTGAAACAATAGAAGAATCACCCAAACCTGCGCTGAGCATTAGCAGATGAGCTGGTTTAAAATCGATCCATTTGGAAAGGAAGTAATGTGCAGATTGGTCAAGGTAATGATGGTATCAGATGATAAAATGGACGCAAGGCTGGAGAAAGCTTGTGAGGGATATAGTGTCACCTAAAAGCTTTGCAGAAGTGCTTTTATTACCCTGAAGCAGCTTGGTTTTGCACTGACACTTAGCTGTTTGCAAAGAATTATACCTGCTTCTGAGATAAATACATCTGACAGTGAGATCTTAACCCCTCTTTTTCAGGCCCCTTCTGGGCAGTGGCCGTGGAGAAAGAGATGCCTTCAATTTTTCCAAATACAGAGTTAGAGAAAATGGGGTGCAAAACTATGGTACATAATTTACTAGTGAGCAGAACACTTCAGGAAAATTAGAGTCATTATTGAATGTAATGAAACCTGACAAATTAGAGTTTCATAGGCCCTCCCTGAGATTAGCGTGATCCATTAAACATGCTCTCTGACTGCTAAATGGCGTTGTCCCATTTCCCCATAAGAAGTTGAGAAATTCTGAGGTAACTCTGGCTAACAGCTGATTGAAAGCACCCAATCAAGAGCTCCTTAAAGTAAGAGGAGAAATTATCCTGATTAACATTATTTCCAAGAAGGTAGTCTCTAAGTAGGCTGTAAATTGTGTTAGAAGCATTTGGGTATTGCAGGGAAGGCTGAATTTGACACTGAAGTGGCCACAAAGTAATGTACGAAGTGGAGTGATCAAGGGAAGAACATTTTGTTGATTGTGGTGGGAAAATTGAATTACTCTCAGTTGCACAGCTATTCAGAATATGTACATTAAAGTGAGTGATACACAGTTTAGAAAAAGAGCAAGCAAATACAAAGAGCAGAAAAAGCCCCTTTCACAAATCCTTCTTGCCTCATTATTTATATCTTAAGATTGTTTTCACAGGGCTGGTCATGAATGCCTTATCCATTATGCAAAGACATCCCAGCGATGCAAACTAAATCAATACAATAGTATTCCTTAAAATAATTGCTTTTTCCTTGACTGATTCTACATTAAAAGCAACCTTTAAATGACAGCCATTAGCACATGAGGCCTGGTCACTGGTACTGACTGAGCTTCATGAGATAAATGGTGAAGGGTTTGTGTGATAGAGTTGGTACTGAATTTCACAACAAAGCCTTGAAACTGGGAGTTAGTGAGAGAGTGCATAAGCTGCCAGTTTGGGATAAAGGGTCTTTATCTTGTAGAAGAGGTAGCACATGGATGTTCTCTAGTGCCTGGTACTTCAGAGACCACCTTAAGAAGAGATGTGTGGTTGTAGTTGAGCACAGTAATATTCCAGCCCAGATTAGCCTCTCCGTTGGTAAAATGTCTCAAAATCCAAATCTCCCATCTAAAAATGTTGTATAGCACATGTGTGCTGGAGTGATGCATCCGCAGTTTAGTTTTGCTTGTTCCATGTCTTGGTCAAACCCATCACCCATCCCACGTCCCAGTTTGGGGGGTCCTGCATACTGCCAGGCGCAGTTCATAGTGTCTTTCAGAAGCTTCCAGTGTAATGATGCCTGACACTGAAATGCAATAAAAATTAAAACCTGGAATAATGGCAGGCATAATAGATATTTCTGATATTTCTTCAAATATTTAAGTGAAATGCTAAATGACAAGTTAAAAGAGCCACATGACTAAAATTTAATGCTAAGAGCTGTCTAGTGTGATGATGTCATCTTGTTTCATAACATCCTCAAAGCTGACCAAAACTGATCTAGAAGACTGATTTGTGGTTTTTTTCCAGGATCACCTATTAAAAATGGCTCAGCTAGTGGTGCTTTGGGTGGTGGTTCAGCCAGAGCAATGGGTACTGGCACAATGTTAAAGTGCCATCATGGCATGTAAAGAAGAATTGAAGGAAGAATCTTTGAAAGGTTGGAAAGGAAAACAATCACTTTAAATACAAATAATCTTACCTCAGCCTAGGAGTCTGTCCGCATGGCTCGTGTGGTGCAGAGGAAAGCATGATGAATGTGAGCATAGTCCTTGAGAAGTTAAGTTTATTCCCCCCTAATCTAACTGTTTATAAACATTTATAGTGCCCATCCCTGTAATATCTGACCTCTGCTTGACATTGTTGTTCAGGACTGGCAGCTCATGCCTGCAGTCAAGAGATCTTTAAGGAAGATCTCTTTTAGTTATGATGTAGCTTATACATAAAACTATTTACTGTAGCTGCTTACCTGTGTCCTCTTCTAAAAGATAAAGCATTTGAGTGCAGGCTGAATGCCTGCTACCTTCTCATCTCCCTGATGTTCATTATAAACCAAGAAGACAAGTTTTTTAAAAGCTATTCAGATGTTTTGTGCCGTAACTTTCTCTAGTAGATATATTCCTATTGATTGCAATGAAACACACAGGGTAGAAGAGAACAGATCAATTGAAAAGTAAAGTTAAGACAGCAAGCACACTTCTTTTCCACTTACAGTAATGGAAGCAGTTAGGGCTGGATCTATCCCAGGTGTAATGCTGCTGAAGTCAATGAAGTAGTATCAGCGATGAATTTGGCTCCCAGTGTTCTGTTTTGACCTTTTCAGAAGGTTGCTCTGCAGGAGTGAAACTATTAAATACAGCCAGCGATACTTTAAGTTGAAATATAGAAAAGGCAAAGCTAGTGTGCATAGCACCTTTTTCATTAAGGAAGAGGCCTGACTTTTATAGAGTAAGGGGAAAAGAATTGATTCCAGATAAATGCTGAAGTTAGTCTCAGGTTTCCCTGGTGAATAACAATCCCAAGTTGGCCTGACACTCACACTTGAATATCTCTGCATTTGTGCATGGCTGTCTGGAAGGGGGTGCATTGTCTTTCTGTACACCTGGGCATCAGAGTGGGTTTGAGTTGGATATCAGAGCCTGCAGAGACACTATTCATCTACTCACCAATGATCCATGTAAACCAGCTGAACATACTTCTTCATTCAAGTTCAAGGGTCCTGAAGTTGCCTGGCAATGCTCAGTGTAACAATCTTTATTAGCTGGTACACTTGGATTTCAGTAGACACCACAGCTTCTTCACACACTGCAGTTGTCTCAGGAAGGCAGGGACTGTGAGTTTGGAGTATTTGCAGTTTCAAACCATTGTTTTGCTTTTTTGGGTTCACTAATCTTGGCTACGAGAGAGCAGCATGTTCTGTGGCAGCTGACAGGCAGCAGTGCAACTGAGAGTGGGCCCTCCTACTGCATTGCCCTCCACTGAAATTTCCAGTGGTCTCTGAGAGCAGTGATAGTGAGCACTGTCCACAGGGACAGAGGTTTTGCTAACAAGGATGGAGATGGAAAAGCTCTGGTTCCTCCTCAGATGGTTGAATTAGCAAGGATGGCAGAAGTCCACAAAGGGGTAGCAGAGGTGTGTTGCAGGAGATCCCTTTGCCTGCAGTGGGATCAGGGCAGCTGGAGCAAACACTGATGCTGCTGCTGTGGAAGGGAGAGGCCAGAGATGTGTCACACTGTCACACTGCCTTGGCCCAGAGGTGATGCTCAAGAGGAGCTCCTGGGGTGGCTGGCTGTGTGCTCCTACCCCTCTTCTCATAGCTCTTTCTCTTTCTTCTCATGTCCAGACCTCCCCTGCTCTTTCCTTTTATGGCCCCTTCCCTCCTCCTGTCCTTCCCAAAGCTCCTCCCCAGCTTTGCTTGGGACTGATGGCCCTAAACTGCCATGTGCAGTGTGTCGGTCTGCAGCCCTAACATGGGCTGTGGGCTTTTTGGGGGCAGGGTCTGATCCCACATTGCCTGGCTCAAATGGACCAAGGTGTCCCCTTCCCCTTAGCTACTTGTACAGTAAATGCACTGATTTGCAAGAAGTTCTGATTTTGCTGGTGGTACAGGGAGGAGAAGTGAGTAGATCTAGAGATTCCTTGAGCCACTTGGACCTACCCATCCTGCAGGTGCATGTGAGGTGAGAGGATTTCAACACAGACAACTCTGAATAAGACCATTCATGCTGATGGAAGGTTTTTAGTCAAATACAATCTCAGTATTCTCATTTGCCCTATTTCTTGCACCTTGTAATTCCTCTGCTGGGTGAGGTTTGAGTCCCTGTCCCAGCAGAGGTTCCCAAGCAGGAGACCAGAAGTAGTCTCCTGCAGCAAGGGCTTTCTTACTTTTATAGAGTCTACAGCACTGTGTTTACTAGTTCCTTCTAAAGTGTTATCATAAATAATTAAAGCTAAACTGTGCTTGTTAAATAAATGAGGAATGCACATGTTCAGATGCATTATCTATGTTTTAATTGCACTCATTTGTTGATGCTGTCCTTGGGTAAGGAGGCAGGAGACTTCTGCCTGAATGAAGGGCTTGGGAGCTGCAGGATCTGGGCTGAAGGACTGGACCCTCACTTGTTTGTCCAGGAATTTTTTAAATTAGCATTAAATTAGCATTATCCAGTGCATGAGATGATGTTCTTGGAGACAGGTGCCATCCTTCCGCTATGGGCTTTAAAAGTGTGGAGGAACTACTTCCTGGGGTGAACTCTTTAGAGACCTGGTTTCTTACATCCAGGCTGCTGTTCAGGATGTGCAGGACATTCTGGTGAATCCCAATGTCTGTCATGTTTGCAACCATATCTGTTCATGTTGAGGACTCTGCAGTGGGCACTGCCCCCCATGCCTGCCTAGGGCTGGGCTGCCCCCAGGGCTCCCCAAGGTGCTCCCTGTGCTGCTTCCTTCATGGCGGGCTCTGGTTGTTTTATATAATCTATATTTCCTCCTGTGATGTTCTCACGTGCTCTTAGTCCTGTGTGAGAGCCAGCAGGCCCCAGTCTGCACACACTGAGCCCCACAGGGGTCACTCATCCCTGGGCTTGCAGCATCCCTCCCTTTCAGAAAGCCAGCCAGCTTCATCTTAGAACTGGTTTAAAACTAATTGCTGCACAGAGTCTCACAGCTGTCCTGATTAGTGATTTGAAACTTCTGGACTTAGTAACTCCATCTTCATTAGGAAGAACTGTTTTTATAATAATTGTCTCTAAAGAGGGCCTGGGGGATTATTAAGAGATGGCATTCATTATCAGTAAAAATACCATGAAGAAATTTCATAGACAAATGTTGATGTTCTGGATGATGTAGATTCTCTTCCGCAAGGAAACAATTTTATCTAAAAAGCATAATTATCTTAATAATTATCTTGAAAACTAAATAGGATTTTGAGGCTTGGTCAGGGTTGTCTAGGTGGTTGACACCTGCAGTGCTGAGCAGCTGGGAAAGGTAGGGCTGGTTGTGTGGGGAAAAAGCCTGAACACAAACCAACAGAAAAAAGGGTGTGGAGGAAGAGTAAGGAAGGGTTTGGTAGAATCTGACATTTAGAAAGCAGGCTAAATTGGAGAGGAATGAACTCAAGCTGCAGACACCAACTTTGGAGCTTGAGGGCTAAATGCTAGTAGAATATGGCAGGTGTTTTATTTATTTTTTAAATTTTGTTTTATTTATTTATTTTTCAAATTTATTTAACTAGGAGGTTACAAGAAGGGCTAGTAGCTACAAGATCTGCTGGACAGTGTGATGGATCAGTAACCAGCAAGAGGGCTTGCTGCGGGGAGGTGAAGGTGCAGCAAGGCTGCCCTGGATTAGGAAGAGATGGTCAGAGCAAGGTGATGAGCAAAAGGAGTGGGTTGCTTGCTGAATTTCTGGCGGTTTTTAACTACAGAAAGTAAAGTGAATATCAAAAGCATTTGGTGCATATCAGAAGCAAGAACAATACAGTGATGAAAGGCAGCTGTAGGGTCAGTCAGATGTCTGTATCTATGGTCACTGAAGGAATGTAGGTATTCTTAAGATACTTCTCCACAGCATCTCTATGGTGTTTTATTAAAAGACTTTTGTCTTTAGAGAGTGATAATAGAACAAGAGGGAACAAATTGATTTGCTCTTTTTTTCTGTACCTCAGCTTTGCCTTCTTGATGTTTATTTTGGTTATTGTGGCTTCTGAGGCATTTTTAATTAGTATATCTTTCTTAAACAGAGTGGCTGTGAATGGTTCAGAATCTCATGTCCGAGGCTGCAGAAAATATTATTTTCCTGAAAAGGAATGGGAAAGTGAATTTTCTCTGAGGAAATAAGTTTTTGAATGATTGTTTGCATCTGCATCTAGAAGAAAGGAAATTATTATTTCGTATAGCAGCTGAGAGATGGTCATGAGGAAAAGGAAGCCATTATTAATTAATCATCAATTATTATTTTAATATTTATGTAGCACTGTGTGAGTGGTGCCCCACAGGGATGGCGGATCATCTCTCTGCCTGAGGAGCCTACATTCTAAATTTAGCCATGGTGATGGCTGCTCATGGCAGATGATGTGTTTTCATCATTCCCTGCTCTGCCTCAGCTTTTCAGTTGAATCCCATTTCAATTCACCATCCCCAATAGAGGGGAGCCTGCACTAAGCAGGAATGGCGAGATCAGAGTCTAAAAGAGTACAATCAATGCAGTAAACAGAGAGGCAGGATTAGAGGTCTGATCTCAGAGGTACATCTTGCAATCCTTACCCAGAATTGCAATAATGTAAACAAAATTTTTCCAAGAATAAAGAGTGCAGGATTTGGTGCCAATTTGGAAAGACCTTCCCTTTCTGGGCCCTCAGACTGATGTCCAAGTAAAGTTTTGGTTTTTTTTTTAAAGTCCTTAAATTGACACACTTAATGGTGAGACCTGGCCTCCATGGAATTGCTGGCAGCCGTACTGGGATGTTTCTCTTACTGGTGTTTTCCCTGACCTTACCTCTTGCTGAAATCCTATTCCTATTTCTGTGCTTTGAAGCAGGTGTTTGTGGATGCTGTGCCTGTGCCTGATAGTGCACTCCACTGGCTGCAGTCAGTAGGGTAATAAACTCTGATAGATGTATTCCAAAGTACATCTAGATAAAACCCATCTCTAGATAAACCCCATATATTTAGACCCTAAGAATTAGATACATCACAAGGGTTGTATCATATAAGGTGGCAGTTCTGCAAAGTGTCAAATTGGACTCTGGTTCAAAGAATACATTTCTGTGGCAGCCACTTGGAGTGGAGTGGATTTGAAAAAGCAATTGAAAATATTTAGTACTGAGAGAAACCAGCTTTTATGTAAAGTACCTATTGTCAAAGTGTGGTGTAGTGGCTAGAACAGAAAATGAGAGTCGAACAGAAAATGAGAGTCAAACAGTCTAGGGTTTATTTTTGGCTCAAGCATAACTGTACTGAAGTCAAATTAATTGGAGCTAAATTCAGAAGTCTCTCCTAATATAGGATTTTTGATCCACTTTCAGAACTCTGTTAGAGATACGTGCTGTTTTGTTTTTCTAGAGGATGATCTAAAAGCATTGGAGGAAGTTGCTACATTTTGTATTAATGTATGCAAGGTTTTTTCCATAAGCATGTAAGCTAGCATGAGATGTATGGCTTCTATGCTGGGAGGGATAAATGTGTGGAAATCTATAGCTATTGCCAGGTGCCAGTCTTAATCAGAAATCTGTTGGCTTCACTGAAATTTTGCATAGATATTTTCCCTTGTCAGGTGACCTACTTAAATAGAAGAATACCGTATAACAGTCTTACAGATGTTTCTTGGCAGAGAGTCCCTGTTCTGCAGAGTAGAAGTCCAGGACAAAAAGACAAGTTTTCATTTACTGGTACATTTTCATTCATTTAAATAAATAAATAAAAAAAGAATAAATGAAGTTTAAATATTTAGATGCGACTTTTGCTTGTTAAAAAAGACTCTTTAAAGAACAAAAACCAAAACAATCTGGTGTCTCCAGGGGAATGCCTGCATAGTCCTGTGCCAAAGGTATCCCAGTGAACTCCAGGGGAGGTCTCTTGAAGAAGTTCAGCCTCCTGGACAGTGAGTTTATCTTTGGGATGTTGTTTACAGGACGTGTCATGGTTTGGCTGTCCCTACTCTGTACTGTGCAGGGGGTAGCAGATATGTTCTTAGAGATTAACATGAGAGGATGTTGTGGTTCCCTTTTGTTTCAACTTGCTTCCAAGTCAAGACAGTTGCTCAAATGTACTCCCAAAAGTGAGGCAAGAGACAGCCTAAGCCCATGGGCAGTGGATTCTGCAGAGACATGATTTGACAGTGGTTTCATCCCTCCGGGCTGGCTCAGGCCTCTGTTGCACTGAGTGTGCTCTGCCTACACAGAGCTGGGCATGTTCCCTTTGGGGATCAGTACCTCACAGAAGGAGGACCTAATCACCTAACCCAGCAATGCACAGTCCTGAAGTAATCCACAGAAAGAAGTGCATAACAGGGTGTGTTACTGTCTTGTTCATCGGTTGGAAATAAGAAGCAGAGCTGTCAGAGGAGAGGGAGACACCAGTTAGGTTGCCTGTGTTGCCATTTCCTGCTGGCAGCAGAGCAGGATGGGCACAGCACTAATAAGAGCAGCCACAGCTGGTTTGGCCATTCTGGTTAGTGTAATGGCTGAGGGCCAGATACACCCAGGACCATGTTCATTTCTGGGCAGGATGGTGCCCCTAGGCAAGACAAGCATCTTGTAAGATGAACATTCTGCTGTAATACCCTCCCTTCTCACAAGCATTGTGTCAGCAGGGAGAGAAGCAAACCTTCAGGCAGGGCTATAAGATGGCACTTTGGAAAGTACCTGAAGCAATACTAACTTCACTGAAAGTCATTTTAAAGTCAGTGAGACTTGGGCTTTTAAATCTTTCTAGTGCTTTTCTTACAAGTTACCATCAGTATTTGAAAATCTAATCTATTAGCCTGCCTCCCTTGCACCATCCATCTGAAGATCTCTAATCAAAGCTGTAAATATCTATAAATCTGTAATACCTTATGAATTCTCTATATTGACTTGAATTTTGGGATGTTTACTGTATGATTGTATTGATTTAGGTTAATAGGAAAAATAACCCAGTCAGAAATAAAAGCTGATGGTAGATCAACTCAGTTCAGGTGGGTGACAGGCCAGGATGGAGAGATCCAGCAGGCAAAAGCCAGCAAGTCAGCATGAGCAGGTTGTGTGGCCAGTCCATCTTTTCCTCACTGGAACAAGGGAGAGTGCAAGGAGACCTGCTGAGGGGAGAACAGTGTCTCCTGATAGAGGAATCAGCTGTAATCGTGGTGACACAAGGTGTATCTGTCTGCCTTTCTTTAACTCGCTGTTATTAAGCAGCGCCTCGGGATTAAAAGGCGCTGACAGGAGTCCAGCAGTCCTCACAGTTTGTTGGGTAAATAGGGTTCATTCTCGGGGTCCTGCTTCCTCTCTCAGGCCTGCGTGGCCTGGTAGGAGCAGCTGCAGGATTGTGCCCTGGGAAGGAGAGGGATGCCTCCCAGCCCAGGGAGGTGCAGTCAGAGCAGCAGAGGTGTCACTCAGCACAGCACACTTCAGGGGGAGAACAACCATAGGTTATCCAGTTCAACAGCTGATATGGACCTGTAGCATTTTTTCTGAAGCCATGCCGTAGACTGCAGGCAAAAATATTAGTGATCTGCAGGAAAAGCCAGACTCTCTGACATGGATTAGCAGTGGAATTTGTACCCCAAGTATCTTCTTTTCTGGTTCAAGCTCCTTGGGATATTAACTCCTGTTGTTCTAACTCAATCTTTTATCCTTGCGTTTTAGAAAGCAAAATAGCTTTTTTCTCTGTTAATTTCCAGTGTATTGCTTTCTTGTTTTAAATAAAGCTCCTGCTCTATTTTTGAATAACATAATGAGTGAAAAATGACTTTATTCATCCTGGTGGCAGGACAGCAATTTGTTACACTGCCAGCTAGAGAACCTGGATCAGAAACAAATTTGGGTTCCCAGGCTCTGTGCCAGAAGAGCTGAGACATATTTTTGAGGTGATGTACTTGGACTCTAGGGGGAGATTGTTGACTGAACTGAGCTGCTTTCACAAACATCCTGCCAGCTGAGCCTTGACACACTGCTGGTCTTTGCCTCAAATGGGCAGGTCTGGTGGCTGGGAACTGCTCCCAGGAGCTGGAAGCACAGGTGAAGAATTGAGGATGCTTGGTGGAAATTAGGTTCATGCATTCACACTTACTTATCACTTACTATTCCATTGATCCAAGCTCAAAGATCATGTATAATGATGACTCTGGGTTGTTGGAGGGGGGGTTGTTGCCCTTTTCTCGTGGGGCCAGAGCTGAAACTTGAGCAGGAGATGACGCAAGGCCATTGCTTCCCATGTGACCACCCGGACTTGACCTAGTTCCACATCACCCTTTAAAAGCACTCTCTGTCTCTGTTGCTTCCCTGTAGCCCTTCCCACCATGCTCTATGGTGCTTCCTCATCTCCCAGACCATTTCCACCCTGGCCATGCTCCTGCTGTCTTAGGCAGATACAAGGTGGAAGCCAGAGGCACAGACTTGTAGTGGAGCAGCCCTGAGAAGTTTGGGTAGCTCTGAAGCCGCAGCTTTTTCAAAGGACTGAAGCTGCACAGGGCCTGATCTGTTACAGTTATTGTTCGTGTGAGGCAGCATCTTCCAGCTGCTGTTCTCTTCATGGATAAAGATATTGTCAGCTGGAATGATCTGCTTCCATATTTTGTATAGACATATTAAGTGCTTGGAAAAGCTCCAGGTAATTCAATGAGTCTGTAAAGGGAAAAGCTACAGGCTGAGACTACAAGGGAGAACATGTTGTTAGGACCATTTTATCAAAAAGTAACTCCCTTTTCTTTTATCTGGGTAGATGCAATACTGATAATTATGACTGTATGATTAGATGTTCATGGATAGGTATGTTTGTGTATTATTTTCTGATGTTTATGTATACCTGTAGTTATTTCAGAGGGTGAAATGCAGGTCATTAGTAGCACTGTTGGAGCAGTAGGAAGGTACTGTAAAATCAAGAAAATTCTGCATAGACCTGAGTCATGTGTCCTAGATATACAATAATTACCATAATAGGCAAGAAATAGGGTTTTCAAGCAAAGCTATGAGGTGACACATTTAAAGCAAAGGAAGAATTTTCTTCACACAGTCAATAGTTAAAGCATGGAACTTATTGCTACAGGCTGTTGTTGATGCTGAAGCTTACAGGAACCTTTTTGAAAGTTGATAGGAAAAAAATATCTTTGGGTTTACAGCACACCACAACATCTGATTGCATCTTTAGCTTCAGCTTTTAAGCAGCAGGTCTCTGGAAGTACAGGAGAATGCTGCAGTATCACTGTGCATTTGCCCTTTCTTCCTTAGGACTTGGCTGGAATGGGGACGTGGGCAAGAGAAGCTTTGCTCTGACTGGCTTCTTCAACTCTTACAGTAAACATCAAATGGAGCTATGTGACAGGGAGGTAAGGAAGAAATAAAGGTAGAGGGTTGGATGCTGATTAGCACTGGCAAAAATCCAAGGATGCAATCAAATAGCTCACAGAGCACTGGGGTACCTGAGGACAGCTTCAGCCCAGCTCCCTAAGGACTCTGCAGGCGCCGGCATCACACTTCCCGCTCAGTAAGGCAAGCACAGGCATAAATTTCCACCTGGCCAATTTCAAGATCTTATTCCATCTGCTCAATCTATGAGAGAAGAAATGGTTCAAGGAGAACCCATTAACTTCAGTAAGGACCCCCTTTGGGTACTTGATGACTAAAATCCTACTCTTGAACAGAGTTGAGCACTCACTTGCCACGGTGTTTATTCACACACACAAATGCATGTATTACCAAGGGCCCAGCTGCAAACCCACACTTCACACGTGAGTGCAGCATGTCTCTGGCTCCCTAAATCTGATGGGTGTGTATGGGAATTCTGAGTCAACCCTGGCTCTGTACAAGATCAGAGCTGTAGCAGAAAAACAGGTGGAAACTTACTGATGGCAGTGCTTGTTTCAGCCCATTTGTTTTGCCTTCTCCATTTTTGTAGGTTGTGACAATGGACAGAAATACATAAAAGTAAAGGAGATGTGTGTACTCTCTGGCCTCCTCTGGTCAGCACTTACAGATTTCTAACTCGGCAAAGTGACTGCCCTGTAATTACTGGAGCGTATAAATCTTGGCTTTTTTTTTTGACTGGGACCTGTGCATGGTAATGGATGAGCAGAGAGGCAGTTTCTTTCATAAGGAGGTATTATGCAATTTAAAGGGGTCACAGTTTTTCCTATTTGTTGAATCTATGGGTTTTTTGCTTTGTGAACATCTGAATTTTCTACATGCAGGTAAGAAAGACCTACAGTTTGTTGTAATGATATGATCAAAGTACAGAGTAGCCCAGCATTCCCTACTGACATCCACTGGGATCTTGAGAGCTGTGAGATTATGTTGTTTGGAGAGCTGTGAGATTATGTTGTTTGGAGAGACAAGAGGAAGGAGGAGTAGTAGGACCAGTTTTCCAGTAGAGGTAACAGCCACACAGTGGCTTTGGATTGAGCTGCACTTGCCCTGGTGCCCAGCATAATCCAGCTGGCCCCAAAGTGTCAGTGCTGGCTGTGCTCCCTACCCATGGCATGGCAGTCTTGCAGGAGTTTGCAGAGACCAGTATCTCATGAACCCTCCCAGGTGACCTCTTAGGTCAAAGCCATCCAGGGCATTCTCAGTAACTGACTGGCATCGACCAGTCAAGAGATTTACTGACATTTGTAGCCAAGTTTAGACTTTGTTGCACGCAGTTAAAAGCTGTCCTGCCAGTTTGTTTGCTGATACTCCCCCAGATCTGGCTTTCCTCTGATCATGTAGCCAACTGATGTTTGTTATTATTTAGACCAAATCATGCCTCTGGCAAAACTGACATCACTGCTGGGCCTCATTAGGGAAATGAGGAGCAGGGTGTGGGGAGCTGGCTGCAGGAAGTGCCACTGTTTCCCACCACTGAGCTGGGAGTGAACGCCCCTCGCCAGGCAGGTTAGTGGGGTCTGTGGTTTCAGTGTAGCCCTTTGCCAACGCCCTTCAAGTTACAGGAGGGGTAGAAATCTCACTAGATAGAGAGCTTTTGTCCTGGTTTCAGCTGGGATGGAGTTAATTTCTTCCTAGCAGCTGGTAGAGGTCTGTGTTTTGGATTTAATATGAGAGTAATATTGATAACACACTGATGTTTTAGGTATTGCAGTGCAGTGCTTACCCTAAGTCAAGGACCTTTCAGTTTCTTGTGCTCTGACCGTGAGCAGGTCCAGAAATCAACTGGAAGGGGGCACAGCCAGGACAGGTGACCCAAACTGGCCAAAGGGATATTCCATGCCATTGAACATCAGGGGATGACTGCCAGGGGCTGATCACTGCAGGGGTATGGGCTGGGCATCAGTCAGCAGGTGGTGAGCAATTGTATTGTGCATCACTTGTTTATCTATTATTATTACTGTTGTTGATATTGATATTATGATTACTATTATTATTATTACCTTTATTTCAGTCATTAAGTTGTATTTAACTCTTGAGCTTTACCTTTTTCAGTTTTCCTTCCCATTCCATCTGGGGCTGGGGTTGATGAGCAAGTGGCTGTGTGGGACTTATCTGCTGGCTAGGGTTAAAACACAACAGCTTTTGAGAAGTTGGCATGCATGCCATATGATGTAGGCTGCTCCATTGCTGTTTTTTGTTTGCTTTTTTCTAGTCACTGTTTTAAAGAGCAGTACTAACAGGACAACATGGTTTCTGTGCATCTCTGGTAATTTCAGAATCATGGATTTAGATAAATGAAGACTAATCACATAGTTGTTGGTAGGTGGGAAAGTCTTTGTCTTCAAGTAGTGCAGAATTTCTTAGTCTGCTTGGTTACATTGACAGTTTGGAAGAAAGACAGTGATTAGTGAAATCTGGAATAATTATTTCATTTTCAAACTTCTTTTGCTAGCCATTTTTCTTTTCTTGTGTTAAATATCACCTTGATGTCGCCTTATGTCTCCCATACTTTACCTTACTTTATACCCTACTGGACTTTAGCTATGTAATTCCTGTCTTTCCCTTTTATCTACTTGTTCCCGACCTTTGGAGTTGATTGTGTAACCGGAGGTGCAAGTAATGTTTTTCCACTGAAGATCAGACATGTCACATAAGACATTGTTTTTAATGTCACTCTGCTAGTTCAACCTGCAACGAGTTACTAAAATTAACTTATAAATGGTGTGTGTAATTTATGTTATGAAGAAAAGTACTGTTTAAAGAGAATAAATGCTGTTCCAACCACCACAGCAGCAAACTCCATCACTCGTACTGCTAACATCCGACCATTATCTGCCTCTTATTTCACACTAAAAAGAATAACAAAAGCATTCTTACAAATGGACTGTTTCTAAACATATCAGAAGCTTTTTTGGACCAGTACCTAAGAAATGAAACTGTGTTTTTTTAAAACCTCAGTTTTTATTTTGGTACAAATTACAGATGTTCACAGAAGTATCAGTAAGTGCAGGCTCTGGAGATGGGCTGCTTCTCATTAAACATGCATGTGCTATTGTCTTCTTACATCTTTAGACCTAGCCTTCATTTTGAGGTCAGACTTTAATTTCTGAAGAATGTAATTTAAAGTTATGTCTAGTGTTTTGTGATTACCTGGAACTACTAAAGAAAAAGACTTGGCAGTGGCAAAATAAATATGTAGGAGCTGTAGCTGCCTTAACTCTGCTAGAGGTAGTAAAAAAGAAGGTCTAAACATTTGAGTGATTTTAACAAGGGGGCAGAAGCCAGTGAAGTGTCTGTTGCATTGCAAAAAGTTTTACAGGCAGAAGTTGACAACACAGGAGGCTCCTGCTCTCTGTATTTAAAGTTTACTTTGCCATTTTTCTTCAGTGGGTTCAGTGTTGTAGTGAATAATTTATAGGCAGTATGAATGAGCTCATTAGTCACCTTTTCAGAGCTTAAGTGAGGTTTGTGGTTGTCATTACATGGATCTTCTGTTCGCAGGCACGACAAAGGACAGCTCAGCGGCTGCCTGGCACAGCCCTGACTGGCCTGTCTGCTGCTGAAACCCCAGCCCTGCTGCCAATAACCTGCAGGGCTTTTTTTTTATTCTTACGTGTGGTATTTGGTTTGTTATTGTGTTGTTTTCATGTTGGGGGTGTTTTTTTTGTTGTGAAAAAGAATATTGAAGATTATGCAACAGGTGATGTGGAATAAGTAAAACCCTCTACTTGTGTACAAGCAATAAAAGTGACTTTTCTTCTCAGATGTTCTTACAAATTTTGTTACAGCATGTCTTGATTTTGGCTGTGCTGGAGCTAATTTTCTTCCTAGTAGTTGATACAATGCTGTGGTTTGGATTTATTATGAGAATGACATTGGTAACACGCTGCTTGCTGGTTTACTTGTTGCTGTGCAGTGCTTAGCCTGAGTCAAGGGCTTTTCAGTTTCCCATGCTCTGCCAGCCAGCAGGTGCACAAGAATCTGGGAGAGAGCACAGCCAGGACAGCTGACTGCAACTGGCCAAAGGGATATTCCATATCAAAGAGCATCATGCCCAGTAGATAAACTGGGGGAGTTGGCTGGGAAGGGCTGATCACTGCAGGGGTATGGGCTGGGCACTGCTCAGCAGGTGGTGAGCAGTTGTATTGTGTATCATTTTTGTGTCCATCTGGGGATTTATTTCTCTCTCTCTCCCCCTCTCATATCTTCCTTTTCACTACTGCTATTAATGTAATATTGCAATTATTTTATTTATTAAGCTGTTCTTAACTCACAGGTTTTACCTTTTTGTGATTCTCCTTCCCATCCCACCAGGGGTGGGAGGAGTGAGTAAGCACATGCATAGTACTTAGTTGCTGGCTGAGATTAAACCACAACATAGCCATAATATTTTTTTGTCCTTGAAATGCTTATGGAAGTGCTAAACTGTGCTGGAACTAGCTGAACCTAAGAAAACGGATTAACTATCAATGTTTACAAGACTGCAGATATAAAGAGAAAAATATTCCCAAGATTATTTCATAGTGCTTCAGCAGCTGAGACCTACCCCATCCTTGTGACATCCCTGTGAGAAACCTGTGGAATGTGAAATTTGCCTGCAAAAAGTCTGTCAGGTGCCAGGTGCACCATACCTCCCAGATCACTGCAGCTGCTCACTGAAGTTACCTGTTGTCAGAAAGACTGGAGGCAGTGCCAAAAGGCCTGGCAGAAATTAATGTCCCAGGGAATAAGTCAGCCCATTATAATAACACACTCTTGTCACCATGGAGAAGCCAAAAGCTGCTTGCAGGGAAACCCACCTCACAGGACATGAATGTAGCAGCCAGGGGGGTGGTCCCCTGGCCACAGAAGTTGTTGCTGGGATGTGGTACTTGAGCTGTGCTTTTTTTGCTATGCCACGTTTCCTCCTTCCTCCTTTCCTCCCAAAATCTTGCTTACCTGCTCTGCCTGATGGCTGCTCTCTGGTTCAGCCTTTGAGTCTGCCTCACTTGTGGCTGTGGAGGGGAGCACAGGACAAACCAGAACATTTCTGCAAATGGTACTGACTCTTTTTAGTCCTTCCACTGCAGTTTTTCATTGCTTTCCATTCCTTGCTCCCTGGCGCTTTCGGTGAGCTGGTCTGTAGCACTAAAAACACACCAAGGACAGAAGTCTGCTTGTTCATTTTATGGCACTTTGTGTGTTTCCCACAACTGCACCCTCTCAGCATCTCTTTGCAGACAAAGCTGTAGGTCAGCACAGCCCTGCTTGTGCTTCATCCCTGCACCACCTCATGCAGGCTCTCATAGTTGTCTCTGTGTTGTTGCAATACGGGAATCTGCGTTTCACAGGATTTCCTCTGGGAACAGTGTTCAAGAACTGTACAGGAAGAGTAGAGCCAAGTAGTGAGTAGAGGAAAGAACCCTGGAATATCCTGTGCTACAAAATGCTGGAAATCAAGCTGGGACTCACACAAGTCTAGTTGTGGCTAGGAAATGCACCTGGCACAAGCAAATGGTCAGAGGAGAATAATTGCCTTCTTACAGCAGTAGTGATGGTAAACTGTGTTTAGTGTCAGTTGCTGAGAACTTCAGTTGATGAGATGTGAACACAAACTTCACTACCTGTGAAGTCTTGTTGCAAACTTTTTTTTGCATGCATAGATACACAAAAAAAGGGCAAATTCATAAAATAACTGAGGAAGTGAACAGTTTGTATTCAGGAAAGCTGAGGCAGAATTTGAGAAGTTAACTTGAAATATTTTTGTCTTGGTTTTAGAAATTCCACTTGGCAATGCATTTTGGGAGTTTTATAAAAATAACATGATTTTCAATTGTAGTTTTCCCCAAAACTTCTGATCTTTACTGGTCTGCAGTGTTGGCTGCTGCTTTTCCTCCACACTGCTTTTGAGAACAAAAATACAGTTGATTTCTGGTTCTGCTGATTACTTGTAAGTTTGACTTCAGCTGCCAAGTGTGAACACTGATGTTTAGATAACGCCAGGCCACATCTTGTGGCATTACACTTTTACAACTGATATCAGAGTTTAAGCACCAAACCCAGAACACAGTTCCTTCATTTTTCAGCCTCTTTAAACACTACACCTGTACTAAAAATATTGGCTTGTATTACAGTTAATGTACCAACTGAGTTACTTAGGTGAGTTCAGACCTTTATAGCAGAAGACTCCAGTAAACATATGTTTATCCCAGCAATATTTTGCTTTCCACTGACTAGCCTGGAAAATAAGCTGCACTTGCAGAAGCTTCCCTTTCCCAGTATAAGCTAGGTTTGTGCTTCGGGTCCTTGTATGTTGGCTAATTACGCTGTGAAAGCATCTCTCATATGGACCCATTTGAACAAATATATATAGGACAAATGAGCATGCATGATGCTGTCCTCCCACCATACTCATGCACAGAAACACAATTGCTGGTAGCTTCTCAGCTGCATATAATTTTAGCACTAAGTATACTCATTTTCCTAGAAACTGCAAGCAAGTGTTACTACAATAACATCATAAATGTGCATACATTAATTTATAAAGGAGCTACTTAATAAAAACTGTGGATTTTATTGGAAAAAATTAATTTTATTTTAGCCTGTGAAACAGATATACCGTAGATAGTTTTGTTTGCTCAGACTTCTGACAAAGCTTTATAGTGGTGCTCCTTTTCTCAGATTCAGTTCTGTTTCTGTTGGGTTTTGTCTGCTGGGGAAAATGAGAACTTGAAGACTAATTAAATGTAAGGTTGGGAAAATGCTTTGTAAATCTGATTCCATGTTCTCGATTGAATGAGCAAAAGATAGATCTATTGGTAAGCTGGGCCTTCCCTGCATGTGCAGCTTATAGCTTAGTGCTTGCTGGGTGAAGAAATGGGAAGGCATGCTTGCAAAAGCCATGGGATGGGCAGGCAGGGTACAACTGCACTCAGAGCAGCTGTGAAGCCAGAGTTGCTCTCTTTCAGGGCAGCAGGGCACTGTTTGTCAGCCCATTAGGTGTGTTACCTCTGTACAGGGCAGAGACTCTGGCTGTTCTGGAGCTATGCCAGGAATTCAGACACTGCTGTTTCTCTGCCCCAAAAGCAGGCATAGTGCAGAAAACAAAACCAGGCTGGTCTGTTGTGGTTAAAAATAAAGAAGTAGTTGATACTGCAGGAGAAGAATGCTGAGAACAGGAGTTGTGAAAGCGGAAATGAATAAACACTGTATTAATGATTTAGTTTTTCTAAGTTCCTGAAGGTGTCCAAAGTGCTTGTGCTCTGTACAAGATTAAATCCAGTGCCTCAGAGAAAACAGAAGATTAGAAATATCAAGACTGATGGGGACACACCAGTCATTCTGCATGGAGGAAGCACTGACACAAAAATGAGATGGTCAGTGTACAGGCGCCAGGGCCTGAGCTGTGTCCCACACTGAGGGTCTGATCACAAGAGTCAGCAGCCCTGTCCACATCACTCTTTGAAAAGTACATCAGGACCCTTAAGAATTAGGAGGAGATTTTTTTACAGCTGTGTAATTCTAAATCCTAATAAGCAAGCTTTGCTGGCAAACTTGCAGCAGACTTCAGGGAAGAAATCTGACTCTGTAGAGAGAATAAACATTGACAAGGACACCAGTCAATAAAGACATGGTAATTGGAGACCAAGTTAGGAAGAGGGGCTTAAAGGTGAGGATAAATAGCGCAGGACTGTTGAAGTGTGGCAGGTGAGGCCAGAAGGCAGAAAGTAGAAGTATTTAATAAGGTAATGTGACATGGTGTCCTGCTTTTGGCTGAGACAGTAGTGCTGTATTTTTGGATTCAGTATGAGAATTAAGTTGATATCACACTGATGTTTCAGTTGTTGCTGTGCAGTGCTTGACCTAAGTCAAGGACTTTTCAGTTTCCTGTGCTCTGACAGTGAGCAGTGCACAAGAAGCCAGGAGGGAGCATGGCCAGGACAGGGGACCTGAACTGACCAAAGGAATTTTCCATACCACAGAGCATCATGCCCAGGATATAAACTGTGGGGGAATTGATCAGGAGGGGCCAGTTACTTCTTAGGGATGAACAGGCATCTGTCAGCAGGTGGTGAGCAATTGTATTGTGCATTTGTTTCTCTTGGGTGTTATTCCTCTTTCTGTCTCTTACTATTACTATCATCATCATCATCATCATCATCTTTTTTTTTTTTTTTGAATTATGAAACTATTCCTATCTTAACCCCTGAGTTAAGGGTTTGTGGTTTTTTGTTTGGTTTTTTTAAAATTCTGATTCCTCTGCTCACTGTGTGTGTGGCAGGGGGAGCAAGCGACTGTGTGGTATTTAGTTTCTATCTGGGGTTAAACCATGACACATGGTCATAATACTAGCAAAGAGAGATGTTCCCAGCAGACGGAGATTGAGGGGGGAAGATGAGCCCGTGAGCCCATGACCCTTGCTGTGCTTGTGTGCTCGATGGCTTGTGGGAAATTTTCAGGGATTCCAATCTAGAGGAGGATAAGAGATAAAGGAGTATAGAGAGATGGCTGGAAATCCTCATTAAATAAGATACTGCAACATCTGCAGTTGGTATTCTGAAATCTGAGTGGAAAGATTAGACTGTTGTGTATTAGCCCACAAGGCTAAAGTGCAGCTCTGCACTGTTGGAACTTCTAATCAGCCTTCAGGACGGCAAGTACTTTGGTCTTGATGTACAAACAGTTTCATCTGTCAGTGTTGCAAATCTTATGCTAAATGAATTAGTATTATTGCTGTCTCAGAAACGGGGAAATCAACACCCTAATAAATTTGGGGGCTTGTCTGAGATTACAGTGAGTATTTAGTTACTTGATGGCCATGCATTAGTTGTTCTGCCGCTGCTGTGGTCTCCAAGCCAGCAGTTAATGTTCTTTCATTGGAGCCTCATGAGACTGTGTGCTCCTTTCTTAAATTAGTTGTATTAGGTACTCCAGCAAAGAGTCAGAAGTTGGGGAACAGTCATCCTAAGAGGCAAGATAGTAGTGTTTACATTGTTGCTGGTATTCTGCCGCTGTGCAAGTCACCAGCTGCCCTTGCAGTTGAGCTCAGGGGTGAGTGGGAGCCAGCGAGAGGCTGCCCTGCACTGCTGCCGCTCACGGGACACCTCAGCGGGGGAGCAGCGTCTGGCAGCCCTCCCACCCAGCGGGCAGCCTGCCCCTGCTCTCCCAACCTCCTCTGCCACCTGCTGCTGGCCCCTGTGCTTGATCATGCCGGCTCTGCTGTCCACACAGCAAATGTCTCACAGGGGCCCTTCAATGCAATCTCTAGAGTGCACTCTGGGGAAATTCCTACCTGCCATGGAAAAACCAGAAAACTGAAACTGATCGTATTCCACCAATATTCAGGGGGAATTTGGCCACTAATTCTGAACAGAACTGAGCTGAATAGGATGCATACATAATGTATTCAGGTATAATTTTCTTTTCATACTACCCTGCATCTCATGAGGCTTCCCCCTTCTCACTTCAGAAATACTTCTCATTAGCTGAATTCTTCTTGGTAGTCTTTCAAGACACTTGACTTTTGCAAGTGATAATAAATGCAATAAATCTCCTTGCTTGCCAATAAAGAGGCATGTTGATTCACTCAGAAAAATGTCTGAAGCATTTGGAGTAAGTTCAGGTGGGTGGAGTTATGACTTGATAATTTAGTTTGGGTTTGAAACCAAACGGCCATGAGATAAGAATGGTGTAAACTAATGGTCTTGCTGGCTGTTGAGTGTGAGGCTGGTGGAGTCACAGGGCAGGACTGCCAGTGGGTAATGATGATACTCTGCTGCCTGATAGGTATTCTTCCCATTCTGCAATTCAGCTGCTGGTGTGTCTTCTTGAAAATATGCAAGAATGTGAAATAGCAGTTCACTGGGTAGGGGAGGGAAAGCTATCGGCAAAAGAAGTCTTAACTAGTTATGACAGGAATTTCTAGTTCCAGAGAATCAATGAAATGCTTCTTATCCCTGCACTTTGAGAATGAGGTGCTTGCCACTCTTATCTAAAACTGGGAATTTGGTGAGTGTTAAATAGATTAAAGGAGGTAACCCATCCATTGGGAAATAATGCAGAATTCCCTAAAGGTCTTGAGGCAGCTGTTCCAAGTTTTCCAAATAAAACAGCTAAAATGTTTTCCTTCCTAGCTTAGTAACAATTTCTGTGTCCAGAGGGGACTGCACTGGGAAGGATACCTGTATTTCTGACTTAAGTTTATATTGTGTATACATTTCTGCAGCAGGCATTTTCTATAGTGAAAGGAGAATTTATTTCATAGTATGCTAAATCTTCAAGTGTTGTTTACCCAGAGTGGAAAATGTTTGATTTTTGTGGACCGGCTACGAAACAGTTCCATGTACTTGTTTTGCTGGTAGACAGCCATACTTTAATTTTGTGCTGCAAATCACTGAAGCTACTTGAGATCTGGCATATAATGTATAGTAGACTGTATGTTCAGCTAGTGCTGTCTAGACTGGACAACTTCTTTATTTTTAAATCAAGTTAGTTCCCTTCAATTAATTCAACTGATGGCAAGGGATTTTTTACTCAAGTTAATACTAGTTATGTCAGGGTATGACAGCAGAGGAGAAAATGCACCATATTTCCTAATCGAGTCAAGCCTTCCTTTAAAGCAGATTTCCTTCAGGAAATATCCCCCCCCTTCCGTCGGCAGTAACTGCAGATTTCTGCAGCACGGTTCTGTACTGTGCACCGCACAGCACGGCAGTGGCCGTAGTTTCCCGATGCCCGGAGCCAGCAAGAAGAGCCGCCGGGCGGGATCCGCGCCTGTCGCTGCCCGCGCACCCCGCAGGGCCCGGCTCCGGCTCGCACAGCGGGGCAGGTGCCCGGCTCCGGCCGGGCTCGTGTGCGCCGCCGGGCCGGCAGCTTCGCCCGTGTTCGGCAGGAATTACCTGCCCACTGGGAGGGTGTTCAAAGATGCCTCCTCCGCTCCTCTGGCGGGAGAGGCAGAAGCAGGGTTCTGCTATGCTAAGCCGTGGGCTCCTGGGGCTCGTCGGTGCCTCCGGTGTACACCGCGGTTCGGCCGGGGTCGGCCTGGCCGGGCGGGGGAAAGGAGACTCGCACAAGTGGGAGCGCCGCGGCTGCCGGTTCTCGGCGCACCGGGACTTCCGAGCGCCTCCCGCCCGACCTCGGACACCCGCCCGCCCCCGGCCAGCGCCGCCGGCCCGGCACGACCCGGACGCCGGGCGGGGGCCGGGGTGGGCGAGCGGCCTGCGGGGGGCACGGCCGGGTCCCCGCCGCCGGCCGGCAGGAACCGCCGCCCTCCCCCACCGCCGGCGGCCCTCCCTTCCGCGGCTTCTCCCGTCGCGGCTGGCCCAGCCCACGTTTTCCCTCTCTCCCCTCCCTCCGTGGTCATGTGTCGCCTTTTTTGTTTGCAGTGGAAACAATTTCTCGCTCTCGGGCTCGCACCGAGGCGGACCGCTGCCCGTCGGGAGCGCGGGGCGGGCGTGGGGCAGTCGGGCCCCATGCAAGCGGCGGAGCCCCGTGCGCCGGGACCCCCGCGGCACCCCCGGGGCTCGGGCTGAGGCGGGGGCGCGCCATGCCCGGCTCCGTCAGATGAAACTTTGTGCCACTGCCATGAAGGGACCGCGGTGAAACCGCCGCCCCCCGCCAGGTAAGTTGCTGCTGCTGTTGTTGTTGTTGTTGTTGGCCGGGGTTGCGCGGGGCGGCGCGGGCCGGCCGCGGGCAGCGGCGCGGTGCAGTCCCGCCCGGCTCGGCCCGGCCCCGCGCCACAACTTGGTCGGGAGTTGGTGCGCGGCCCGGCGTGCGCGCCGCCGTGACCCCGCCGAGCCCGGCCGTGCCCGCGCCGCGGGGCCGCGCCCGGCTCGAGCTCGTCCCGCCGGGGGTCCCGGCGGCGCCCGGGCCGGGACCTCGGGGCACGCGCGCGCACGTGCGGCGGGGCGCGCGGGGCCGCGCGGGCCGGTGACACCTGGCCGGCATTGGCGGGGTGCGCGGCGCGCGCCGCCCGGCCCGAGCAGCCCCGGTCGCCTGGCAACGCCATTGATTGGCTGCGGCCGCGGCCAATGGGCGGCCGCCCCCCCTCGCGGCGGGCGCAGGTGGGAGCGCGGGCGGGGGGCCCGCCCCGGTGCGCCCCCCTCCGGCCGCGGCGGGCGCGCGTGCGGGGCGCGTCCGCCGGAGCCGCCGCGGGTTAAACGCGTTCGTCCGCCTGAAACGGGGGCTCGCCGTGACCGCCGCTCTTTTGTCTGCCGGTGGGGCGCCGCTGCAGCTGCCACGGGCCTCGCTGGCAGGCCCCCCCCCCCGTACCCCCCCCCGTTGTGGCCCCAGTCGGGCCCCGCCGCCGCGGGGGCTGCCCCGGGCACCCCGCCCGCGGCGGCAGTCGCTCTTGGGCCGGGCGCTGCCAGACTTCCCTGCCGGCTCTCCGTGCCGGCCCGAGGGGGCTCCGCGGGGCCGCGGCCGCCCGGTCACCCCCGCTGCCTGGAGCGGGGAGAGAGAGAGAGACAGGGGAAAAAAATCATGAAGTGATACGGCCCTTTGGGAGGATACTGGCAAATAAGGAAATTAAACAGAAAGAGAGCAGCGTGTTGTCATAGCAACAGTGCAATTAAATTACTTTACTGTCAGCCATCATATAATTTTCCTGTTTAGAAGCTCATGGGACGGAACTTCCATTTGGAGTCAAAGTTAAGCGTGCGGCTTAGGTAGGCAATGCCAGTGCCCCTGGACGCTGGCGATTCCCTTGTTTACCTCTGGTTGCGCTGGATGCAGTTTAGAAAACTAGGAAGTGGGGCCGACGCAAGTTTGGCCTCCTGGTGTTTACATCTGCATCGGTATTTTTTCCTTTTCCACATACTTACTCATGTAAATCTGCACATTTTCACTGAAGATGTTGAGTGTATTGATGTGCTTCCCTGCAGAAAAGTTATGTGTGTTTCATTTTTAGTAAATATCTGCTTTGGTGTAACTTCATTATAGAAAGACACAAAGAACTTAAAAGTTTTCGGTTTTGCCCATTTATGACAGCTAAATTAAAGTCCTTTACTTCTCTTTCCCATAATGGCTGCGTTGCTCTGTTTGTCCCTGCAGACAGCTAGTTCATTCTGTTTTTACCTGTAGCTTTTTTTGGCTTTCACTTACGGTATTGACTGCATGACTTCAGGTAACTGCTGGGGTTATGTTTTATGTACAGGGAATCATTTAATTCTTGTTCAGTGTTTGTGCAGAACATTTTGTCCATTTAAATACTGTTTTTAACTCCGTCCAGGTTTTGTTCCACTTCTGTTCATATCTCCAAGAGCTAATTCCTGGCAGTTTGGCTGTTTGTAGAAGCTAAGGGAGCCTGTCTCCTGCTTCTGAAGTAGAATTGTTTGGCTTGTCTGCTTCTCTCGAATTGGACAAGGGCCCAGCTTCGCTTTGCATCGGAAGTGCTCGGGATATTCCAAGTATTGGTGTCACAGGTGTCCCTCCAGGGCCTGCTGGTGCAACACCCTCAGCAGCTGACCCCACCTCTCACAGGCCACTGTTGAGCATCACAGCGGTCTTTCTGACTCTTGTTTTTTTCTATTGTGTTTGAAATAAGTTCAGCTTACGTTAAAATCTTCTCTGTTTACATACATTCTTAAAGTGCTCTATTGCTCTGGCACTTGCTTCCCCATTTTTTGGCCCTGGGCCCAAAAATACCGGGTGTTGCTTTCCTCTTACTTTCTCCTGACCTTGCTGGTTTTTAAGTTACACTCTCATTTCTGAGTTTTGGTGCAGCCAAGTCAGTATGGATGTTTGTCTGCCTATGCCTTTAGCCAGCGTGATTTTAATCATGGTGCTGTTGTATTGTCCTCAAATGTGAAACAGCTGAAATTAATCTGAAGCAACTGGCCATAAGTCACTCTTACTATTTTTTAATTCACATCCTTATTAAAGTGATACAATTGGGGTATTCAGTGGTTTGAAAACACCGCTTCCTCTTTAAAGAGACATGGTTTGGAATTTCCTCTGTAGGGCTTCATGTGCATGCAGAAGTGAGGTATATCTGGATTATCATCTCATTCCATCAACTGAAAATTCTTCCCTGTACTGACTTTAGATAATTTTATTCCACAGTTGTGGATGAGTGTTATAAGTGACAGTTATTAAACTGTCACATTTAATACAGATGGCAAAAGGCCAAGTGACCAGTTAGGGAAAAGCTGTCAAATTGTTACACAGGAACTTTTTATGAGCTAACTTTTCTCTTTCTCCCTTTTCTTTGGATTCACTCTCCCAGGAGCTGCTGTCTAAATGGGTCCAGTCATGCCTCCCAGTAAGAAGCCAGAGGGCTCAGGAATTAGTGTTCCCAGTGGATTGAGCCAGCGTTATCAAGACAGTGATTTATCAAAGGCACTTCATGATGACGAGGACCTAGATTTCTCTTTGCCTGCCATCAGATTAGATAAAGGGGCCATGGAAGATGAAGAACTAACTAATTTGAACTGGTTACATGAGAGCAAGAACTTGCTGAAAAGCTTTGGGGACTCGGTGTTAAGGAGCGTTAGCCCTGTCCAGGACATCGGTGATGACACGCCGCCGTCTCCTGCCCACTCTGACATGCCCTACGATGCCAAGCAGAACCCCAACTGCAAACCTCCTTATTCCTTTAGCTGCCTCATATTTATGGCCATTGAGGATTCGCCAACCAAAAGACTGCCTGTAAAGGATATATACAACTGGATTTTGGAACACTTTCCGTATTTTGCAAATGCACCCACTGGATGGAAAAATTCTGTGCGACATAATCTGTCCTTGAATAAGTGTTTTAAGAAAGTGGACAAAGACCGAAGTCAGGTGAGTTTGGAACTATGGGAATCTCTCTGGCTGTGAAAATATTCACCTGCTAATCCCAGAATATGTCCTTAACAACGGAGTATAGAATGTGCAACCCTGTGCCTGGTAATGTACTTGATAAGGTTCAGAGGGCCAGCATTTCTTTCGCATTGCTCATTCTGATTTTATTAAATTCATTGTCTAGACATCTGTAAGAAAGCGTTCAGAGTGTGTGTGTGTGTGTGTGTGTTTTTCCCCCCAGCTGGTGTCTTCATGCATAGTGGTTAAATATTGTTTTTAGTTATCATGCTGTGGTAATGGTTTCCAGCTATACTAGATGAATGTAATCATGTTATAAATAGGGTGCTTGCTGTTCTTGGCTTATACAAATGTATAGTGAAAGGGTATGCCTTATGTAAGAGTCCATTGCTATTGCCCTGGTCTGTGTTCTAATCCAAAAAACCATTTCTTTCTTTTATACAAGGAGGGTAATGGTGATGCAGCTTTGTTCCATTTCAGGCGAGTTATAGAGAAACTCTTCAAAGGGCAGAGGCAGATCTGGCATCAGAGGTGAAGGTTACCATTCACCAAAATCCCTGGTGCTCTTTGGGCTCATGTAACTTCTGCAGCTGGTGCAGAGCAGAAGCCCTGGGAGCACATCTTTGCTTTTGGATCTCGGTTGTTGTCTCCTGGCTTCACTGCTGATTCCCCAGCAGCATCTGCAGGAAGAGGCTGTGTGCAAGGGAATGGGAAAGTGAGCAGAGCAGTGTGGGCAGTCCCTTGCATAGCCTTCTACTCTGTCAATCTGCCTGGGAGCAGGAATCAGTTTCCAAAGGGGACCTTCTCAAGAAGCAATGGACTGGATGAATCTTTGGCAAAGTATGAGTATACTGATAAAAATACTGGCTTGCAGATTAATTTCAGAGGCCTTCTCACAGGTTACAGAAATAAATAGCAGGTAAAATCACATAACTCATGGTCTGTCTCTAAAATTGGCTGAAGATCAGAAAGTGAACACTTCACCCTGGCAGAAACAATAGATGCATTCAGCTTTTGTATTTCAATGAGTTAAATTCTGTGATTGTCTTGTAATTTGTTACCCTGAAGCTCGACTTCTCTTGGTGGTGCTGTTCTCCCTGTTTTGTGTGCAATTTAACTTGAAAAGGTCTGGAATAGAAGCTCAAGTAACTCTAGAGGAAGAGTCATACACTATCCCAAACTAGCAACTTTTCATTTTAGATGAGTTAACTTTCTTTTCTACAGAGCTTTCATTTTTAAAGGCTTGACATGTCTATCTTTTTTTTCTTTCTTTTTAAAAAGTTACCTAGAATCCACTGTCCCCATATTACTGATCACACGCTGTATATTTGTATTTTTTATCAATTAACTGCTGTGAAAGCTCGTGTGTGAGATAAAAAAAAATCTGTTCCTGAACTGGATCTTTTTATGTGTAAGCCAAAGTCTTAAATTCTGGTTGGGAAGTGAGACTATAATAACAATGCCACAACAGACTTTTACAGCCCTGTTCCAGACTGTAAGAAATCTTCATACAATGCATTTAAAAAAACACCAAAATAATGTAACTGGCAAGGCATGTGTTTAACTCAGCCATTTGTGTTTTGTTCTGACCCTCTTCCTCTGTTTACAAGTTGACTATTTAGATTTCAGCTTCCTTCCTATGAGGAACTTGTCTTCATGTCTATCTGTCAAATATCCGGCCATCCACTGAGCTCATCTGAACAATACCACGCTGCACTGCTGCTCCGTGGGGACGTGGTGCAGCACAATGCATGGCTGGTCACCTGCCTCTCAAATTCCTCATTACAGCCATGCTTACATGGCCAGACAGCAAGGTGTGGTGGGAGGCCTTGCCTGTGTGAATCACAAGGTGGAGTTTAATGATTCCAGGAAAATCACAGATTTTGAGAAAGAATTTCTTCTACTCACTGAAAATGCTAATAACTGTAGGTAGCTAGCTTTAAGGTGAATGAAAAGGGAATTTCAAATGTAAAATGCACCACAGCAGATCATTCAAGTCTCCTGCTGGGTTTTTCTTGGTGTCCTGGCCAAGGGATGTGGCAGACAGTCTTGAGTGCAGAACTGGCCCTGGGTCAGAGTTGCTGAATCAGGTGCTTGATAGCTAATTGCGGACTTGGAAAGCAGTAAATGTCAACTGATGGCTTTGAAAATACCTTCATGTGTGTGCACACACACTTGGGCTTGGTTTGGTACCTTGCAGCAAATATCTCTGCTGTTCAGAAGGAAGGTGTCCATCTAAAGGGTTCTCTGGTTTTGGTATGGGGCTTGGGGCAGGGGAAAGGGAGGCTTTCATCTGTAAGGAATCATTTTATGCTACTTCTTGCAGACAGCTTTTGCAAATTGCAGGCTTGGGGTCTGCCTGTTTTACTCGTTTTACGTGGAAAAAAGCAATATTTAGCAAATGGCATGTTATGAAATGCTAACAAGATGGGCTCTGGAACATATACAGTATGGGGAAAAGGAGTTAGTGCTGGGAATTGCAGGCATTTGCTGGTTGATGTGCGTTGACACATTGTGAAAAGCTAGAAGCTTTTCCTCTCATAGTTGTGCTTTCCAGTGTTTGTTTATGTAGCCTTTCAGTAATCATTTTTCTAAAAAAAGTTCTGCTGAACACTTAATTCTTTTTTGAACTCCCTCTGCATAGTAGTTTTCTCAGTCTTGAGTTTCACTAGTTTATATTCATGGGGCTAAATATGAATCTAGTCATCTGCAGCTTTTTCTGCCTGCATGTGAATGCTTGAATTTCCTGATGTGAGATCATTGTAATGGAGAGGGGAAAAAAAAAGGACAGGATTAATCACTTTTTTTTTACTTGCCCTGTCCTGGTGCTTTTAGGTCTGGTGTGGAATGTGGAAGAGAGGATTTGTTTTTACATTGCTGCTATTCCACATCAGCTGCAGTGCCATTAGGCTTACCTGGCAAACCAAAATCCTGGCTGTTCGTGGAACTGCAATGAGGCTGATCTGGATCGAGGCAGAGAGCTGGGCTGAAGAAGGGAAAATGCTGAGCCCTTGATTGTACAAACCTCTTTGCATTGAGCTCAGCAGTTTAATAATAGTTGGCCAGAGTATGAAGTTAGCACATGATGGGGAGTAGATGTGGAGTTCCCTGGCTTTGTTTATACTGCCAGACCTGTGAATTCACTTGTTCAGATTAATCCTATTGTGAACGTACAGATCTAAATGTCCTGTCGTCTGTGTCCCACTTAGTAGAGCCCGTTAGTCCATCACTTCCCTACCATCTGGTCCTTGGCTATAGAGAGGAATTTTTCTTGTATATGTGTCTCCATGGCAACGAGTTTGCAGTTGATATGGAAAGTAAGCAGTTGCCCTAGCAACGGAGTTACTGATGTGGCAGCTTCTCTGCTTGCAGGGAAAGGGCTAAGCTAGTTCAGACCCATTATGTAGGTTTGCTGTGATTATAGCTATGCCCACTAGTGCTGCTCGAGCTAAGGGGCGGCTGAAAAATTTTGTTACAAGCCCTATTTCTGCCTCCCTTGAAAATCTGATTTATTCATACAGGGATTCCTGCTTTGAACAAAGGCGGGTAGGATTGTCTTTCCAGGGTGTGTGATGTGTGTGTGCCTTTTATGAATTCAAACTTCCTCAGTCATTGTTATCAGATGAGGGGAAATGATATTTGACCTCGCTGGTTTCACTGCAGTATTTTTGTCTCAGTGAACAGCCCACGGTTATAAAGGTTGGAGCTTTTGTCCCCATGCTTCTCTCTGCTATTCTGCTGGTTTTTCCCTGGTCTCTGCTTCTTTGGGCATCCATCCTATCCTCTTTGTGTCTGCTCTGCATTGTCTGAGATAGGGAAACACACACGTGCTGTGTGCATGCTGAAGGAATTCCAGTATCTGAAAGGTTTATTTGGCACTTATGCTGAGGGATGTCTTAATAAAAACGTAATGAGGGTAAAGGATATGTTTATGGGGATGGGAGAAGAAAATTCTCCTGGCTTGATGTGGAAGTTATTCTTAGAAGTACGTGGTCCATAACTGGGTCACAGAGATCCAGCCAGGCTCCTCCTCCGTCTGGAGCAGGCTCTGGGATCTGAGGACTCCTGAGTGGTCCTTGAGCTTTGCAAGAGCTGATGTCCAGCCTGTCCTCATCTAGTGCACTGTCTCTCATAAGTGCTCTGCCAGGGCATCTTGACAGGGGCCGTGGAAAACCCTTTGGGCATGGGAGACTTTTCAGGAGTGCCTCCTGCAAATGTCTTTCCTCTGATGTGATAATATCTGGGCTTTTGACAGTTAAAATCCTGTGCAAAGATCAGTGCTATCTGCAGTGAGAGGAAAAGGACCCTGCTTGTTCTTTGTTAGAATCTCCTGATCCAGTCTGCATATGCACAAAGGTGAGGGAGACAGGACCCTGTCCTCCCTATTCTAATGTTGCTGAGGTTTCCTGTGAAAGTTCAGTTTCACACTGGGGATAGGAAATAATCTCCTCCGTTTTTAATGTTATCACCTAGACTGATCCAAATAACAGAATTGTCAGAATTTCACTGCATTTATAACATCTGGGGAAGCTAAAGTGAAAAAATACCAAAAATCAAACCCAGGATGATTTCTGGTTTTAAACTGGAATTTATCTAGTTTAACTTGAAATGCATTTTCTTATACTTTTGTCTGTCCTATGAAAAAGCTCTCTAATATCAGAAATTTTCTCCTCAAATTTATGTGCGGAGAAACAAGGGTCATCTCTTTCTAGAAAAATCATAAAAATCTCTAGAACCATACTGTAAATGGAGTTGCAAGATATTAGACAATTTATGGAGAACTTTTCTTGACCCCTTTTGGTTTTATTTTTGAATTGCAAACCCGAGAATTATACAGAATATTTAAATAATAGATTTCCTAAAGCTGTGCATGGAAGTAACACTCTTCATTTCACTGGCTTCCAGCTGCTTGACTTAACATCAGAGCTAACTCTTTCCACAGGAATCTGCCTGAATTAACTGTTTTAGAGCTGTACAAAGCACAAGCAGTTCTTGTCAGTAATGACAGGAGAGCTGGCAATATCCAGGTAATCCTCTGAACCTTATATCTAAGGGGTTTGTGTTATCTTGCTCTCAGATAGGAGAGCCTGCAGGCAGGTGCCCTGCTGTGTAACTGAGGTGTTGGTTGCGCACTGTCAGGCCATTGACCCACCAGAGGGCTTGGCCACTTAGGTTAAATAAACTGGAGTAAGGGGCCCCTTCTGTGCCCCTCACCCACAGCCAAGATGATGCAAAGTGTGTTAAGCAGCACTGAAAAAGTGTAGAAAATCAGGAGTGAGCTGCTCTTTACCCATTGGGCTTGGGTTGTGGTGAGGTTGGTGAGGCCATTACCCAGCTGTGTTTGCACTCCCTCACTTCCAACTGTTTACTCCATCACCTTCCTGGCACATGAACTTTTGTGTTTCTCTGACACACAGCTGATCTGGCTGGATTTGTGTTTCAGTCTTCTTTTAATTCTTGTGTTGCTTTTCAGCTTAAGTCCCCAATTCAGGTTACAGTGCAGTCCAGGTGACAGTTGTGCCGACATGACAAGGGGAATAGAGGTGATGAGGAGGCTGGGCATTGCCAGTTGGGATTGCTGAGACAAGCCATTCCTTACAGAAGGGCTGGCAGCTGCATGATGCTTGGTGTGGTAACGGATGTAGTCCCTGTCCCAAGGTAAAGGTAAAACATGAACAGAAGTTTAAATGCAATCGGACACTTTCTTCTGCTGGAGGTGTTTTGGTCCCTCAAGAGCAGGACTGTGCTGTTTGCTGTTCAAGTGGCCTGGGTTAGTGACTCTTCTTGGTGTTTTACAGCAGATTTGAAGTGACCAGAGTCTGGGCTGCCGTTCTCATGCATCAACCCTGCTGAACCTGACTGCCTGTTCCCTTTCCTGGGAGGTGAAATTGATCTGGGGCTGTATTGGCTGTATTGCAAGCCCCTCTTCAGCTCAGACTTGGCACATCTATCACTATGTAATGAGCAGGCTGAAGACTCTTTGTATTATTTTTGTTTAGGTTGTTTTTCATTGGGCTCGTTTAGCTGGATTCATTTCAGCTCCCTGTTTAGTTCATGGTTACTGTGGTCAGAGGAACACCAGTGTCAGCACAGGCCGTAGGCTCAGCTCTGTTTGATCTGGCATGAAGCTGTGCCTGTGGCTTCCAGCCAGCTCAGAGCTGACCTGGTGACAGCAGGAGAAGATGGGGAGGGGAAGGGGTGAAAGATGCTCTCCCCTTTGAGAGTACAGGCTGCACTTAAACCTCTGGGGCTGCTTGTATGTTCAGTCAGATACACGCTTGGTGCTGGATTGGGTCCGTAAGACACGGGTGAAATGGTTGAACAAAAACTGTACCAGGATGTGTGCACATGTGTGTTTTTTCAAGATTTGTTTCTGTTGCCCAAGGTTCTTCATTTTGGCAGTAGAAGTGGCTCTGTGTGGACCTGTGCTGTGCATCCTCTGAAAAGCTGTTATGGAAGAGGAAAGGATGTCTATAAAATCAATTGTCAGGCTTTTCCCATGCTGCTGTCATTATGTTCTCATCACCTCCTGTGTTTCTTTCCAATTGTCAGAGAGATAATGAAGTGCCCTTGTCACTGCCAGCAAAGGAAGCACTGATCTTGGAGCTTCACTCTGGTTTGAGCACAGGAGGCCTCGCTGATGATGGGCTGAAGGATGTGGGCACACAGGAGCACTTTGACATGTCCATTAGTGAATGTGGCAAGGCATGCCTCCGAGCACCACGCCCACGATGGTGGCTGTACTAACTCCAGCTGTAGCTGAACATCAGAGATGAGCTGGGCTTGCTGGTGTGCCTGAGTGGATGCACTTCTGTCTTGCACTTCAGTTCTTCAGCAAAACATCAAAGGATCCATCTTAATTACTAAATATGTGTCCCTTAGACTTCCCCCTTCCTTTTCTAAAAGGGAGGTGTTTTACATTGTCTGAAAGTGCCCAGGAAATTGTGCTGTGTGGCTCCTTTTCCTGGGTGAAGACCTTGAGAAAAAACATTTGAAAGTCTTGGTTGTAACAGTTGAAGTAGTTGAAAATAATTGAGGAGTTGAGGATACTGTTCAGTCAGCCTGAAGCAGCCTTTGGTTGCTGGAGAAGCCATCTTTCTTTGCTCTGAATTCAGGCAGTTACTGTGTCTCCACTGAACCTTAACTCAGTCCTGCAGCATGATGATATTTCTGGTAGTCATTCACACAACTGGCCTGGCAGGGTCTGGGCAGCAATCTGAAAGTTACTTATACCTGGTCCTTCTGTGTTATTTTCAGCTAATTGCTGTATCTTCATAAGTCTAGTTAATACAAATGAATGGTATAGAATAACAAAAGCCAAAAACCTTATGAAGAAGGGGCTGTGTGTGAGTGTTTTTAATTTAGCTGCTTGTCATTTGTATGTTAAGCAGTGGTGGGTTAGCATATAAAAGTTAGTTGACTTGTGTCATTGCAAGACTGGGCAGACTTGCTCGATGAGGTCACGGTGCAAGCACTGCATGGAGCTATAACAAAGCAATATGTCATGAAGCTCAAAAAGTCCAAGTGCAAGGTGCTCCGTCTGGGCCGGGGCAATCCCAGTTATGAGCACAGACTGGGAGATGAGGTCATTGGGAGCAACCCTGTGGAGAAGGACGTGGAGGATCTCATGGCTGAAAAGCTGGACATGCACCAGCAGTGAGTGCTTGCAGGCCAGACAGCCAACTCTCTGCTGGGCTGCATCCAAAGCAGCGAGGGCAGCAGGGCAAGGAGGGAATTCCGCCCCTCTCCTCTGCTTTTGTGAGACCCCACCTGCAGTGCTGCATCCAGCTCTGGGGCCCCCCATATAGGAAGGACATGCACCTGTTGAGGAGGGCCAAAGATGATCAGAGGGTAGAAGCATGTCCCACGAAGACAGGCTGAGAGAGCTGGGGTTGTTCAGCCTGGAGAAGAGAAGGCTGCAGGAAGATCTCATTGCAGCCTTCCATTACTTAAAGGGGACTTAGAAAAAAAGAGGGAGAGGGACTTTTTATACAGACAGAGAGTGACAGGACAAGGGGGGACAGTTTTAAATGAAGAGATTTAGATGAAATGTTTGGAAGAAATTCTTTGCTGTGAGGATGGTGAGGCACTGGTGCAGGTTGCCCAGAGAAGCTGTGGGTACCACATCCCTGGACGTGTTCAAGGCCAGGCTGGATGCAGCTTGAGGCAGCCTGGTCTGGTGGATGGCATTGCTGCACATGGTGGCTGAGTTGGAACCAGATGGTCTTTGAGGTCTCTTCCAGACCTGACTCTTCTATGATTCTATTCAGTTACTCTTGTGAACACAGATTTGTTTAAGAAAAAGCCCCATGTGGCTGCCTCTGGTTAAGTTTTGCTTAGCAAGCATCTCGGGAAAGATGTGGCCCATGCTTATATGTATTTTTAAGTTAATAAAGCTTTTTATCTCTAAGTAATTTGCTTTTATCTTTTGATACATAGTCTGATATTTTTAATCAGTACAAGTCTGGTAAAGGTCTTCTAGGTAAAGGAAGATACAGAGGAAAGTTCATTTTTATGAGATATATTACAATCTTGCTGGTTTTGCGATACTTTTAGTTTGTCAGTATTTAAGTAGTTTAGAAACAATGAGATTTTGCTTTCTTTAGTAGCAACAACTGGCATGTTATGATTCAGTAGTTAAATTTTGGTCTCAAGGAAAAAGCTATTTAGCTGCCTAACATCTGTCATTTAATCTAACTCCCAGTTAAAGTCCCTTCCCCAACCATTCCTCACCTGTTCCAGTGTCTCAGAGCTGGCTTAAAGCAGGATACCCTCTCAGCTCCAGAGATGAGAAATTATTATGGGTGGGCTGGGGAAGAGAGGAATTGCCAAAATTGATTGTCTGGCAATGCTTCATTGACAAGCAGCAGAGAAACATGGGTGGTTGCTTCAGGTGCAATTATGAGTCCCTGTCCTTGACACTTAGCTCTGACATCCTTAAAGTGGATCCCAAATATGCGCTTGGATGACTTTTTCAGTTTTGTAGCTTAGTTTTTTTTTACTTAATTCCTCTGTGTCTTTTCTCTGGCTTGGAAGAATTTAGGCACAGAAGTAACACCATATGCTTTCTTTAATGGTGTGGGCAAAGGCAGATATTCTGGAGGACCAGGCACGTTGCTGTTGGAGAGTGGCCCTGTGGATGGTTTCAGCAGTCTGGCTGCCCTGGGACTAAGTGGCCTCATAGATGAGGGCAAGGAGTACCTTTCTCAGGTGTGCTGCTTTTAGCAAGAGCTTCCTGAGATGTTTTCACCTGGGGCAAAACCAGCATCCAGGACTGAAGCTCACAGCAATTCTTACCTTTAATTACACAAGAGAGCATAGAGCACTTTGGCTCTGCCATGCCGTCGTATCTGTGATTCCTCTTAACCTGCAGCCTTTGGATCTCAGTGATCAGGTGGCTGGAGCTGCTGAGTTCTTTGGTAGCTGGGGTAGCGTGCCCACACACGCTCATCATCACTGCCGTGTCTGACCATTTATTGCAATGGCAATAGAACAGTGGTTATCCTTTCTGGAGAGTAAGCACATCCATAAGAGTCTTGATGCTGACAAAGTTTATCTACATGCTGGCAAAAAAACTGGCTTTTAAAGACTCCTGAATTTCTTGTAGCTCTAAGTGGTGTCAAACTCATCACTGATAGAGGTCATGTAAGATAAGCAACAGGGGAGGGAAAGAAAGGGAGTGACCTTCCTGCTTTGGCATACAGCTTTTTTTCCTCCTGAATTTTTTTTTGGGTCATTGTTGGCCCTTCTTAGCCTGAAACATTACTTGTTTTTTTTTCTGTTCTTTCACCAGTTTGGACTCCTGCATTCAGAAAAGCTGCTTTTGATTTACTCTTTTGAGTATCAACAACAGAATTGGGACTGAGAGCTGTGGAAAGTAGCTGTTGTGGCCATAAGTGATGCCTCTGGACCCTGCTTAGTTATCCATAATAATAATTTTGGAGACAGTATGTTTTAATTAATTTTGTTAAATTACTTTATTTCTGTTTAGTTGTTCACTTTCCATTCAGGGTCTTATGGAAAATTTGGGAACTAGTGTAGGAATTTGTGGGAGGACTCATTCTAGGGATCCTAAATGTGAGTGGGTTTTTCCTTGTTTCAGTAGAAAAGAAGCCAAATTGCTGCCCTTAGCCAGTGACTTAAGATACCAAAACACTATCTACGGCATGCTGAATTGCTATATTTCATTGCAGCACTGAAGAGTAGCAATTTACCACTAGCTGAGAGCTCTCAGGATTTTGAAGCACTGGTGTAACTTGCTGAAGGATGACTGTTGGTAAGCAGAGGAATGAACAGGCTTCTGTACAGGGAAGTCTCAATGGCATGGAGAATCGTCTGTGGCAGCACGTGGAGCAGAAACTTACTGATGGAATTTTGCATAGGAGAATCCAGTTGAATGGTGAATTCACACTCATTCAAGCTTTGAGCAGAAAATTAGCCTGTGTTCCAGAGCTATGTTTATAAGATCCCACAGCTGCCTGCTTGTGGGAAGGTACTCACTGAGATGAAGCAACTATTATGAATATATTTCTGAGTTTACAGTTGGAAAAAAGTGTCTGCAGTGCAACTTGCAGGGGCTGTGGGGGTTAATGCAAGACTCTAGTGTTAATTGCTGGCATACCTTATCTCAAGCTTTCATTTACATATTTTTATCTCTTTTCCTCACCCTTTCGTGTGGAGAGTGGGAACACACAGTCTCGAAGGTTCTGCATGCTTCAGTAAAAATAGGGAAATCATTCATGAATGTTTTGGTTTTACATTAGCAGGAGGGATGTTAAACATCACTGTTAAGGTTTAGTGGTTCAGAATGTAATAAATGTAGCACTTTTGCAATTAGTTCTCTTGAAATAGTTGAGAAGAACTAAATAGACCTTGCATGGACAAGATCTTCATCTTCAGGACTAGAGTCCTTGCCATGCAGGAAAAGCTGTATTTGAAAGATTCTCCTTTGTACCATTGCTTTGCAGTACCTGGTTGCAGCCTTCTCAAGCCCCAGAAAAACACAGAATCACTGCACTTCCAGAGATCATCACTGCTCCTGGGAGCACTTGGAAGGCTTTTGGAGAGAATGTTTGACAGGTTTAAGAACTGCCTGCTGCTGATGTATGTGGAGCTACAATTATACTTAGGCTTTGGGAAAGTACTGTGGGTCAAAAGATATTCAGTTCTGCAGGAATTCCTTTCAAACATATATAAATACTTATAAATAAATTTACCTGGAAATAATGATATGATTCTTACATAATTCCACCCTTCCTGAAGTACTTGATGACTAAGGGGCTGCACATTAATGGAATCATGGAACATTCTGAGTTAGAAGGGATCATTGAGCCCAGCTCCTGGCCCTGCACAAGACACCCCAAGAATCACACTGTGTGCCTGAGAGTATTGTCCAGACACTTCTTGAACACTTCAGGCTGGTGCTGTGACCACTTCCCTGGGGAGCCTGTTCCAGTGCCCAGCCATCCTCTGGGTGAAAAATCTTTTTCTGGTATAATGGTGTGAGTAGTTTGCTGGCTTTCCTGCATAGCTGAAGTAAGAAGGAATGCTTGGTGTGCATGGAAAGTGCAGGTTTTCAGTCTTCAATTGGGAGAGATGGGAAGCTGGAGAGTCAGGATGTGGCAGAGATGGCTGAGAGTTAGACAAATGCTGGCATTTGTACTGTTGCATGATTTGCTTTGAAGGAGTAGGATGAACTTGTCCAGAATGTTTTTTCCTGTTTTGGCAATTAATGTAATGCATTTATTTTTATGTAATTGCTCAGTACACTAATTTATTTGTGTTTTCTCTCTCGTACTCTTCTATACAAAAGAAGGTTTTCCCCTTCAATGCTCAGGGTTAAATATACAGACCTTGCTTTTGTAAAAGAGTGTAGGTTTGGTTTACAATTTTATATTGACATGTAATACTTTCTAGACTTGTGGCTGCATGGCAGAGAAAGAGGAAAGACGCTATCACAGAGACAAATTGCACAGAAGATTTAGTCTGGTGATAGCTCCCAGCTCTTGAGGCAAACACAATTTTATTGTTTATGATGTGCCTTCCTTTTCTGCTTAAATTATTTTTTTAATCTATCTGTATATGCATGTGTAAATACTATTTATACATAAAAAGCCTTACAGAATTACACTTCTTTTTAGATCATCCAAACACTTTTAAGGTAAAATGGGAGCAAAAATTGGGTTGTCAGATAGAGCTTTCTCTCTGCTTGTGTCTCTGTGCCAGGAAAACAAGATGTTGTCATAGTGGTACATCTTAAATCACAGAATATTCTGTGTTGGAAGGGGTGCACAAGTACCTTCAAGCCCAGCTCTTAGGTGGATGGCCCAGACAGGGATCAAACCTGCAGAATGGTGTTATTAGTGGTACCATGTTCTAACCACCTGAGCTAATATCTGCAATGTTTCCTTGGAAAGGTGTGTTGCCACAACTGCTTACCAGTTAGTGTAAGCAGATGACTCTAAATTAAGAGTCTTAACTAATCTGAACCATCTCTCTTGTTTTTTCTTAAACAAATCAGCATTTAAAATTAAGTAAAACACCTCCACTTTGTCTAATATTTTGTTGTTTCATGTTTTGCTAAAACACCCGTAATATTTCACTGCCTCTTGGGCAGTGCTGCATTTGTTTTGAGGAATAAAGTTCCTTGTTCTTGGCTTAGCAAGTGTGCTTTGATGTGTTATTTGCTGTTAGGTTTTAGAGCTGACTAATTTTGAATTTGGGAAAGCAGAAATGTAATTATGACCCTTTCCATTAAGAGATAAGGTTTTCAGTCATTCTTGTTTGAAAAAAAATAAAGTTTTAATTTAGAAAGCTTTGATTTTCATTTGTAGCAATGAAATTGTAGGAAAGGTCTTGCTTTTTCATCCTTTTCTTCTGTGACTAGGAAAGTGTCTTCCTCCTGCCAGCTAAAATACTTGCATTATTTTAGTTTCAAAGTAAATATGCTTATGATCTAACCACTATTTTAATTACCTTCTGCTCTTTCACCAGCACTCAAGTTGCACTCAGCCTCCAGCAGTATCTAGTGTGCTGAAAATGCATTTGGCTGGGTTGGACTGATGGGACAAGAGTCCATGCCTTAATTATGGTGGAGTTATCCACTTGTGTGCCACATTATCTTATATTTATTCCCTTTGCTATTTATAAAACAGGGTTTGCAAAGTTGTTGGATTGGCACTTTGAATCTTTAATTTAGACACATATTTAAAAGGGGAAGAATTTGCCTCTTCAGTGAACTTGGCTTTTTTTTTGTTTTGACTATATGTTGATTCCTCTTGAATCAGGTGAAAAATTGAAACAGTTTTAGAGTGGTTTAAACAGCTTTTGAGTCCATGCCATGTGTATCTTCGGACTTATTGCAGTGTGGACCAAGACATGCTTTTGTTTGGAAAGGAAGGGAATTTTGCAATTGCTCAAATAAATTTTCTGTTTGTGTTACCTGGCTTTTAAGTTAGACCAAGTATGTTATCATCTAAGGGTGTGTTTGTGTAATGATATGAATGGATATGATAAGAGTGGTGTGGGAGGCTATTTATACAGAGATTTGTATCTTAAAAATTATGAAATTGGTTTAAAAATCACGTTGTCATTTAAAGCAATGAAGGGAGGAGCTGTGTGCTTTATTTTAGAGCCTTTAAGAACTCTTATAAGCTCTTTTATAGAAGCAAAGACAGCTGGAAAGGTTTTTTCATTTGTCCCCCTCCCCCCTTCCATGATTTTGCATCATCTGATGACTTTCTAATAGAAACATCTAGAATACCAACATGCTAAAATGCTATGAATCAGCAACATTAAAGCCAGATTCTGGAGGTTGCAATAAAGCTATGATCTGTCAAGTTTCCTTCAAACTCTTCTGTTAGTGGTGTGTTTAGTATTGCCTGAGAAAGTCTTTTGCAAGAAAAACACAGTAATTACAGAAGTCCTTCACCCTACAGTGCAGATGTCAGCACTGGTGGTCACTGGGTGCAACTCTGAAGAGAGAGGGACCCTTTGGAGCAGCCAGCCCTTTTTATGGGCTGGTGCTTTGGAGCTGGGGTAGCTGGCTTCCTCTTGCAGGGGCAAGCAGTGGTGAGTTTTTACTGCACCAGCATCCTCAAAGGCTGGTTACTGGTTTTCAGCAGGGTTTGGTACATGATGCAGCTCTGAAAGGTAAGATGACTGCTGTTTAAGTGTTTCAGTATTGGTAGGATGAATGGAGTCAATATCAGGCATCCATTCCTTTTTGTTCAGCCTTTAGGTGGGGCCTTCAGCAGTTTGGACTTCATTTTCTAGCTATACATTTTTATCTGTAGGGGTATTTGTATGTTATTTTTGGTTGCTTTTCACCTTCAGCTGTTTAATTCCAATTGCTGTTTTTGTGGTTTCCTTCCTGACACATACACACCTTAGTTCTCTTTTTTTTCCTACCTGCATCATCTCTAAATGTAACTGGTCATAAGTGTCTGTCTGAGGAATGCAGGGACAAGTGCTTTCAGTGTTGTTGCACTGTACTGAAAGCACATTTGCATTTTGAAAAAGAAAAAAAAAATTGCAGCCCTTTTTGAAGCAGGATTTTCATTTGTACACCGTATGCTATTTTTGGTGTGTCAGATATGAAGGCTTCCTGTGTGAAACTGATCAAGAAAAAGATCACAGGAGACCTGGAGCAGTGACTCAGGTCACAGCAGGTCTGGTTGCATGACACCTGTGTCATCAAAATAGCCTTGCCTTGGCATCCTTAAATGAGATCTTCTTTTCCCTTAGATGGTAGATCTGTTCAAAGGCATATTTGATCATGAATAATTTGGTGGAAAAGAGCTTTTTAACTTCTGAGAATATCATATGTCTTCTCTTCCTTGTTACTTCTGAACTCCTCACATCATCATCTGATGTTGGGCAAGTTGTCGATTTTCATCACTGAAGTCTGCTCAGAAATTCTTTCTCCCTGTTTCCTTCCATTCCAAGCATGTTAAGTCAGATAAATTCATACACTGATGTTTAATCACTGATCACTTACCACTCTTGTGCAATATTGATCAGCAGCCTTTTTGTATGCAATGATCAGAATGAGTAATAGCTTCCTAGTAAACACCGAGGAGTCGGAGCTTGAAGGTGGTGACTTAGCCCCATGTAGAAGTTACACGGCTTTTTTCTAGAAGCTTCTAGACTCCATCCAATTTCTTTTCCCCTCCCCTACTCCAAACTCTGTTTCTTTCCTTGTTCTGTTCAAGCCAAGCATCAGTCCTTCTTTCTGTAGATGTTGTGTCTTTCAGCAAGAGCCCCAGTCCTCTTCTCAGGGCTGCTGGTGCTGCTGAGGTTGTCCAGTGTCTCATTTTTCTGAGGAGCCTGTCATTTCTTCTCCAGTACACTACAAACACTCACAGGCTTCCTGTTTCAAGGGGGCGTCCTGTGAACATCGCACCTGAAAATGAGAAATGACGGCTTGGGAGATAATTCAGTTAAAAAGAAGCCAGGGAAAACCCAAATAGGCAGGGCTGTGGTGTGTAGGTTGAAAGCTGTTTTTTACCCCCTGCTTCCTCCCACTCTTTCCTTACTGGGTAAAAGACCCAGTCTGTGTCTGAACTTGCTATTCTGAATAACCTCTTATCTGCACACAGTGACTGATGCTCACATCCTGTTTGCTACCAGCTCAGAACGCCCTGAAGAGGGACATTTTTGTTTCTGCTGGGTCTGTTTCAGTGAGTTTGTGGGCTGGCTGTCTGCTGCTGCCTCTGTCATAGGCTTTTTGATTCTCTCATGAGAATTTGAGGAAACTCACTTTCTCTTTACTGTTTCTGTGAAATAGCAAAATTATTGTGGGATTTGGAATGGCATCTGGAAAAATGAGGTAGACTTTTAAGCAGAGAAATAATTTATATTGAGCCAGAATTTGGTTAAGTATTTAGACTTTGATTAATGCTCTGCTAATGTAGAACTGGTATGCCCAGGAAATAACATGAATAAACCTGTGAATTCTATTCTTGCCAAGATGTAGGTTTTGATTAGGGACTTGCTAGCTTCCTTGGAAAAATTGTAGATTTAAGTACTCCTTTTTTCGCACACCAATGAGTTCAGATATTATTTCACTTATGTAATCACTTTGCTGTGTTTAATAATAAACTATCTGTGCAATTTCAAATCTGTTTTACTGATGATGGTGCTCAGGGAAACTGATTATCCACTCTAAAATACACTTTATTCAGTGGCTCATGCTACAGAAGTTTTCCATGACAAGCTTTGTTGTGTCTGCCACTTACAGTATTTTACCAATTGCAACCTCTGTGTAGCCATGCTTGCAAAAATGCAGTCACCTAAAAAACCCAATTCAAAAAAATCCTGTAGTTGTCTATTTTTGAGATGGCTGTGTGGAGATAAATATTATAGGGAGTGTTCTTACAGTTTTAATGAAGCTTACTGTGAATTAAACTTTAAAGACTAAGCAAGTCCGTCTTCTTGTTCTTTTTACAAGCTTTTAGCTCTGCAGCAAACTTAAAGTGGGAGACAATATATCTGAATGGCTCCCACAATGAAAAGTGTCTGCACTGTTCTTTTTAGCTTACTTCACCTTGAGGACGATTTGGATGAGACCTGACAATGTAGCTTTCTTTCTCACCTGTTCCTCCCTCCCTGACTTGGTGGTAAGGCTGCTCATCTCCTGGGGCTGGGCGCAGATTCCCCAGCTGTGGCACAGTGGGGGCTGGTGCCCTGCACTTCCAGGGAGGGTGAGGGGACTGTGCTTGCTGCCAGGGTGGAAATGCTGTGTTTAACCCACATGCCACAGTGGGGATGCCATGGCCCTGGCTATCTCTAGCCTTCCACGGGCTGGAGCTGGTGTGGGAAGAAGCTTTGTGCACTCACACTCTGCTGCCAGAGGAGACCAAAGGTACAGTTAGGACTGGGAGAGGGTGCCTGTAGTGACCTGTGACACAGCAGTCAGTGGTGACAGGTAGGTGGCTTAGCAGCCTGCTCTCTGTCTCTGCTTGCATGTGTAATTTCCTGGCCATCTTGAGATTGAAGCCTCCCTATGTTGGAAGGCTCCGGTGCACTTGAGGTGTGTTTTTGACTCTCCCTGGAAGACTTCTATGGCCAGCACTCCAGAAGATGCAGGAAGAGGTTATTGCCATAGGTGGTAGTGCTCTGACTCTGCAGCTGGTCCCAGTGAGGGCTTGCTGCTCTCTGGCAGTGTGTAGGTTTCAGTGGTGTGCCTCTCAGGTGAGATTTCTTGCTCCGTTTGCATTAGAGTAAAACTGAGATGCCAAATCCCAGTAGTTGAGGAAAGCCCTTTCCCGCAGGCACTGCAGTTCTAGTCCCACCAGGGTGCCCAGTGTCTAAGAGTGAGTGTGTGTACTGTAGCTGCTGGGTTTTGACCTCCCCACAGGAGCCTAGTTTGCTCCTAGAGCTAAACTGGTCTTTCCCTGGTTTGTCCTCATTGCAGAGCCATTGATCTTACTGTTTAATTTAGGAGGTATTTCTCCAGAGGCTTGTGGTGGTACCTGGTGTTTGAGTGGAAGGAGGATTTGTGTAGGCTGCTTGCAAAAATGCCATGTCGTGGTGAAGTCCCTGGTTTTTTTGAGTCCATGAGGTTTTGAGTTATAACATTTGGGCTGTTGAGGCTCCTGAAGCCAGGCCCTGCCCTGATAAGTTTATGCTGATTTGGGCTGTGTGAACGAGATGAAAACTTCACTGCAGTCATGAGTTGCTTCATTTTGGAGGATGTTTGCAGCATGGGGAGGTGTTTTGTTTTGCTTTCTGGGGTTTCATTCAGCCATGAGAGAGAGTAGGAGGAAAGAGGAAGATAGTAAAAAATAGGTATCTCTGCATCTAGCATAGAAATGGGACACAAGCAGAGTGGAATGTGTATATAAGTAGTCAAAGTAATGTGTGTGTTGATGGATGTGGGTAGCACTGAGGTCTCTGTTGCAGGAGGATGGTTATTCCTCAGCATGTGCCTCTTGAAGGTGACAGGGATCTGTTGAGGCAGCTGAGCGGGGCTTGGGATGGAGCACAGCTTTGTTTCTGTAAATAACCCAGGAACACTTGGAAACCCCACATCCAGGGAACCTCTCAAATGATTTATCAAAGTGCCTGGTTTTTCTCCTCAATCGTGCAAACCAATATTAAACAGTAAGCAAGGAAAAATCGTACATTAAATAAACAGTTATGAGGGAAATGGTGCAAATCCATTAGCTTTTGTCAGGTCTTGCTTATTTCTATTTTTATTTGTCATGGATAATGGATTTAGTACAACCTACTCCCTCTCACACGTTTCTGCTAGCTGTTAACCCCTTCCCCTGGAAATTCACTCGCTGGCTTGTTTCATCATTAATACAGCAGTAAGCAAAAAGTGACCTGTAAACCTTTAGCACAGATATAAGTGTTGAATAATTTTTTTAATATCTGTTTTGTGAAGGGTTGTGTTTTAAAATTGTCCCTAGGTTTTCATATATGATGTAACTCTACATTTGTAAGAAAAGACAGTTTCCAGTTGTAGATAATATGAAGGGCATGGATAACCAGTGGGTATTTAAATGAGTGTACCTCTGATACAAAATTAGCCCACCCCACTAAATGGATTATTGGTCTGGAGTCAGGGGAGTTTTTTTCCTTTCTTACCATGGTTTTTATAGGTGACCTTGAGCACTTCTTTTTATATTCTTTCGTTTCTGCGTCTTCTCAATTTTCTTTTCAATAGCGTAGGGTTAATTACACTTTCCATGTATACACAGAAGTTCTATAGGCTGAAACAGCATTATTAATGCTACTTGCTGCCCAATCTCCCTCAAGTATGCCTGTGATGGCCAGTCAGGATGACAGGCTTGTCTTCTGGGCTCTCCTGTTTCCCAGCCCAGTCTCCCTGCTTCTGTTTGATCTTGCACTTCGTTCCTCCCTTGCAGTGTCTCAGCCTGTCTTCTTCAGCTCCTGGGCTTTGCCTAGCCTGGGGAGACTTTGGGCAATGTCTGGGGTTGCTAGGTACTGGCATGAAACAACATCAACTCTGTATAGGAGGCAGGCATTGTTTAGGGGCAGTTAATGACACTGCTTGCTTCAGCTGCTTGCAGGGTTACTGTGTGGCAGCCTAATAGCTTTATAGGGTGGTTCACATATAAACTCAACAAGGCGATATCTAACAAGCTGAATACGACTCTTGGAGGTGGGTGACATAGTGCAACACCTCCTGAGCCTGTTGGAGGAATTGTTTTATGATGAGAGCAGTGGGAAGCTAATGTGTAGGAGATCCACTGCTGGCTGTTAGCAGTCATTTTGTGTGAGCGTGCCTGTACCAGCGGAACATGCTGGTGTGCTGGAGGAGCAGTGGACCAGCTGTGCCCATGGGCAGTGGGTTACTGTGACTGAAATAATGGTAGAGAATCATTCCAGACCTGGTGTTGACATGCCCCTTGCAGGATCAGGAACCTGGACTCTGGAGACATGCTTTGGGTTGGCAGTCTTGGCTGCAGCTCAGGCTTGCTGAGTGTCTAGGCCATGCAATAGAAGACGTTCCTAACTTCTCTGTTCACAGGAGGGAAAGTGCTGAGGAAAAAGACAGCTTAAAAGCCCATGAATGCCTTCATTTGTGTAAAACCCAAAAGCAGTCAGTCCCGTGCTGCTGTTTCTTTGCTCTGCCTGTGGCAGATAGACAAGGCCACAGGCTCTGTGCCTGTGACACAACTATTGGGGCTCCCTGCAGGTTTGGGGGGGAGTGGGCAGCCTCGCAAGGCACTGCTGCAGAGGGCAGGGCCTTTCACTCTGATAACACGTACAAGCCCAGAGGTACAGAGCAAACTTCTCATATGTCTTGTGCTGGTGAGACTTGAGCTTCTTTAATATTGGAAGACCACTGGACAGTCAGTGTGTATTTGGTAGACACGTTATTGTGTTTCAGGATGTTGTGCTGCATCTTGCCTCTGGAATAAGTTGAGTATTTTTGACTATGGAATGCCACAGCCTTCCTTTTCTCAGCTGTTACTTCTCAGTGCTGATCTGGCCTCTTTATTCCTTTATCATTGTTTATTTATATGCTTGGCTTCCTTTTTGTTTTATTTCATTTTGAGACAAAATAGTCCTTTTCCTCTCTAACCATACTTCCATTCTTAGGGAAGTAATATACCCACCCAACCTCTGCAGTCAGAAAGACAGTTCCCGTTTTGTGACTGGAAGAACAGCAGAGATGTGGAGGTGGTTCATGTGGCTGTATCACTTGGGGAAGAACCAGACCACTTTCATAAAGTCAAATAAGAATAAAGGGTTGATGGCTGGGTTGGTGTCTGGAGTAGCTCACTGAACAAGTGAGCTAAAATACCAAGAGTTGAGTGTGAAAACAAAGACTTGGACTTGCATGACTTGGAGTAATGGATGTTTTTACTTGGAGCAAAATAAGATTTTAAAAGCCCCAACCTTTTGTTTTCTTAAGAAATGCTGATGATTTTTTGATGCAACTGGCTTACTTGGGTTGAACACTGTACTCCAGCAAGCTTTCGAATCAAAACTTTAATTTCATGCACTAGATGAGCATATGTTTATGGTCATGTAATTGTGTTTTAGCTACTCTCTTCTTGTCACGCTTCTTCACCTTTGTGCTTGAGCTCAGCTGTGACTGCTGCTTTACTGAGGAAAGGTTGAAAACATGCAGAAGTGTTTGTGAGGGTTTTGTTATGCTGCATGCAGATACTACTTCAGATTTACTTCAGCTTGGTGTCAAGCTCTCGCCTAACATTACCAAACTTTCCTTGGAAGAGCAGGGGAAATTTCTACTACTCTTAAGTTTGTAAGTCGGGGGATTTTTATGGAAATTAAAAGCTTAGTAAGCAGTTGTCACTGTCATTAAAATCCAGTCAAGGTCTATAGTGCAATTCTTTAAAGCTGGACATAGATGATTTCACTGGTCTGTGCTAGAAATGTTAAAAGAGAATGAAGAAAATCTGCCCTTAAACTGCATGAATAGTTATTTGTAATTTTTATGTAAGATTGCAGTGAATCTGAGGAATGCATTTTGTAATAATAGGAATCGCTGGCAGTGGCTTTGTTTTTCTTTCTTTCAGAATTCCTTCGCTGTTGTACTTCTTAATTTAAAAAAAAACAAACAAAAAACCCCAACAAAACCCAAACAAACAAACAAAAACCAAACCAAACAAAACCCCCAAAAAAAATCCCAGAAAAAAAACCTAGCTGACCTTAGATGATTGAATGCTTTGTTTGTGTATTTCTGCAAATAAGTTCAATTGTTTATAAAAAGGAGTAACTAGAGAACCCCCAGACTCATATGCAAGGTGTAGGCAAGCTGTTAGAGAGGATAAAGTTTTAGTATTGTCTGTGACCACCCATAAAAAACTACTTAAAATGGGAGAATCTGTGTAGGACAGCAGAGCAAGCAACATTATGACTTTCTTGATAACTTGAAATACCAATGAGTAAGCTAAGCAATGGAGTTTTAAACAGACCAGCAGACCAACTTAGGCATCTGATCTTAAATCTTCCTGAGTGCTTGCCAGGC